>NC_133658.1:915742873-916042873 GCF_037893015.1 Macrotis lagotis | reverse complement strand
GGATGGTTGGGGAGTGGACCTCCAGCTCCAAAGGCTTCCCAGAGCCTCTGACTATCTCATCCTATCATGGGTGGTTTTCTCCGGCTGCAAAGTCACGTTCACCAGGTTTTCATCCCGAGTCCATGAGCTCGGGGCTCTTCCGGGCTTCCTACATAGACATCAAGGTGTCTCTTTCCCCTGAAGGCCCTTTTGATTTTCCCAACAAAGCTGCCCCTTCATCTTCCACAGAGTCCTGAGGTCTTCGAGGCCCACTAATTGGGAAGCTGGGCCTTGACCTTAGACAGCATTTGCTGGGCTGGGACAGGGATAGAGATGCAGGTGACCCTTGGCTCCATCCGTGCTGGAGATGAGATCCCCAGTTTTTATCCTTTCAGTGGTGGGGTATGGGCAGATGTCTGCTCAGCCAAATAAGCAACCTACTTCCTGGGCACCGGAGAGATGGCATGTGACCTGTTTACAGGTGATTGCCTGCTTCCTAGGGCGGGGGAAGGGGGGGCAGCTGGGAGAACAGGGGCCAATCCCAGCTCCTCACCCCAGCCCCAGGAATTTGAATATTACCAACTCAGGTTTTGTGGTTTTGAGTCACCTTGACTTCAGAGAGCCGGTCACCACAGGGTGGTGGTAGATAGCCACTACATGGACAGAGGCCAGGGAGGGCAGAGAAGGTGAGACAGACCACAGAGAGGTGGAGAGAGAGAGAGAGAGAGACAGAGACAGAGACACAGAGAAACAGAGACACAGACAGAGGGGGGAGAGACAAAGACAGAGAAACAGAGAGAGGGAGAGAGAGACAGACAGACAGACAGAGGGAGAGAGAGACAGACAGACAGACAGGGAGAGAGAGAGAGACAGAGACAGAGACAGAGACACAGAGAGAGACAGACAGAGGGGGAGAGAGACAGACAGACAGACAGACAGAGGCGGACAGAGACACAGAGAGAGAGAGAGACAGACACACACACACACACAGAGAGAGAGAGAGAGAGAGAGAGAGAGAGAGAGACATGTTGGGGGAACAAAGGTCAACCAGGGATCGATTATGGGAGGGAGGGAAGAGCCAGACACAGGCCACCGATGCCCAGCAAGTGGCAGGGCCCAGGGTCTTACTTGGATGCTGTAGTGAAGGGCTGAGCAGGCAGGGTGCAGGGTGAGGTTGCGGAAGGGATGGATGCAGGGCACCCCCCAGCCCTGTTCCTTGCACCACTCCACGGTCAGCATGTGGTCTGTGAACCGCTTCCCAAAGATCAGGGGCTCTTCAGGGTCCGGCTTCTTCTGAGGCTTCTGACACAGCTCCACCTGCAAGTCTGTGGCCTAGGGCCCAGGGATCTGGTTTTAAGCCCCCTCACTGCACCCCCCAGACCCTTCTATGGGTTTCTAGGCTGCGGGGGTCTCATAAGCCACAGGACTTGGGGGGTCCATCCTCCTACCACCCTCAGGATCTTGGGTCTCCCGATCTCCAGCCACCCTCTCCTGGGCACCCAGGTCTCCAGCTCCAGGAGCCAGGTGGTCAGTGTCTCCCAGGGGGCTCCTCACCTTGAAGCTGCTAGCCCAGCATCTTTGAGAGGCCAAGAGGAAGTAAGGCACAGGAAGCAGTTTTCTAGCCAAGATCTAATAAGACAATGATGGGGGTTCATGTTTGGGGGCTTGAGTTTGTGGCCTCCGCCTCCCCCTCGCTTTGCCTCCCCTCCCCTCCCCTCCAGGCAGCAGACCTGCTAGGTAAGGAAGCATCACAGGCAGGGACACTGAGGCTCTGCCAGGGGAGGAGCCCTGACTTACCCAGTTCAAGTTTACAAAAGGGGATTTAAACCCCAGGTCTTCCCAACTCTCCAGCTTAATCCAGGGAGACCCCAACTTTCCCTAGAAATGGTCTGTCCGTGATACAGGGGTGGAGGGGCCCCAGGACTCTCGTGTCAGGGAGGAAGGCCAGGCCCATGGCCCACACGCCTCCCTTTGGTATCCGCCCAGACCCTCCCCGCAGATCAGAGGTCAGTCCCAGACTCCTCCCCAAGGACTTTGCCCTGACCCTTGTGATGAGCTCAGAATGCCAGAGGTTCCAGAAGATAGCAGAGCAGGGGTCCTAGCGCGGTAAGTACTGGCCTCATGGGGTGGGGGCCAAGAGAGGGCCTGGGGGTCCTGCATGGGGGGGTCAGGGGAGCCCCCATGTGGCCTCTGTCCCTTCGGGGACCCCAGAGCCTTCCCCCAAGCATCAGGGAACAATGGCTAGCACCCATTCCCGTCTGGCAGTTCCCCAGAGTCTTGGTGCTCCCGGCATCCTACTCCCCAACTCCATGGAGAGCCAAGCACCCAGATCTCCACTCCGACTGTGAAACCATTCTCTGAGAGCCCATCGCGGGGACCTGGTCCACAAGAGGAGATGGAGGGAAACCAGGAGGTAGGGCTCCAGGGCCCAGGTGCCTGGTGGCAGTCGGACCCCTACCCTGAAGGAGTTCATTCTGGGAGGAGGTTGAGAATGCTACCACAGAAGAGGTCCTTCCCATCAGCCCCCAGGGTCAGCAGGTGGGCCCTGGGGGCTGGACAGAGGGGGGGGTCCTCAGCCTGGTTTTCTTTGGGAGAGTGAGATGAAGGTCCGCTCGGCCCTTCCAGCCTGGGCTTCTTTCTGGGGCTCCAGTCCCCAGCTGGGTTCCCTAGAAACCCCTTCCTGGTTGGGTGACCTCACAATGCCCCTCCCCCATGACTGGCTGGCAGGGAGAGGGAGAAGAGGGCAGAGTAAGAAAGGGCAGGGGCCCTAGGTGGGGGGTGGAGGGGCAGCAGCCCTGAGTGCCGCCCCAGCGATGGCCACCTCAGACCCCGTACGCCTGCTGCAGGAGGAGGTGACGTGCGCGGTGTGCTTGGACTACCTGCACGAGCCTGTCACCATCGACTGCGGCCATAACTTCTGCCGCGCCTGCATCACCCGCTGCTGGGACGAGATGGGCCGGCGCTTCCCCTGCCCACAGTGCCGGGCCCGCTCGCCCAAACGCAAGCTGCGGCCCAACTGTCAGCTGGCCAATGTAGCCATGGCCGCCAAGCGCCTGCGGCCCAATGTCAGCGGGGAGGAGGAGCCGGGTCTGGGGACCAGCGCCTGCAAGAGCCTGGACATCAGGGAGCCCGAGGAGCTGGTCTTGATCCTGGCAGAGGAGGAGGAGGAGGAGGAGGAGGAGGAGGAGGAGGCCAGGGGGAGTCAGATGGATGAGACACTGAGGGCGCCGGAAGACGAGCCCGGGGAAGCCCAGCCCCAGGAAGCCCAGGATGGTGAGCCCGAGCTGGAGAGTCCCAGGATGGCCCAAGAAATGGACGGGGAGCTGGAGCCCAGAGAAGATGATGGGGGGGAGGCGGCCCCAGAGATGGAAGCCGGAGAGCCACCAGAAGCTGAGGGAAGGGAGGCTCAGGTCGGTGGGCCCCAGAAGGGCCCAGAGGATGATGAGGAGGGCCAGAGCGGCAGGACAGAGGGGCAGCCCCAAGACCACCAAGAGGATCCAGCCCATGAGACGAGGTGGCCCCCTGAGGATTCCACCCCGGAGGGTGAGGCGGAGAATGTCCCCGAGGAGAGAGCCGAAGGGTCTCCAGAAATCAAGCTAAAGAAGACCCCCGAAGAAGAGGAAGATGTGGCGGGGAGCAGCCAGGCGGAGAGCCCGGAGGTCGGCGATCAGTGGGCTGAGCTGAGGCAGGAGAAGAGCCTGCTCCAGAGCCCCTGCCCCCAGCACCCGGGGGAGGAGCAGTGGCTCTTCTGCCGCTGGGACAGGGCCACGCTGTGCCCCTCCTGCCAGCCCGAGAGAGTCCACGAGGGCCACGATCTGGTGGTGCTGGCCGAGGAGGGCCAGGCCATGAGGACCCGCCTCTGTGGCATCCTGGACAGGCTGCGTGCCCAGAGGGAGGCCCTGGAGGACGCGGGGGTCCGCCAGGAACGCCAGATGGTCCACCTAGATGAAGAGGCTGCCTTGCAACGCCAGCGTTTGGGGGATGAGTTTGAGGGTCTGCGCCACTTCCTAAGCAAAGCAGAGCAGGATCTGCTGAGCTCACTGACCGCCGTGGAGAACCAGGCCCAGGCCGCCCGCCGGGCCCGGGGGGCCCGCCTCTCGGCCAGCGCCCAACACCTGGACCACCTGCTCCTGGAGGCCTCGACCTGGCTCTGCCTGCCCAGCTCCCGCTTGCTCAGCGACAGCAGCGTCCAGGAGGGACTCCGCAATCTGGAGGCCAAGGCTTGCAAAAATCTCGGGGCCAGGGTGATCCCCGGGGAGATCCTGGGCAGGGCAGGCCGGGCTCAGGCCGTGCTCAAAGAGGCAGCACGGGCCTTCCGGGAGCGGCTCTTGGACGAACTGCACCGAGACGAGCCCCCCGTGCGCTTCAACACCAACTCGGCCGCCCCTGGCCTGGAGGTGTCAGAAGGCAGGAGAACGGTGAGGCTGGGGCCCCAGGTCAGGGCCCAACAGGCTGACCTCTGCCCTTGCATCCTAGGCGACAAAGCCTGGCACGAGGGCTCTCACTACTGGGAGGTGGACGTGAGCCAGTCGGGGGGCTGGGCCATCGGGGTGGCCTCTGACAGCAACCCCAGGCCCCAGCCCAACAGGGGGCTCTGGGTCCTGCAGCTGAGTCGAGGCCAGCTGTGGACCCCCGAGATGACCCTGGCCATCCGGCAGCAGCCCCAGCGCCTGGCAGTCTACCTGGAGGTGGAGGCGGGGCTCCTGACCTTCTCCGATGCCCAGAGTGGGGCCTCTGTGCACAGTTACCAAGGGGCCGACTGGGGCCCCAATGCCAGCCTCAGGCCCTGCTTCTGGCTCTGGGACCTCGGAGGGAGACTGCGTCTGAGCCCCTGAGCCAGATAAAAGGAGTGGAGACTGCCAGACTGGCCCTGTCTTTATTGCAGCGAGATGCCCAGGGGCAGAGGGTGGGGAGCCACGGACCCAGATGGAGGCCCTTCGGCTAGCAGACTGACCCAGGGTGCTGCCGGTCTAGGCCCAAGCCCCCCAGCTCCCACTGAGGCCACAGCTGCTCCCTCTGTTTGAAAGGATGAGGTTGGTCTAGAGGGTGCCTAGGCCCCTCCTAGGGCTAAGTCCTCCTGTCAAAGAAAGATGGCAGGGTGAAGAGAGTCACGGAGAAACGGGGAGAGGGCGAGAGGGGGGCTCTATGGAGGTTAGGGAGAGAGACTGATGGGAGAGATGGGGGGTCCCCATAGAGATGTGGCAAGAGACTGATGGGGAGAGAGAGATGGGACCCATGGAGATGAGGGAGAGCCTAATGGGGAGAGATGGGAGCCTCAAGGGGGTGAGGGAGAGACATGAAGGGAGATGGGATCCACGGAGGTGAGGGAAACTGATGGGGGAGAGAGATGGAAGCCCCATGGGGGTGAGGGAGAGACATGAGGGCTTGGCAAGAAGTATGGGGGGTGCTAGGCATCAGACACTGTGGATGAGTATGCCAGGCTGAGGAAGGAGATTGGCATCATGGGTTATGGGAAAGAAGCTACTATCTAGAAATTCAGACAAGGGCCCAACTTAGCCACCCCCAGTCTAGACTGAGCAGTTGAATGAGGGGAGGTAGATTTCGGGGGTGAGTATTCCTGAAGCAAAGTTTTGGGGGGAAATGGGGATGGGAAGACTGTAGAGGACCTGAGGGAGGGGTGCTGGCAGGAGGAAGGAGGAATGGGAGGCTGGGGAGACAGAGGAGCCACTCATGCCCACAAGGATGGAGGCCAACCCTGGCCAAGGACAATGGGGAGGTGAAGGAGAAGCAAGGAGCCGGGCTGCCCAGGTGCAGACTGTCCTTGGGCTCCAGCCAGGCCTGGGGGGCGCCTCCCAAAGTGTTTGCTTTACACCTGTGCTCAGGTGATCGTGGAACTAAAAGCAACCATTGTAAAGGTGAGGAGGGGGTGGATACTGAGGCAAGGGGAGCTAGAGGAAGGGTGGAGCCTGGTGGGTGGGGGGCCTGGAGGGACCAGGAGAATCTGAGGAAATGGGGGGCGTTAGGGTTGTGAGAGGGAAGAGGGACTGGGTGTGGTTGTTCGGGTCCAGGTGAGGCCCAGTGGCTGCCCCAGGTGGGGGCCGTTCCTGACTGGAGCACAAGGGGAGGGAGACAGAGGGGGCAGGAGGTCTTGAATTGTAGCCTGGAAAAGCCTCAGGGCAGGGGTTGGGAGGCCCCCCCCAGTGGGGAGGCTGGGGGGAAGGCTTGGGAGCAGGAGCGGGCAGAGCTGGCTTAGGCTCCAGAGCAGGGACTGGCACCGCCCCAAGTCCTGGCACGCGTGCCAGGGCCGCCCTCTAAAACGAGCCACGGGGCAGCCAGCGCACCGGGCACCCCGACAAAACCGGGGCGGGAGATAAGCCCGGATGGGGGGGGAACA
Organism: Macrotis lagotis; assembly: GCF_037893015.1. Lineage (NCBI taxonomy): Eukaryota > Metazoa > Chordata > Mammalia > Peramelemorphia > Peramelidae > Macrotis > Macrotis lagotis. Next base: position 916,036,539 of record NC_133658.1, on the reverse strand, counting down.
CAAGACCCCACCCCCCGGAAACGGGGGGGGCAGCCCCCCCACAAAACTAGGGAAGTGACAGGTGGGAGATGAGTCCAGATGAGGGGGACCCCCGCCCCGCCCAACCCGGGGCCTGGGGGAGGGGAGCCACCCCCGGGCCAAGCCGGGGTGATGGCAGGTGGAAGATGGGCCGATGGGGGGCCGGGGAAGCCCCCCGCGCCTCCTGGGCCCCGGGGGGGTGCTAAGGCCCGCCCCGTACTGAGCTGCCCTGCGGGCGGGACTTTTGGGGGGCAGCCCCCCGGCCCCTCCCGAGCCCCCCGCCCCCCGCCGGCCGGACGTGCGTCCCGGAAGCGCCCCCAGCCCCCGGCCCGCGGGACCCACCTGGCCCAGGCCCACCGCGGCCATGGTCGGCGCCTCCGAGAAGTGGGCCGGGGCCGGGGCGCCGCCACCTTCCGCCCCGCCCCCCGCCCGGCCCCGCCCCCGGGCCCGGCGGCGGCCAATCAGCGCGCGCCCCGCGGCCCTGCCCCCCGCGCCTCCGGCCCCGCCCCGGGCCCCACTAATCCCTCTAACCGCGGCTCCTTCCCCCTCCCGGGGGGCATCGGGGCGCCGCCTCGCCCCCCGCCCGGGCTGGCGCCCCCCCCACGCGGGGAACCCCATGCCCCGGGGCCCCCGGCGGCCCGCGCCCCCCGGGCCCGGCCGGAGCCGGCGGCGGAGGGAAGACCCGGAGGCCGCGCGTCCAGTCCCGAGTCGTCCGTGTTTGTTCGCAGAGTGGGGGGAAGAGGCGGGGCGGAAGGAAGGGGTCGGGGGTCAGGGTCAAAGCCGGGGCCCGGGCCGCCCCTAGCTCCGCGCCGAGGAGGTCGGGGCGCCGCGGGGGGCGGGGGGCCCCCTGCGCCCGTAGCCCAGCTCGGCGCCCCCGGTCACAGGCAGGTCCACGCCGGTGCAGAAGGAGGCCCGGAAGGCCAGGAACACGGCGGCGGCCCCGACCTCGTCCGGCCGGCCCATGCGGCCCAGGGGCTGCGGGAGGGGAGAGGACGAGGCAGGGGGCTGCAGCGCCCCCCGCGGGCCCCTCCCCCTGCCCCCCCTGCGCCGCCCCCCCTACCTGCATCTGCTCCCCTTCCCTCACCGTGGCAGCGGGGTCGGGGGTCGTGGCAGCCAGCTCCGTCCACAGCGGGGTCCAGATGTTTCCTGGGGAGATGCTGGGGGCAGCCACGAGGGCCTCAGCCCCAGAGCTACCTACTCCCCCGCCTCTTTGGGGTCCCCAAGTCTGGCAGCAGCAGCTTCTCTCTCGAGCCCCCTACTTCCTCACGGTCCCCAATCCCTGGCTGAAGCTGAGGTCATCCCCATGGGCCCAGCCGGTAGCCCCAGTTTCTTCCCCTCCAACCCCCCTCAGTCCCCCCACTACTCCCAGGCCCCCCCATATGCCCCTGCTCCATGGCCCCCAGAACCCTTTCTGTCCCTCTCCCCCCCCCCCCAGAGCCATGCCAACCAGCCCCATCCAGACTCACCAGTTGACCCGGACCCCATACTGACTCTCGTCCAGGGCCAAGGCCTTGGTCAGGGCTGTCACAGCCCCCTGGGGGGAGGAAAACCAGAGTTGGGTAGTCCTAGGAGATGGCCCTTACTCCGCCCCTTGGTCTGGGGCAGGGACAGCGTCCCTAGACCTCTTGGGCTAAGAGGGCCACTTGCTGGGCCCCACCAGGTTCCAACCCCCTCACGGAGCCACCGCCTTGGCAATGGGCTGGAGAGGGATGAGACCAGCTGGTTCTGTTCGGACATCAAGTGTGAATGGGGCGGGCACTGCCCTCCCCCCCCAGGCCATAGAGGAAGCTCCCTCCATCCCCTCTATCCCTATACCTTGGTGGCCACGTAAGATGCAGCCTTTCTTTGACCAATGGCCCCCACCAAGCTAGAGATGTTAATGATGCTGCCCTGGTTCTGCCGGAGTAAGGGAAGGGCAAACTGTGGAGAAGGAAGAAGCCCATCAGCCCTGGTGCCCCTGCTGGGCCTCCTTCCCTCCCTGGGCCTCCTGCTGTCCCTCAGTCTCTCTCCAGGATCAAAAGAAGGAGCCAAACACTCCCATTTGATAGATGGAGAAAATTTAAGAGAGGTTGCCACCTGACTTGGCCATCCTCTGGCAAACTGCCATCTCCTGCCCTCCCTCCAGCTCAGACTGCCTACTGCCAGTGCCTGACCTTAGCCTTCCCCTTCTCGGGTTCATAGAGTACCCTTCATCCCAGCCCTCTCACCTTTCTTGGAAGTCTGGCCCTTGCCCAGCTAGGCTGCCCCAGGGCTATCCCAGCTCCATCCAGATCCTCCCCCTGCAGCAGTTGGCTGCTTCACCCCCCAACTAGAATCTGAGAACCTTGCCAAGCCACATGGCCTCCTTCCTCAAGGTCCTTGATACACCCGTAACACCCGTATCAGGAGGCTTTTCCTCTGCCCTGATGCCCGCCCTTACTGGCAGACCAGATCAGACAGGGGATGTCTCCTCAAAGACCCTCACCTCCCAGGCTGCCCAGCAGCCCCTCCTAGCCACCTCAGTCCCATGCCACATGCCACTTCTCAATTGACTTGGTCTCTTCCCAGCCCACCCTTGAAACTTTGCCCCCATCTCATTTCCAAAAAAACAAACAAACAAAAAAAAACAAAAACCAGAATAGAAAAGATCCTCTGTCCTTACTAAAACTGGAATTCCTCCAAGGCCCCCATCTCCATCAGACCTTCACCCTATTCTGGCCTGCATTCTTCCCTTCCAAGCTTGGCCCTAAGGGACCAATTCAACTCCCCCCTGCTCTCTGAAGCCTTGTCCCAGCCCAAGGCCAGGTTATTCCCACCACCTGCCTTCCCTTCTATCTCTTGCATGCTGATCTCCACCAGACAACAGATGCCTACAAAAATGGGATGTAATCTTGCCTGGGTTCGCAATACTGCCTATTAACCTCTTTATGTCTCAACTCCTCCTCAACAACTCACATCTCCCCATCCATCACCCTTCCTCCACTTTTGTCCTGAGACGAATAACTAACCAGTTCCTTGTCTCCAAGGCCAATCCCTTATCATGTGCTCTTGATTCCATCCCCTCAAACCACTCCCCCCTCATCTTTAATTGCTCCCTTCCTACTGGTTCTTCCCAGCTGCTGACAAATGTACCCAGAGGCCCCTTTCCTTACAAAGCTATTTACTTTACTGTCCCCTCATATAATCGCCCTGTAGTTCTCTTTTCACAGCCAAACTTTTCACAAATCTCCCCGCTACTTCCTCACCTCCCACTCACTTTCCCACCCCCTTCAATCTGGCTTCCACTCTCTTTCACTGCCTGAAATCTCTCTCCAAGCAGTGAGGAAAACACCACCTGTTCCCCTTGGGTCTTCATCTTCTTCTCCAGAACATCCTCCTCATTTTAAGCAATGTTTGTCTAAGGGCCTTCTGGCAGTGAGTTACCATGGTCTTACTTAACCAGTCTGACAAGTTTCTGGAGGTCCCCAGCTATACCTTGCACACACACAAACATAACCCCAAGTCACCAGCATCCCTGTTGATGCTATCAGAGATAGCTGACTAGAGCTATCTGGAGCAGGGAGTTGCCTTCCAAGGGCCTTTTCTGGGCACCTTCTGCCCCTGCTTTATCAGCCCTCCAAGGAAGACCGCAAGATGCTTGTCCTTGGAGCAGCCAACCTCCTTCCCTCCTAGTCCCACAACTCCTGGCCTCTCTCTTTTCCTTCTAGTTTTCACATTAAGGAATTTTCAAGGAAAGTCTTACTCTCACTGAAAAACATCTTCCCCTCCTGAGGGCAGCCCAGTTTATATTTAAGTGTACCCTTCCTACTGTAAGAGTTACTCCTTGGGGGGGGGGGAGTAAGATTGGGGGGGGAATTGTAAAACTCAAAGAATATCTTTAATAAAAATTAATTTCAAAAAAAGAGTTGCTCCTTTCCAAGGTATGACCATAGCTGTGTTAGAGATGAGATGAGTTGGAGGTTAGTTCCTGGAAAATGAGTGAGCTAAAGGAGGTTAAGATATTGAGGGAGTAACCTTTTACTTATGGACTTCCCTAAGAATTAGAGAGGATCTGGACAAGAAATAAAGACTGAGCTGTGAAGAAAGAAGGGAGTGTCTTGGGGATTAGTAGTTAACTGCATAATCTTGATGCTGCAGACAGATAAGGGGATAAATATGGATTGAGTGGACTTCAAAGGAGGAGACATTAGGGAGTAATTCAGATAAAGGAAGAGGATGGCAGTGAAATCTTGCACCTTTTTATCAGTGATTCCCCTGAAAACTAATTGTTAGTAGAGTTCTTTATCACTAGAAGAAGGTCCTTTTCTTATCCTTTTACAAGCTAAATCCCTTTAACTACCTTCTCAATCTTATCAATTGTTTTAGCTACCTCACTAAGCAGGTAGCTCCTCCTACTCTCTGAATTTTCAGCAGAAGCCTATTTTTTTTTCTTCCTTTTCCAGAGAAGACCTCCTTTGGCTCAAAGCTTTTCCTCTTTTCTATCTCTTAGTGTCCCTCGAGCTCCTTATCTCTGTTACTCTCAACCTATCTCCCCCATCTCTCATTTCCCTAGTCCCTTTCTCCCCTTAATTTCAATCTTCTGGTGATCCCACAATCAACTCATTGCCAACCCTTTCCCATCTTAAATCGACCTACCCCATAATTCCTCATTTCCCTTTTCTGGCACAGACAGGATTCACCTGGCCACTCTGAGTCTAGGCATCCTTTCCTGATCAGTCCAGAGACAGTCTTAATTCCCCTTCTCATATCAGTCTTTTGATTACTCACAACTCTTCCCTAATCTTATTTCTCCCAAGCTTTTCAGTGTTACATGTGCCTTCCCCTATGCTTTGAATTGACTGCTTCTGGAGTAGCTCCCCATTCAAAGGGCTAGCCCCTATGTTAACCTAGCTAGGTTGACCTTGGGTGCACCCATCAGTAACACCCAGTGGAGGGAAGGTTGCCTGATAGGTTCGACCACTCTGCTCAAATCCTAGGTTTCAACTCTTTCCTTCTCTTTTCTCTCCTTAAATGTCTCTCCTCTTCCCAAACCTGTATCCCTTTCTCACCCAAAGCCTCTGTCCAACTGCACTCCATCTTCTTTGACAGTGGTAGAACAAAAGATGGAGACGTGTCTTGGAAACTACTTGGGTTCTAGCCTTCCTTTTTCAGTGGAGATGCTGGAAACCCAGAAAGAGATGGAAAAAAATGGGAAAGCAACTTCACAGCATCCCTACTGATTCACTCTATTGAGTTTTTCCTACTTCCAAGCACACAGCAACTGCCTGGCACCTCTTCCCACTATGCACTGTTGTCTGAAGCCCTGGGACAACTTCACTCTGAGGCTGAAATGATAATCTACCTAAACTCATTAGATCATAAACTCTTGAGGGCAGGGACTGTCTTTGGACTCTTCCCACCCCCACCTTGACAAAGAGTACTCCCTTAATAAATGTTGATTGATTGATCAACTCATTCCTCCAGGATAAATATATTCCCTTTGTGCTACCCTCCCCATCACAGTGATTCAAAGCCCCAACTACCATTTTTGATCCCCCATTGACTACTTCTTTGTTTTCATTCTGCCTCCACAAACAATTTTCTCCTTCAGTAAGTCTCCCTTTCCACTGTGCTCGGAATGCCTGCTCCATGGGTAACAAAACAAGCTTTCATCTTCAATCTTTTCCTTTCCCATTCCATCTTCTAAAGGCCTGGCTCCCTTCTGATGACACAGCTTCCTTTGCTAATATTTCCAACATCCCAGCCTTGGCTGTATTTTCTTCACTCATCCTTGCCATTCAGTAGTCAAAATAGGAGTTGGACACCACATATAGGCTGCTCGACTGTGTAATCTCTCCTCTGAAGTTCTCAAAATCCAATCAATATTCTATTGATTTTTAAGTACCAAACCAGGATTACTTCCTCAGTGAATTCAGTCCTGGCTCAGTCTTTGCCTCCTCTCCAACTCCTGTCTTCATACCCAGGCACTTCCATTTATGTGACAGTCTCTCAAACATCCAGTTCTTCAGCTCATTTCCTAAGACCTGACCACACCCCTTCACACAATGAAGGTCATACTCCCAACGTGGCCATCACCCATGAGAGAACTTCCATCTTCATGAACACTGAAATTCTTTTTTGATCCCAATGTGTCCCTAAAATCCTCTTCTTTGTCTACTCCATGATCTCTAGACCTCCTCAGTTATTTCCTAGGTCATTGCCCTTGAATAGGCCCTTCCCATCTCCACTCCCTTAGTGAACCACTGTCTTCTTCTCTGGAAGAAGACCCCTTTATCATTTTGAAGATTATTATCACTATCAATTGCCTTTGTTTCTATTCTTTGTCATTTCAGTCTGAAGCACCCCCCCCCCCCCGTTTGGAGTTTTCTTGACAAAAATCTAGGAGTAAGTTGCTCTGTCCTTCTCTAGCTCATTTTACAGATAAGAAGCTAGGCTAAGTGACTTGGCCAGGGTCACAAAACAACAATTATAATGTCATTTCTCCCTGGTTACTCTGCTTCCTTACTGTCAACAAACATACCCATGTTTACCTTATGCACCAAAGCCCAACAGCAAATCAACCTTCTCTCAATTGTCTATCCCTGAGAGCTATCATCCTTAAATTGTTCTTCCTTTGGTGACTAAACTTCCACCAACCACAAGTGCCTCTACTTCCTCTCCTTTTTAAGACCAGATTTCATCATCCAAGTAAAACAACTCTCTTCAAAGTCCCCAAACTCCAAAGAGATCATCTCTCAATTGTGCAATCCAATGGGCTTCTCTCCATCTTCTCCTCCTGATTCTTCTCCAAATTCTCCATTTGAAGCTGCTCTCTCCTGGCTCTCCCATCTGCCTGCTCCTCAGTCTCTTTTGACAGATCTTCATCCAGGAGGTCCCCAAGATTCTTAGGGCCTGTGCCCTCTTCTTTATCCTGTTTCCCATGGTTATTTCAATAGCTCCGAAAGATTGATCAATTATCTCTATACAGATAACACTCAGATCTTTTTCTCCAGCTCCCACCTGTCTGCTGACCTCCAGTCTCACATCTACACCTGCCTACTGGACAACCGTAAACAGATGTCTCATTGACATCTTAGATTTAACATATCCATACTGAACTCCTCCAAACTTCTCTATGGCTGTAGAGAGTATCGCCACCCTCCCAGTCATTCAGGATCTCAGCCTGAGTCCTCAATTCTTCACTCTCTCTCTCTTACCTCTCCACCTCAATATCCATTCATTTTCAAATTGATAACATCTCAAATATGCCCCCTTTTCTCCTCAGATACTGTTATCACACTGGTCTCTGCCCTCTTCACCTCCCACCTGGACTATTACAGTAACCTGGGGCAGCTAGGTGCCACTGTAGTGAAGAGAGCACTGGAGACAGGAAGACTCATCTTCATGAATTCAAATCTAGCCTCAGACACTTAACTAGCTGTGTCACCTATGGACACGTCACTGAACCCATCTGTAAAAATGAGCTGGAGAAAGAAATGGCAAACCACTCCATTATCTTTGCCAAGAAAACACTAAATCACAAAGAGTCAGGTACAACTCAACAACAAGCAATGGATTTATCTGTTTGCCTCAATTCTCTCCCAATACCTGGCTACTCAGTTACCAAAATGAATTTTCTAAATCAGAAGTGTGCCCATAAGGGGCAGCTAGGTGGTACAGTGGATAGAACACCGGGCCCTGGAGTCAGGAGGCCCTGAGTTCAAATCCAGCCTCAGACACTTACTAATTACCTAGCTGTGTGGCCTTGGGCAAGCCACTTAACCCCATTGCCTTGCAAAATTCTAAGAAAAAAAAAGTGTGACCATAGGGGCAGCTAGGTGGTTCAATGGCTAGAGCACAGGTCCTGGAGGCAGGAGGCCTTGAGTTCAAATCCAGCCTCAGACTCTTAATAATAATAACCTAATTAATAATAACTTAGCTGTGTGACCTTGGAGAAGTCACTTAACATCACTGCCCTGCAAAAACAAAAACCAAAAACAAAAAAGTGTGACTATGTCTCTTCCCATCTCCAACCCTACCCCCAAATCAGTAAAAACCAATGGCTTCCTATGGTCTCCATCAAGTATAAAATCATCCTTTTTGGGGCAGCAGTGGATAAAGCACCGACCCTGGAGTCAGGAGTACCTGGGATCAAATCCGGTCTCAGACACTTAATAATTACCTAGCCGTGTGGCCTTGGGCAAGCCACTTAACCCCATTGCCTTGCAAAAAAAATCTTAAAAAAACAATTATAAAATCATCCCTTTCTTTGGAAGCTCTTCCATACCTTAAATCTATCCAATAATAGTGACCTGCTCACTGCCCCTGGATCAGGCCATTCCCATGGTCATTTTCACTGGCTGTCTGACATGCATAGGCTTCTCTCTTTTCATCTCACTCTCCTACCTTCCAGATCACTTTTCCTGGGCCCCTCAAGGTTAGTGCCTTCTAAAGTCTTTGGTCACATATATGCTGAATGAACTCAGTTGTGTGGACTTTGGGCTCCCTGAGCAGGGATTAAGATTTCCCTCCTTTCTTTGTGTTCCCAGAATTTAGCACAATGCCTAGACTGAATAAATGCTTGCTGTCTACCTAGCTGATAGAGACAGGTGACTCAGAAGACAGATTGAGTTTTATAGGGTTGGGATATGGCCAAGGCTGGTATTTTTTGCTAGACTATATATGTTTGTAACAGAACTTTGCATTTTTTTCTCTTTCTCATCCAAAGGGAAGTGAGAAGTGAAAGTAGAGAGGTTATATTTTTGTTGTTTGAAAAAAGTTTAATTTTAAAAGAAAAAATAACCACCCAGTTTCCCAACCTCAGAAAATCTGGAAGTCCTCCCTGCCTGACCCAGCTGTGATAAGTAAAACATTAAAAACAGCTTGCTTAAGGTGGATATAAGGCCAAAGAGTGGAAAACAGATCCATTCCTTTGAAGTAGGAGAAATACTGGCCAGAGAACTATGTTTTATAGCTATTAATCTGTTCCCTCTGTACTGACCATATTTTTTTTTTAATTTTTTTTTTTTGTCCTTCATTCTCAAAGAAGACCATGACCGGAGTAGCTAGGTGGCACAGTGGATAGAACTGGCCCTGGAGTCAGGAGGACCCCAGTTCAAATCTGACCTCAGACACTTAATTACCTAGCTGTGTGGCCTTGGGCAAGCCACTTAACCCTATTGCCTTGCCAAAAAAAGACCATGACCTCAGGGAGGTAATGTCATGACAAACAAGTAAAGTGGATTTGAGTGAAGTGGATTTGAATGAAGGGGGCAGTACTGAGTCCTCAGTCTCACTTTCCCCTCCAGAACCATCTGGGTTCAGTGGTCAGATATGAATCAGTCAGGGTTAAGTGACTTGGCCAGGGTCACACAGCTAGTTGTGTCAGTAAGTCTGAGGTTGGCTTGAATTCTGGGCCTTCTGGCTCCACAGCTAGTACCCTGTCCACTGTGCCACTTAGCAGCCAAGGACTGACCACCTACCTACCCACCTTACATTACCACTGACCCCCCCCCCCCATCCAAGCCAAGAGAAGAGCTAAAGAACTTTACTTAGTAAAATACCTGTTCCTGCCCAGCAAAGATTCAGTAAATCCCTACCCCCCAGGCAAAAGACAAAACACAAGCAATAAAACAATGGATCCCTGCCTTAGCCTGAAGGGATTAAGTCTTTGACCTACCACCTGCTTATCTACAATACCTTCATTTCCTCTTCTCAGCTCTAAGAGCGACTGTTCCTCCACCCACCTACATTCTCAGCAAAAACTCATTCCTCAGTGGACTGCTCCTCTGCCTTTGGAGGGCGGCCTGCTCTGGGGGAGCCCCAAAACCCTTCCACCCTCTCCTTACTTCTATTAAAACTCACTCTCTTGGCTGCCCTTCCAAAGAACCTAACCTGTGAGTAGTTTGAAGTAACTTGTGAGTTTGTGCAGTAACCCATGAACTTTTTGTAATAACTTGTAAAGTGTGCAACCTGTGAATTAAAGTCTATGCCTTTTCTTACCCTCCTCAATCTGAGAGTTGGTTGAATTCTTCACCAAAATGACCCCCCCTCCATAGATTGATCTTTGAGTTCCCTTTCCACAAATCCCATTTCTTCCTTTCTTCAGTATTATTTTCCCCATATGACTGAGTCATAGTCAAAGTCAGCAGAGACAGGTCCTGCCCACCTCCTGGTCTGGTCTACTGGGCCACACTGCTTTCTACCTCATTGGCCTAATTTAAGGGTCCCAGGGATTCCTTCCAAGATGAGGTTCTGGGATTTGGGAAAAGCAAGGAGTTTGTCTGAGGCCATTGTTACTAAGTATGGACACTGCCTCCAGTTCTAGGGATGTTGGGGGTGGCCCAGAGAGGATCTGTGCACCCCAATTAGGTTCACCTTGGACACTGAATATACAGCGAGGAGGTTCAGCTCCAGAAGCTCTCGGAAGGCTTGGGGGGATATTTCTTCCAGGGTCTCCTCTGGGGGATCTGAGTAAGACAAGGAAGCGGGAGAGTAAGAGTAACAGAAACCAGAGACGGAGGATGGGAGGGAGAAGGGGAGATGGGGACACTCACGGTGTCCAGCGTTGTTCACCACGCAGTCCAGGCGCCCAAAACGCTGCAGGATCTCAGAGATCAAGGCCTGGAAGCAGGAGAAAAAGACTCAGAAGCTGAGAGACCCTGAAGAAAGTCGGGGACCAGAGAGACAGGAGACTGGGAGACTCAGAGACAGTCTAAGAGAGATAGAGACAAAAATAATTGACTGGAAGACCTACATTTGTGGGGATCTGAAAGGAAAGAGACATAAAGAGGGGTCATGGTGGAAATTTGGGGAGATAAACTGATATCCTATTGTCTGTTCTTGCTATCTCTTATACTTTATGCTTCTTCCTTAACGATATGATTTCTCTCTCATCACACTCAATTTGGATCCATGTATACCACGGACACAACGTAAAGACTGACAAATTGCCTACTGTGGGGGGTGGGGGAGGGAAACAAGAATGGGGGGAAATTGTAAAACTCAAAATAATAAAATCTTTTTTTTTTTGCAAGGCAAATGGGGTTAAGAGGATTGCCCAAGGCCACACAGCTAGGTAATCATTAAGCGTCTGAACCGGCTTTGAACTCAGGTACTCCTGACTGGTGCTCTCTCCACTGCACACCTAGCTGCCCTGTACATAAAATCTTTAAAAAAAAGAAATTTGGGGAGACAGGGAAAATTGGGGGGAGCTGCGAGTCGCCCCTTTCTTCCCCCACCCCCAAGTTCCTCTACATGACCTACAGAGAAAGGCAAGACCAGAGACCTAAGGAAACTCAGAAGCAGAGATGCAGGGCGGAGTGGGGGGAAGGCTCACCTCCACTTCCCCCTCTCGGGTCACATCACATCGGATGAAGGCGGCTCCTGCTGGCGGCTGGGCTGAACGCAGTTCTTCTGCAAGCGCCTGGCCGCTAGCCTCTGGGGAGAAAGCAGGGCTGGGGATCTGAGCTGAATGATAGTGGGGGGCCCAGGCGCTAGAAGCTAGCAGAAGACGCTACTGGGTCCTGAGAAGCGGGGAACTGGGGGGGCAGAATGAGGGTTATTGAAAGGTTGGGGTGGGGAGTCCTGCTCGCTGAAGGGCTGGGGGGAGGGATACTGGGTTGGGAGACACCTTGGCCTCGGAGTTGGTGGGACAGGGGCCGGGGGTGAGAACCTGGGCTTTTCACTCACCATTCTTGTCACAGAAGACCACTTTAGCACCGTTCTCCACTAGGAGGCAAAGGAAGTGTGGGTGGGTGGATTGGGAGACTCTGGGCAAGTTGAGACCCGGCTTGGGAGCCTTGGGTTCCCGTCTGCCTGGGTGGTGGCCCGAACCTTCCCGCCCCTAACTTGTGAGCTTCATCTCGTGATAGCCAGTGCAAAGGGCAAGTTTGCCCTTGGACACAATCCGCAGGCACCCAAGGGCCCCTTTCGCCCAGCCCCACCTCCGCAGGTTCTCAGAACAACTCCTGGGGGGTCCTCCGGCCCCTCTCAGGTCTCAAGCCCTTTCTCCAGACCCAGCCCAGCTTGGAACGAAGCTGGACTTCACCGGGGCTGTCCTCTCTGGAGCTGTCTACACGTCCAGCACACGCCCCGCAGGCGGAGGGCCCGGCGTCCCGGACCGCGGGGTCCCAGGGACGCCCCCTCCCGCACATCCCCCTCCCCCAGTCCAGGCTCACCGAAGGCGCGCACGATGCCAGCGCCAATACCCCGAGCCCCGCCGGTCACCAAGACCACCCGGCCCTCGCCGCAGGGACCCGCAGCCATCTCCAGCGCCCCGGCCCGTGGCCTCACGTCGGAGGACTGGACTCCCTTGGGAGTGCCCGCCCCTGCAGCCACCCGATTAGACCCCAAGTCCTGATTAGCATAATCATCGGCTCCCGCCCCTAGGAGGGCCAAAGACCCCCCCCCCACGACCATCCCCCTTCCTTCATCCCGCCCCTTCCTCGGCCACACCCCCAGGACTCCTCTTCTACCCCCGCCCACGAGAGTCGCCCAGACCTGCCCCCGGCTCCTAAAAGACCCCTCGAGTGAGGGAATGTCAAAACTACAACTCCCATGGGGCACCGCGGGAAGAGGAGCGAGGCCCACGATGGAAGACGCTCCATAGCGTGCTGGGGGATGTAGTTTTTGTCTCCAAAAGAGTGGAGGAAGGAGGGTCTGAAGGCGCCTGGAGGGGAGCTGGGTGCCCTTCTGCTTCAGCCCACTCGGGGCCCCGGAAGGAAAGGCGCGGAGCCGAGACCACAACCAACTTTAATGAAGACTGGCATAGAAAGGAGGGATGGAGGGGGAGGGGGGCGGAGGAACAGGGTGGGCTCAACCTTAGGCTCCGCCCCCTGGCACCCGCGCCCGCCCCTCTGCCTCCAAGAACCGGCAGTTCCGCCGGCGAATCAGAAACTGGATTGGAGAAGCGTGACTCGCAGAGGCCACGCCCCCTCATCTGGCGGCGCCGCCCCTCCCCATGTTGGGGCCCAGGGAGTGGGGTCCCCTCGGCCCCGCCCCACGGAAGGCGGGGACCCCACTGGAGATGAACGAGGGGGCGGTGTCAGTCTGGAAGTGGAGTCCCCGGGGGCTTCTGGGCTTCGACCTGCAGGAATCAGAGCAGATGGGTCACACCTGCGGGCCGGGGACCCAGCGGGCCAGGCTCCCTGGTTCCCCTCTCCCTCCGGACCCAGGAGTCCCGGCCACCCAGCCCCCTCACCCTCCGGACCCAGGAGTCCCGGCCACCCAGCCCCCTCCGGACCCAGGAGTCCCGGCCACCCAGCCCCCTCCGGACCCAGGAGTCCCGGCCACCCAGCCCCCTCCGGACCCAGGAGTCCCGGCCACCCAGCCCCCTCCAAGACCCAGGAGTCCCGGCCACCCAGCCCCCTCCAGGACCCCGGAGTCCCGGCCACCCAGCCCCCTCTCCCTCCAGGACCCAGGAGTCCCGGCCACCCAGGCCCCTCTCCCTCCAGGACCCAGGAGTCCCGGCCACCCAGCCCCCTCCAGGACCCCGGAGTCCCGGCCACCCAGCCCCCTCTCCCTCCAGGACCCAGGAGTCCCGGCCACCCAGGCCCCTCCAGGACCCAGGAGTCCCGGCCACCCAGCCCCCTCCAGGACCCAGGAGTCCCGGCCACCCAGCCCCCTCCAGGACCCAGTAGTCCCGGCCACCCAGCCCCCTCTCCCTCCAGGACCCAGGAGTCCTGGCCACCCAGGCCCCTCTCAGGACCCAGGAGTCCCGGCCACCCAGCCCCCTCCAGGACCCAGGAGTCCCGGCCACCCAGCCCCCTCTCAGGACCCAGGAGTCCAGAGTCAATTACTCCTGCTCACAGCCACCTCTGGGTTGGAGTCTCCCAAACTACAGTTGGCATGGGCCCCGGTATTGCCTTGCCCCAGACCCAGACCTGTGATCATCTTGTGCCAGTTGGAAGCCTCTGTGGCCAGAGCCTGGGACAGGCTGAGGACCCTCTCCCGATGTCCTTCAGGGGATGGAATGTAGGGCCGGGGACTCCGAGAGCTGCAAAAGTGGGGAAGAAATGGTGGAGTTGTGGGGACTGTGGCAGACTGCAGTACCAGATAATTCACTTTTTTTTTTCAAGGCAACGGGGTTAAGTGGCTTGCCCAAGGCCACATGGCTAGGTATCTGAGGTCGGATTTGAACCCAGGTACTCCTGACTCCAAGGCCGGTCCTCTATCCACTGCACCACCTAGCCGCCCCTCAGATAATTCACTTTTCCATGCTACAAGAGGATTTAAGTGATCCAGGGATGCCCTGGAATGGAGGTAACTTACACAGCCCCCTCCCCGGGTTTGCAAGGGCGCCTACATTTCTTTATATCAATAAAGCATCGGTTATAGAGCCAATGAAGGGGACTCAGAGGTACAAGGGGATGGTGTTGGAGGAAGGATGTGATCTACACAGGATCACAGAGTGAATTGGCAAAGTCAGAATTTGAACTCGGATTTCCAATGCATCACACCCCCCTCCAGAGCCTCTCAGTATCCTCCCAGATTCATGAGAGGAGGGCTCTTTTTTATTCTGTCTTTGTGTCCCCAGCCCTGGTAAACTGTAAGAGCTTAATATGTGATGGACTGTATCACACCAACCTATGATGAAGTCAACTGGTGGGCTTTTCCCCAGGAGGCCAGACTGTGGGAGAATCTGTGCCAGGGCTTTCATCGAGGGGATAGGCTCTAAGGCTCTATCCATTTTACTGATGGGGAAACTGAGACTCAGGAAAAGGGAATAAATCCCAATGACTGACAAAGAGGTTAATCTGAATGGGGGCCGGAGACCACTGTCATTTTCCACTTGACCCAAATTTCTTACCTGCTCCAGGACCCAGAGCTCCGGGTCCATTGTTGAGGGGTCCCTGTATGACCCAGGGAGTCCAGGAGAGGCTGAGAGAAGAGAAGTCAGAGTGTAAATTCCTGGATCATTCTAGAGCAAGGGGCCATGGGGATTCAAGTGTCCAAATCCCAGTTTTGCTTTTCCTAAAATGAGATTTGGCTCTCCTAGCCCTCTCACTGCCCAGCTTATTCCAAACCAAACACAAGACTGGCTCACCCCATCTCTCCCTGATCCAGGCTCCAGTTGCCTTCGAACTGTCGAGGGACGTAAGGTCTGTCCCCCGGGAGATAGTGACCGGAGCCGGAGCCCCCCGGCCTCCTGGTGCCGCCTCATCCTTTCCAACTGCTCCTGGGCACTCATCCGGACCCGGGAGCCTGAAGCCTGCAGACAGAGGTGGGAAGGGACAGAATCCCCAAACTCCTGAGGGTACTAAGGATTCAGGTTACAGGACAAGAGAATTGCAATACAGGTCCAAGTCCCTCATTTTACAGATGAAAAACCCAGAGATAGGTGAGAACCAAAAGGTCACCTTGGTTACTAACAGTGGCAGAGTCAGGACTGAACTCCCCCCACACACACACCATCCTGATGTCTCTCTAACAGCCTGGGACCTTCCTTGGTCTCCTACCTTGGACCCTGTCGGTGGTGGGGATGGAGATGGGGCGGGAGATGGAAAATATTGGCCTTCTGAGCTCTGAACTCGGGGAGAACTGGGTGATCCAGGGCCTGGGTGGAGTATAGAAGAGGGTCATAGGGGGCATGAGAAAGATTGGAGGCCCCCTTCTAAAGGGTATATCTCACCTGGGGGGGCACCAGGCCCATCTCCATCTCCATTTCCATCCCTGTGGGGACGCCCCCAGCTCGAATCCCCTAGTCCAGCCAATGTGTCCTCTACCATCCATAGCTGTTGTTGGGCAGAGGCCCTGGCCTAGAGGGGTTAAGTGTAGGGAATGGGTAGGGGAAATGAAGAGGAATTTAGGCCGGAGGGGACCCTGCTCCCACCCCCATCCCCCAGGCAGAGTTCCTTTGGTGGTACCTGAGGAGATCCAAGGTGCAGCAGATCCTCCAGGGTCTCCCGCAGAGTCCTCAACTCCTGCTCCAGGCCACTGTATGTGTCCCAAACTCTCTCCCTTTCCTCCAAGGACCAGAAAAAAAGGAGACACAGGGTGAGGTTCCATCTCAGTCCTAGTAAATTCTACTCCTCTCCTGTGCCCTTTTTCCTGGTTTGGCTGCTGCCACACTAGAGACCTTGGAGATGGATGCTGAAGACTACCACTGCCAGAAAACCCTAAGAAGGCAGAGCCTGTCAGGGGAAGGAAGAACCCATGAGAAGGATGTTAGCGGCCTCAGAGTCAGATGGTCCCTCACCTGCGTCAGGTGGCAGAGGGCAGCTCTGACACCCACCAGGCGGTCCTGCAGAAGCCGAAGGCGAGTCCAAGCCCTGCCTCCGGGCCCAGGGTCCCCGACAGCCCGGCGAGTCAGCTCTAGGGCTGCTTCCAACCGCTCCTGCCATTGAGGAAGGGAGGCTGGTTAAAGGGGATGTGGAGAAGCCATGGTCCTAGCAACCCTGTGCCCCTGCCCTTCACACTTCCCCTTCTCCCCTCTGCTGCACCTGATGGGTTATCACTGTCTCCCTCATCCTGCATCCTCTACCAACAGCCTCCTCCTTGAAGTCTCCAAGTCCTCAGTGCCACATTGCACCCGCCCTCCAACCACACCACCCTGCCCCAGCTCTCACCACTCCCCGACCCCACACACACTTACCTTCTCCTCCTGGCTCTTTGTCATTTCTTCTGTCAACCTCCTCAAGAGCCGGTCCTGCCCACAGAGTTTGGTCAGGAGCGCCTGCCCAGCCAAGAGTGAAAAAGAGCCTGAGGGTCCAGGACTCCCTCTGCAATCTCTCCTTCCCAGAGCTCAGTTCCACCCACCTCACTGCCCCAGACTCACATCGGTATCTGCGCTACGATGCAGTGGAGAATCCAGGGGAGGGCCGGACGGGGAGGGGGGATGCTGCAAAGAGAGCCAGGTGAGCGCTGGTCTGTGGGTCCCGACCCCCACCCCGGGCTTCAAGGAGGTAACACAACCCCACTTCATGATAAGGACCGGCCAGGGGACCACCTACCAGGGAGGCCACGGAACCCCGACTTCCTGGGGGTCTGGGGGCCAATTGTGGATATCCAGATGCAGTCTGTGGAGACATTAGGAAAGTGTGGGGTCTGGGCCTTGGAGCCAGGCTCATAGGGATGATTTCAAATGGAAGCTCCCTAAGGGCAGGGCTTCCCTCCCTTTGTCAGTAAAAGGTAGGCACTTTTCTAATTGCAATTTGGGCAGTAAGGGAGGTCCCACAGTTATCTTCCATACTCATCTCAAAGATAAGAAAAGTGAGCCCCAGAAAGATGTAGGAAGTTGGACATTCACTCAAGGGGTATGAACTACAGGGGGAATCTTCTGCCCAGCCTCAGAAGTAGGATTTCCTATCTGTGCTTAGAGGGAAGGGCTCCTTTCTCTGCCCCCCAGGACCTACTACCAGCTTCAGTTTCTCTCATTAGGAGGTAAACTGGCTCCAATCCCTAAGAACCTCTGGGAGCCATTGGATGGTAAAGGAGTTCCATAAGCATTTGAAGGTGACAGTGGACTAAAATCTCCAATATGTCTTAGCAAGAATGGTCATCAGATAGAGTCTAGCTTCTGGGATAAAAACTCACATTTCAATAAAAGACAGCTGGGAAAATGGGAAGATAGTATGACAGAAATAGGGCTAGACTAACATTTCACACCCTATACCAAGATAATGTGGAAATGGGTACAGGATTTAGACATAGAAGGTAATATTATAAGCCCATTAGAAGAATAAGGAATAGTTTACCTGTCAGATCTATGGTAAGGGAAACAGTTTATGACCAAAGAAGAGACAGAGAACATTATAAAAAACAAACTGGATAATTTTGATCGCAAAAACAAAACTACTGCAACCAAGATTAAAAGGAATGCAGTAAATTGGGAAACCCATTTTTACAACCAGTGTTTCTGATAAAGGATTCATTTCTAAAATATATAGAGAATCCAGTCAAATTTATATTTAAAAAAAGTCATTCCCCAGTTGATAAATGGTGAAAAGTTATGGAAAGGCAATTCTCAGACAAAGAAATCAAAGCATGGCACAGTAGATAGAGCATCCGTCCTGGAATCAGGAGGACCTGAGTTCAAATTCGTTCTCAGGCACTTAATCATTATCTAGCTGTGTGACCTTGGGCAAATCACTTAACCCTATTGCCTTAAATAAAAATAAAAAAGATTAAAAAAAGAAATCAGGGGTGGCTAGGTGGCACAGTGGATAAAGCACCGACCCTGAAGTCAGGAGTACCTGGGTTCAAATGTGATCTCAGACACTTAATAATTGCCTAGCTGTGTGGCCTTGGGCAAGCCACTTAACCCCATTTGCCTTGCAAAAACCTAAAAACAAACAAACAAAAAAATCAAAGCTATCTATAGTCATATGAAAAATTGCTCTAAGTCATTACTGATTAAAACATCTCTGAGGTACCACTTCACACTTCTCAGATTGGCTAATATGACTAGAAAAGAAAATGATCGACATTGGAGGGATGTGGGAAAACTGGGACACTAATGTATTTTTCTGGAAAGCAATTTGGAATTATGCTTAAATGTACATATCCTTTGATCCAGGATTACCACTACTGGGTCTGTATCCTGAAGAGATAATGAAAAAAGGGTAAAAATCCCACAAGCACAAAAATATTAATAGCAGCTCTTTTTGTGTTAGCAGGAAATTGGAAATTGAGGGGATGCCCATCAATTGGGGAATGGTTGAACAAACCGTGGTATATGTTTGTTTTGGAACACTATTGTTCTATAGGAAATCACGAGGGATGGGATTTCAGAAGAGCTTGGAAAGAACTTTCATGAATTGATGCTGAGTGAAAGGAGCAGAACCAGAAGAACATTCCACACACTAACAAAAGAGAGCCATGATCAACCATGATGGACATGCTCACTTCAGCAGTTCAATAATCAAAGACAATTTTCAAAGACTTGCGATGGAAAATACCATTTTCCAGAGAAGGAACTGTGGAGTTTAACTGAAGACCCAAGCTTGTTATCTTCAATTTTTAAAAGTTGTCTTATGTATTATGGCATTTGTTTCTCTCTAATGTTTCTTTCACAACATGTTCAAGATCGATCTATGTTTAACATGGTATAAATATAGAATTTATATCACATTGTTTTCTGTTGGGGGGGAGGGAAGGAGAACAATTATAAAACACAAAACCTTGCCAAAAAAAATCATTGGTAAAAACTACCATTGCATATAGTTGGAAAAAACAATAAATAAAATATTTGAAATTTTTAAAAAATGGTGACTTCATGGGTTTGATTCCCATTTTCCCATTCCCATTCCCAATTCCCATTTTACTTTAGATACAAAGTAACCTAGGTAGCCCTAAAGCCTCATGGGTGATGCCACTGTCCATTAGGTCACTCACCTTGGTCCTGAGTTCAGTGGTCCAATGCTGAGGACTCCTGGAGGGTCTAGATGCCCCCGTCTCTGATGGCAGTGCCCGTTGTGGAGTGGAGGGTCGTGACAGAGTTCTTGAAGATGGGGCCCACTCGGGCAAGGGTCGGACATCGATCCGGCTCAGTGGGGTGTGGGGCCGGCTATCTCCCCCTACCAGAGCAGAGGGGCGGTGGGCAGGGGCTGAGCGGGGCCGGGGAAGGCCCAGGGGTGAAGGGGGGCGGGAAAGGGGAGAAAACAGCCTAGGAGATAAAAGGAAGGAGGCTTCCTGAGACTGGGAGCCTCTTCCCCCCACCTCATCTTTTCCCTCCACCTCCCCTCCACCATACACACACACACACACACACACACACACACACACACACTTATTCATTCACTCACTCTGGACTCCTTGCCCTTTGTCTGCTTCTCTGGGGTGGCTCCTTAAGCCCAGGTGGAGGGCTGGGAGTGAGCTCCCTGTGCCTGCCAGAGATCCTGGCAACCTCCAGGGACTCGGCACTGCGGCTCTCATCACCACTCCCCACCTCAGGTGGTCCCCCAGGACCCCCAGGGCCTTCTCCAGCTGGGGGTCCAGCAGGTGGGGTCTGGGGGCCGCTGCAGGGAGAGAGGAGCACAGAGCATTCCCTGGAATCCGGGGCTTCTACACCCAAACTCCAGTCATCTTGTTAGGTACATTCCCACCTCCACTCAAGAATCCTCAGTGACTCCCCATTGCCTCTAGGACAAGCTACTGTCTCCTCGGTCCGGCCCTGGAAGAGGAGGTAGAGCGGACCCTTCCAAACTTAGCCCACAATTACTGGCTCCTTTTCCTGACCTCTTTGTTCTAGTCAAACTGACCACTAGATGGCGGAGCGGATTCACTGGATGTGAGTCTGGAGCATTGAAACTCAACTTGACTCTGACATGGACAGGTCATTTTACCTCTCCATGCCTCAGTTTCCTCGTCTGCCAAACGGGGATAATCATATTACCTGCCTTTTGAGGGTTTGCTTTCTCTACAAATGCTGGCTGGTTATTATCACTACTGCTCTTCTCTAGGAAGAGAAAGAAGAGGTGATTTCAGCTCTGTGACCACCGGGTGCTTTGCTGACATTCTCCTGGGGGAGGGGACAGAGCAGGATGGCCTTCTAGGAGGAGCCAGCTCCGGAGCTGAGCTTCCAGTGGACAGAAGAGAGGAGAGAGCATTCTAGGTTCAGAGGACAGAGATTAAGTGACCTACCCAGGGTCTTGTGGCTATCAAGTTTCAGATGGGGGATTTGAACTCAGGTCTCTGAGCATGGTCACCACTCCAAGCAACACCTTTTTTAAAGGGAGCTGACACTGGGAAGAAGATAGGATCTAGGGTTCTGAGTATGCATCCTAGGATGTTTACTGCCTGTCACCTTAGGCACATCTTTTCACTAACCTCCAGGCACTTCAGTCTCTTCATCTGTAAAATGAAAGGGTGGGAGGAATATGGCCTCTGAGGTAGCCTTAGCTCTAGGTTTGTGATGCTTAGATTCTTGGATAAGGGGCAGCGAGGTGGTGCCATAGGACTCAGAGTGCCCAGTTTGGAGTCAGGAAACCTGAGTTCAAAAATACCTTCAGACACTACCTGGCTATGTGACCTTGGGCAAGTCACTTCACCATGTTTACCTCAGTTTCCTCATCTGTAAAATGAGCTGGAGAAGGAAATGGCAAACTGTCCAATATGGAATTCAGTTGATCATAATCCTGCCCCTACTTACTAGTCATCTCCTTCAGCTCGGGTGGCCCTACCCAGAGCCCGCAGCCACCCTCGAAGGTCCTCCACAGTATCAGCGGCCAAAACATAGGTCCTCATCCCAGGATGCTCAGCCTGGGGAGGGAGGTGAGGAGGATGAGGAGCCTGGGATCCTGCTGGAGCCCAATGCTCAGCCCAATTGCTGGCCTTTAAGGGGACTGGCTGGGGCTGATGATAAATACTGGCCTGGGACCCTTGGCCAGGCCTTGTGGTGGCACTTAACTCTTGGACTGGACAGTGGGACAGTCCCTGCTCTTAAGGAGCTTACAGTCTGGTGGGGGTAGGGGGGGTGACATGTTCAAAGATAAGTGGAGAGCAAGGGACCACAGTGAATAGAAGATAATGGAGGAGGGGTGGGAAGGCTGGAGCATCTGGATGCCAGGGTTCCAGAAGGGTCTGGGGAGAAGGGACATCAACCTCCCTCACTCACAGTGAAAGTATAGCGACGTCCCCGGGGGGCCCCAGGGCCATCTGGGCGCACACTGTAGCTGGGGAGAGGGACACTGCCCAGTACGCTCTCCTCCCGGCTGTCTGAAAGGGAGTCAAGGGTGAGGGGTCATTGGGGGAAGTCTCTCAATCCCCCTCCCTCTCACCCCTTTGGACACTGACCCTTATAATAGAAGAGGCAGTGACCAGACAGGACGAACCAGCGCCGCTTCCAAAGCCGGAGGCCAGAGCTGTCCTGGTGGAGAGACCAGAGAAGTCTCAGGAGAATTGGGGCAGGGAGACAAGGGGGCAGAGAGACAAGGGAGCGGGGAGACAGGAGGACACAGGAGCAGAGGGGACAAGAGGAGTGGTGTGATAAGGAGACAGGGAGGTGGGGACAAGGGAAAAGGGAGACAGAGAACAAGGGAAAGGGGCAACTGGGGGAAAGAGGGGAAGCTAGGTGGCGCAGTGGATAGACCACCCACCCTGAAGTCAGGAGGACCAGATTTTCAAATCTGGCCTATATCCGGCTTCAGACACTTAATCACTTAGCTGTGTGACCTTGGGCAAGTCACTTAATCCCATTGTCTTGTAAAAAAAAGTGATGGAGAGAGACAGAAAAGGGGATGGGGACAAGGGAATGGGGAGAAGACAGAGGGATAAGAGGGCAGGGAGACGGGGGAACAGGGAGGCGGGAGATGGGGACAAGGGTGATGGGGACAGAGTGGATAGATGGACAGGGGGCAGGAAGAGAGGGACAAAGTGATGAGGGGAGAGAGATGGACAAGGGGATGGGGAGACAGGAGAAGAAAGGCATGGGCGCAGAGGGACAAGGGATGAAGATGAGATAGAGGGACAAGAGGTTCAGAAGACAGAAGGACACAGAGACAGGGAGATAGGAAGTTAGAGGGACAGGACTCATATTGGCAAGACCCAAGCATGCACCATGAGATGGAGTAGAGATGGAGAGACAGGGAAGGTCATAGTGACAGAGTTGGCAAGACAGCAAAGATCAGGGTGACCTTGGTGAGAGGGAGTGACAGGGAAAAAACGAAAGCTGGAGTCCCCATCACCCAGACGAAGGGTGCTTAGGGAGGTGACAGATCAGTATGAGAGGCAGCCCGCCTGTGGTACCTGCTTATACAGCCAGCCTCGGATGTGCACAGGCAGGTTGGGGTCCCTGCGAACAGAGCTCGCCCTTTTCCCAAAGGCATGGACTCGGTTGACTGCCCGGGGGGGCTGGAGAAGAGAGAGGCATGGAAGGGGGAGTCTGGGACTTCAGCAGGCTCTTGCCATCCTCTTCCCCTTCCCCCTCCCTCACTTGCTCTCCTGGGAGGGTAGGCTCTGGGGGTCCTAGCCAAGGGGAGATGAGGAGGGGGAGGGGCACAAATCTCATCCCAGTCATTCAGTCCAATCCAAGAAGGTTTTATTCTAAGTGCTTATGTTGTACCAGGCTGGGGATACAGAGCCACACCTTGGTTTGCCCTCAAGAAGCTTATATTCTCCTGTTTTGGTCTAGAACCCCAGCAGCAGATGCTCCAGATCATTGGCCCCCGAGAGGAGGAAGGGGCAGAATGACTCAAAGAATAGGAAAAGAGTATAACACTGAGGAGCTGGGAACTCTTGCCAGGAGATGGGAGCTCCCAGCACCCAGGGTGGGTAAGGATTAGGCCAGAGGACAGGCTCAGACCCTGGGGTGTTGGAAGGCCCCATTTCCCGGGGGCCCTTGTCCTCATGCAGCCCCTGCATCACCTTGGTGCTTAGGCTGATGGAGGAGACAGTGGAGACGCTGCTGGCCAAGCTGAGGCTGCTCCGGGGCCTTCCCTCTTCCATGGTGGGGGACCACTTGAGGAAGGAGAAGAAGAGGGAGCTTCAGTAGGAGTCCAGGCAGGGTCAGTGACCCCAGCATTGGGGAAACTCAGGAGAAAAGCCTCCTTGTATGAGCGACAGAGAATGGGAAAGAGCCGGGGGCTGGGGGAGGCCTTGGCCCCCTGCCACATACCAAGGGGCAGTGCCAGGGGGTGGGCGGCCGAAGCAGCTGCTAGGGGGGAGGCCAGAGAAAAGAGGCTTCTTTATGTCCAGACCAACCCCCCCTCCCCTTCGGGGCAAGAATCTGCCCCTCCCTGCGTGCTTAGAGATCCATAGTGCCTTCCCACCCCTTAGCCTGACCGTCCTCCTAAGCCTACCCCTCCTCAACCCCAGCCCTGAGCAAACATACCGACCCCCCCCCCCATGAAGGAAGGGATCCAGGCACGGCTCCACTTCCAACCTTGCACCCCCAGGTCTAGAAACTCACCGGGGTCTCCAGATGAAGGAAATGGGATCAGCCCAGACACAAGGGCCCAGCCCCCAGGCTCACCTGTCTCCCTCAGCCTCAGCCTCCCCAACTCACCCCTGTCTCAGTCTCTCTCTCTTTTCTTCTATTTGTCTCTCACTGTCTCCTTGACTTTCTGTCTGTTTCTGTCACTCCCTATCTGCCTTGGTTTCCCTAGTTCCCTGCGCATCCGGCTCTGTCTTTCCCTGTCTCTTCCTGTTTTTCTCTTTCCCTTGCCGTTTCTCTTTCCCTTGCCGTTTTTCTTTCCCTTGCCGTTTCGCTCTTTCCCTTGCCGTTTCTCTTTCCTCTATCTCCCCTCCCTCGTCTCTCTTCTCTCTCTCTCTCTCTCTCTCTCTCTCTCTCTCCCTTTTTCTGTGTGCCCCCCCTCCCCACCTCCTCTCTCCACCGGCTGGTTCTCCCCTTCTACTCCTTTATTTCTCTTTATGCCCCCTCCTCCCTCTCTTCTCCCTCCCTCTGCTTTCTAGTCCTCCTCCCCCCTCCTCTCTTCTCTGTCTGACTGTCTCTCTCTCTCTCTCTCTCTGTCTCTGTCCCTCTTTCTCTGTGTCTGTCTGTCTCTCTCCCCCTCCTCCTCCTCTCTCGCCCTCTCCTTCTCTCTCTCTCTCTCTCTCTTCTCTCTCTGTCTCTGTCCGTCTGTCTCTCCCCCTCCTCCTCTCTCGCCCTCCCTCTCCCTCTGTCCGTCTGTCTCTCTGTCTCTGCCTCCCCGCTGGTCTCAGGCTCTCCCCGTCCCTCCCCTCCTCTACCCACGCTCTCCCCTCCCCCCGGCCCGGCCCCTCCCCGCCCTGACCCCCGCCGTCCTCGGGTGGGCCTCTGGGGCTGCGGTCCAGCCTCCCGGGACCCCAAGAGCCACGGCACGGGGGGGGCCGAAGGGAAGCCGGGGGCGGGGGCCTCCGAGATCGCGGACCCTCCGGGCGGGAGCCGGGCCGGGCCGGGGGCTGCGAGCTGAGCGGGGCCCATTCTGGGCGGGCGGAGAGCGGGGGTGGGGGGGGCCGGGAGCGGGCGGGGCCGCTGCCCAAGGCCCCCGGAGCTTCCAGACCCCGGAGTCTGGGCGCCCCCCCCAGCACGGGGCCGTGACGTCAGCCCCCGAGGGCCCCGCCCCTCCCCGCCCCGCGAGTGCTGAGTCAATCTCGGGAAACCGGCTCCGGGCGGTGACGTCAGCCCCCGCGCGGCCCCCCCGGGTGAATTCCGCCCCGTGACGTCAGCGCACGGTATATAAGGCCGGGAGCCGCGGGGCGGGTGAGCCCGCACCCAGCACCCAGCACCCAGCACCCAGCACCCAGCACCCAGCACCCAGCACCCAGCACCCAGCACCCAGCACCCAGCACCCAGAGCCCCGCGGCAGAGCGAGCCCCGCAGCGTCCAGCCTCCCGGACCCTGGCCACCATGAGCCCGAGCCCCAGCCCGCCCTGGACCCCGCCGTGCCCGCCCGCGCCCGCCCTGCCCCCGGGATGACGCGCGGCCCCGACCCGGTGAGTCCCGAGGGCAGGTGGGAGCCCGGAGGGGATGGGGGGGGGGCTCTGGGACGGGACAGAGAAGGGGCGCCCAGGGGAACAGACAGAAACAGACTCCCGGACAGGACACGGGGCCGGGAACCCCGGGGGGAGGGGCCGAGAGTCTGGGCCAGGAGAAGGCCCAGCAGGTGGGAGGGAGGAGAGGGGGTAAACACTTACTAAGGCCCTCTGGGCCCCGGGGTTGGGCTAAGGGTTACACAGATGTTCTTAACTCTGGGACTTACTTCCCCCATTTTATATGTGACTTGCCCAAGGACTTCCTGCTAGTCTGTATCTGAGGGCAGACTTGAACTCAGGTCTTCCTGACTCTGGTGCCCCAGTCATCAATGACCTTGGTCTGGTTAGGCAACAGGGTTTTAAAACACAGGGGTCTGGGTGAGGAAGACATTGGGTCCCTGAGGGAGTCTGCATTTGCCAGATACTTGGCTGACTCCCACTGAGAGACATCTAACTTGGCCTGCTTGTCTCCTCTTGCAGCCCAGCCCTGACCTGGGAGACCCCACCGGTATCTCCCTGGGGAGCTCCCTCCTGAGCAGCCTCCTCTCTGACCTGCACCTCCTTCTGACCCGGGCCTGGTCCCACTTGTGGAAGGTGGGACTCCCGGCCAAGCTGAAAGAAGTCAAGTTTGTGAATGCTGAAGCTAGAGCTGAGGAGGAGGAGGAGGGCCAGTGTCACCAGGTCCCAGGCCCTTGGCCTGGAGTCCAAAGAGCTCGGGTCTGCTCCAGTCCCCTGCCCCGGGCTGGAGGACAAGTGAGGAAAGAGGGCAACAAAGGAAGGGCAGAAGACCCAGCCACCCGTGGGTCTGGAGGACAGGGGCTCCAGGATGGAGCGGCCAACAGAGAGGAGTCTGGCAGTAGGCCTGCTGGCCTGGCCCAGAGAGACAACGGACAGGTGGAAGAGGGAGCTGCTAGAGGCCTCCCTGTGGGACTCGGGGCCCATTGGCCTGGAGAGAACAAGATGAATGAGAGGGAGGATGAAAGAGAAGAGATAGTGAGTGATGAGCTGGCCAAAGCCCCCGGAGCAGCAGAGCAAAGTTCCCTTTCCCTTGTGGATAGTGGTTCTCGGGGGTGCTGGGCTTTGGCCTGGCAGCTCCAAGAGGCAGATGAGAGAATGGGAGGAGCTGAAGAAGGTAATGGGAGAGGAGCAGGCAGTCAGCCTCCTCCCATGCTCACCAGTCCCCTGCTTAGGGCCTGGACCTACAGAACTGGAGAGGAGGAAGAGGAGGAGGAGGAAGAAGTTGTGTTTGATGAGGAAGGAGGAGAAGCAGGCAGCCACTCTCCTGTGTTCACCAGTCCCCTACTCAGGACCTGGGCCTACAGACCTGGAGAGGAGGAGGAGGAGGAGGAGGATGTGGATGTGTCTGATGAGGATGGAGGAGAAGCAGGCAGCCACTCTCCTGTGTTCACCAGTCCCCTACTCAGGACCTGGGCCTACAGACCTGGAGAGGAGGAGGAAGAGGAGGAGGAGGAGGAGGAGGATGAGGATGTGTCTGATGAAGATGAAGAAGGTGTATCTGATGAGGAAGGAGGAGAAGCAGGCAGCCACTCTCCTGTGTTCACCAGTCCCCTACTCAGGACCTGGGCCTACAGACCTGGAGAGGAGGAGGAAGAGGAGGAGGAGGAGGAGGAGGATGAGGATGTGTCTGATGAAGATGAAGAAGGTGTATCTGATGAGGAAGGAGGAGAAGCAGGCAGCCACTCTCCTGTGTTCACCAGTCCCCTACTCAGGGCCTGGGCCTACAGACCTGGAGAGGAGGAGGAAGAGGAGGAGGAGGAGGAGGAGGAAGTGTCTGATGAGGAAGAAGGAGATGAGGATGAAGAAGGTGTACCTGATGAGGAAGGAGGAGAAGCAGGCAGCCACTCTCCAGTGTTCACCAGTCCCCTACTCAGGACCTGGGCCTACAGACCTGGAGAGGAGGAGGAGGAAGAAGAGGAGGAAGTTGCTAAAGAAGAAACTGTGAGCAGGGAGGGTCCTGGACTGCAACCCTTCCTTGTTTCCATCTTTGTTCCGGGGGCTGAGCAGCCACCCCCTTGGCCATCACCAAAGCTACCCCAGAGGCTGAAGAGTCGCCTAAGGCCCCGAAGGGCCCCAGTGGAGTTAGAGTCTGGACCCCCTTCAGATAGGAAGGTGAGGAGAGGTCTGGATGTTGGCCCATTCTTCAGAAGGAAGGATGGATGGTAGCTAGGTAGCCAGGCAGGTTATTGTGGATTGGTTCAATCCACCTCTAGGGAGTTCTAAATCCCAGAGAGATTAAGGATTTGCCCCCGAGGCCCCACAACTAGAGGGATTTGAACTCTGGTCCTTCTGATCCCTAGGCCCTAGGCCTAGGTCATCTACATATGTAATAAGAGTTCAGCAGGGAGGATTCAGAGACTGGGCCTCTGAGGAGACTTTACTAAATAGGTCAGAGCCTGGTGCACATAAGTCTAATAAATGTTGGTTCTTTTCCTTACTCCTGTGATTCTCCAGGAATCACTTGGCCTGGTTAGGTTTATTTCCCCCTATGAAACAGAGGAATGAAGACAAGGGATGAGGCCTTTGCTCAGCTAGCTGGCAAGGGTGGGGTGGGGGGTGGGAGGCAGGGTCTGGAGCTATCCTTAACCTTCTGCCTCCCTCCTTCCAGGTCCGATTCTCCAGTAAGGTGGAGCTTCATCTCTTGGTGGTGTGGGCAGGTCCTGCCCGTGCTGCTCGCCGGGGTCCTTGGGAGCAGCTGGCACGTGATCGGAGCCGCTTCGCACGTCGGATCTCCCAGGCCGAAGCCCAGCTGAGCCCTTGCCTGTGCCCAGCTGCTCGTACCCGTGCTTGGGCCCGTCTCCAAGCACTGATCATTTTCCCAGATCAAGAGAAATCATCTTCCCCAGGGGCCCCTCCAGAAGCCCCAACCCTCTCACCGGTCCGGAGTCTGCCTTCTCCCAGTGTCCCTCAGCTTCCAAATTAGAACGCTAGAAAGAAGCCTGACTGAGGCCTTGCTTAGCTTTCTCCTCCCTTTCCCCACTGGTCCTGAGTGGGTGGCATATATGTGGTGAGCCTGTTTCTTGAAGAGGCCTTATTGGAGGGGATCAGATTGGTAGACTGCAAACTCTAGGAGGGCAGGGACTATTTTGTTACCTTTGCCAGTATCCTTAGTGCCTCATATAGTAAACATTTAATAAAAATTTTTTTGAACAGAGTTGAATTTTCTTTATTTCAATTTTTTAAAATCTCACTTAATTTCTGGGGTCTCCAGAGACTACTCTTCCCTTCTCCCCTAAAATCCAAAGGAGCAGCTTATGGGAATGAAGAGCTGGGCTAAAGGCAGGTTGGCTTTGGGGTCAGGGTTAGGAGACCTTGGACTTCACCAGAGACTGAATCTTCTGGTCTCAACTTTCTGGTTTGGGGATTGGAGTTCCTTCCAGCATACTCAACTCTCTGATCCTCCTTAGTTGACTTTTGCCCTGGGTTTTGGAGAAGGGAAAACTAGTGACCACTTGAAAATTGAAACTCTGGATTAACAGGTAGGGATTGGGGAGGAGTGTCTGGCCTCACAGAAGCACCCACTTGGAAGAGACCCAAGACAGAGGCCCTCTAAGTCAACCATTAAGCATGCTAGCAGAACTAGGGTCTCCTCTCTACCATAACTTTTGGAAAGCCTTCATTGGGGGGAATGGGGCCCATGGGCCAGCAAGATGCACTTTGGGGCAGCCCTCATGAAGATCTTTCCCCAGACACCAGCCTATATGGTCTCTTTGCAAATCTCCCCACTCTGCTTCCTTTCTCCAGCCCCTCTAAGCCTTTGGAGTCCACAAAGCAATCTAATCTCTTCCACAGAAACTACCATATACCCTGGGCTTCTTTTCTCCAGGCTAAATATCTATATCTCCATCAACTAATGCTCATGTCTTGATGGATCTCAAAGCCCTTGGCCATTCTGATGACCGGTCTTAGGATACTCCAGTTTATCAGTGTCCTTCTTAAAACTGTGGTATCTGAACACACAGTTACCCAAAGACAGGGACAGATTGCAGAAAACAATGGATTTGAAATCAGAGTGATGGGTTTGCAGCAAAGATGAATGCCCCAAGGCTGTTGGGGATCGTGGGGCAAATTACCTCCCGTCTCTGGGCCTCAGTTTCCTAGCAAGTAAAACCAAGGGATTGTTAGGTCCATCTAGGGAGCAGGATCGGGAAGGGTGTTCCACAAACCTCTGAGAATGCTCAGCCTTCTTTCTCCTCCCTTTGCTAACCTTGAAGTCCCCTAGAGTTTAGACCCCGCCAGGTTCTGGAGAAGTGTATTAGTGAGACGGATTCTTGACTCCCAGCAAAGCTGGAGCTGCAAATCGGGCTCGGTTGATGGTTCCCCTGCTGTGGTCAATGGTTGGGACTACAGCTCCCAGGAGCGCCTCGGGCCGCTTTTGCGGAGAGAGCGCTTGCCTCGGGCTCGAGGGTTGACGGGAGTTGTAGTCCACTGCGGTGCTAAGGGAGGTGCCCCCCACAGGTTGGGTGGGAAAAGGCTGATGGCCACGCCTATCTCCGATGGGGCGGAGCTTGGGGGTCTGCTGCCTTTCCTTTCCCAGTCTCCATGGCAAAGGCAGAAGCCGGAGTAGGGGATTGACGGGGCTGCGGTCAGCTTGCCTCTCCCCTCCTCCCCTTAGCCATCTGCTGCGCCCAACCCCCATTTCCTACCAGCACCTGGCTCCGAGTCCTCCTGGGCCAGGTTGCTCCTCATCCTCAGCCCTTGCCTCTAGGACTCAGGAGTCCCCCCCCCCCCCAGTTAGAAGTATGCCACCCTGGTCCTTAATCTCGGGGGCATCCTCCCCCAACCCTTAGTTTAAGAGATTTCCTTCAATCCTTTCCTTTCAGAATCCCAGGAGGTGCCCTGACCCCTCAGTCCTAGGACCCAGGAGCCAGGTGGCGCTTGGGTCCCCTTCTTCCCTGCCCCGGATTGTGCCAGAGACGGCTCCGGGAACACACACACATACACAAACACACACACACACACACACACACACACACACAGATATACACAAACACACTGAAGACTGAATGGCAGAGAAAAAAATCTGTGTGGGCGAGAGACAGGAAGAAAGGAAGCAAGCCTTTATAAAGAGCCTACTATGTGCCAGCTAGATGAAGCAGGAGCCCTGAAGTCGAGCTCAAATCCAACCTCAGATACTTACTAAGTTGAGTGACCTTGGGCAAGTCACTTCACCGTGATGGCCTCGTATTCAGGGCTACTCCAGTCGTCCTGATCCATATCTGGCCCCTTGCACCCAGATGGCTCCGAAGGAGAAAGTGAGGCTGGTGAGCTAGCACAGCCCCTTCCTTCAAATCCATTTCACTTGCTTGTCATGGCATCTCCTCCCTGAGCTCATGGTCTTCTTGGTGAATGAAGGACAAACATCATCACTATGCTAGACACTGTGCCGCCTTATCTTAAATCATCTTCACAACAACCCTGGGAAGTAGGAGTTCATATCCTCATTTTACAGTTGAGGAAACTGAGGAAGAGAGGGGTTGAGATTTGCTGGGTCGAACAGCTTAAGGAAACATTTGAACGCAGGTCCTCCTGAATTTAGGGTTCTACCCGCTGCTCTAAACTGCCTCTAAATATTTGGAAGAGAGAGATGGTCATGGGCCAGAGACTTGACAGGAGAGAGACAGAGACCCGAGAGAGAGCGTTACAGAAAGAGAAAAATCGAGGAAATGAGAGACAGAAACTTGACCAAGCAGGCTCCATACTGAGATAACAAGAACCTCGGAGACAGAGATGGAGACCCAGAGATGCTAGACAGAGAGACACAGAGACGAGAGGACTTGGGAGGGGAGGGAGGTCTGAGAAGATGCTCCAGGAAGCCTGGGATCTGACCTCTAGTCCACCCCACTCGTGTCCCACTGCCCATTCCCATCCTGAGGCAAGAGCTTCAGACGAATTTATAAATATTTAATCCCCAAGTGCATTAGGCCGCTGGGCTAGGCAATGACTGGGGGAGGTGAGGTGTAGGGGGGTGGAACTCCGGCGTCCGGGCTTCCCCTCGGGAAGCCTTAAGGTCTATTTATATGCCGAGGCGGTGCCTTAATTAGGGGGCGGGCATTTGGGGAGGTTTGCTAAAGTCCCCGCAGGGGCGGGGAGCAGACTTCGGGGTCCCTTAAGGGATGAGGTTTAGGACTGATTCTGTGGCCCCCTAAGTGCGATGGCAGCCGGGTCCAGGCGCTGGGGTGGAAAACCTCAAGTCGTGATCCCATACGGAGCGCGGTCGACTGGGCTAATGGGGATTCCAAGTGGGAGAGCAGAGGGTGCTCAGCGCCCATCTGGGATCCCTCGGAGGGGTCCGGCTAGGGCTCCTTGGTTGGCAGGGACGGCTCTTAGGTGCCCAGGATCCTTAGAAGACGGACTCCTTTGAGAAAGACACGGACTCCGGGCGCCCTCCGAGGATTGGGTCTCGGGTTCGCACCTCGATCCTACCTGGGCCGGGGATCCCTCAAAAGCCTGAGACCCCACCTCAGACTCCCCAGAGCCGGGCGGAATTGTCTCGGAGTTCGGGGAGTACCTCTGCATGGGGATCGGACTCCGGAGTCCTTTCAAAGGAAGGCTTTGGATCCCAGGTGCAATAGCCCCGTCGGAGGGCTGTTAGGGGCGGAGACCCTAATTTGAGAGTCCCTTCAGGCGGGGCACTCACTAATCCTGGCTAGCTCCGAAGGCAACGGCCTGGTCTCACTCTCCTGGGCTCTTTCAGAGGGCTGGCAGCAGGGTCTCAGAAGTTGGGGTCTCTCTGCCCGGATACCGGATTCCTGGACGGCAGTGCCTTAGCAACCAAGGGGCCCTCAAACACCTGGGGACCATCTTCGGGGCCGGAGTTGCTACCTCAGATATCCGGGTCTCTCAGAGGGCCCAGCGGGGGACTTCTCCTGGGCCCCCCCCCCGGAGGGGTCTCAAAAGAAGGGGAAGGGTCCCGATTCGGAAGGTGGGAGCCAGGGAAGCTCTAGGGTCACTCCAGGGTTGGGCCACCTCAGACTCGGGGTGTCCCTCAAGGCAGCACCCAACTCTGGGGTCTCTTCTAGGGCGGGGCCCGGGCTCCACTCACTCAGGGACTGGTGGCAGCGCGGGCGGGCGGGGGAGGAGTCTTGAGCAGCCCCGCCTCCCTCCCTCCCTGCGGCTGGGGCTCGGGTAGGGGCGTCCACATCCCCCGGCAGCGGAGCCGGAGCCGGAGCCCGAGCAGGAGCCGGGCGGGGGCAGCGTGGGCCGGGGCTGGGCCGGGCCGGGCCGGGCCGGGCCGGGCCAGGGGAGCCGGGGCCATGGAGTTCCGGCAAGATGAGTTTCGGAAGCTGGCGGGCCGCGCCCTGGGCCGCCTCCACCGGTGAGTGAGCGCCCGCTGGCAGGACCGCCCGGGACCCCTCGTCTCATCTTGGGCTTGCCTCTGCCTGCCTCTCTCCCCCTCTGGCCTCCTTTCTCCATCGCGGTCCTCGTCTCTCTCTTCTCTTGTTCTGGATCCCATTTCAGTCTTTCACTGACTCTATCTCTCTTTTCCTCTCTGACTCCCCCATCTCCTTCCATGTCTCTCTTCCCCATGTCTCTGGGTCTCTGTTTCGTGAGCTGAGTCTCCCTTCCTGCCTCTGTCCCCGTCCCCCCCCCCCCCATCTCTTGCCTCTTCTCACCTCTTGGCCTTCCTCCTTTCTCCCTCTCTCAGCCTATCTCCCAGTCACCAGACTGTTCTATGTCTCTGTGCGTCTCTGTCCCCCTCGGCCCCTCCCTTTAATCCCAAACTAAAGCGGATTGCAGAGGGTGGGGCGGGAGGATCCGTGCGTCCTTGAGGGGGGTTAAGCCCAGAAGGGGCTGAGGCCTAGGTTTCCCAGGAGCCGGGAGGTGGGGTGGTGGTGACAGGAGTCTTGGGACTTAGGATGCCTCTGTGGAAAGACTTTCCCCAGGAGAGTCTGGAGCGGGCCAGAACCGCCTGGGCTTTGTCTGGAGCAACTGGTCCTCTAGCCCCTTGGAGTCTGTCCTGGATGGGACAGGATGCGAGGGACGGGGAGGCTGTTGTGACCTTGACCCCCGCCCCCACCGACACCCACATTCTTCCCCCTCCTTCCTTCTCACCTCCTCTCACACTCAGCTCAAAATACTTCAGTGTGAAGGAGGAGAGAGCTGCAGCCCCCACCTCTCTGCAGAGCCCCAGGAGGGCAAGGGATCCTCCTCAGTACCCCCTAGGTCTTCCTCCCCCTGGTGCCGACTGGTGTCTAGGTTTCGGGCTCCCCAGCTCAGGTGTTTTCTCTTGGGTGTTTTTCAGTCTCTACCTGGGGGTCAGTCTCTCGGTGTCTTCATCTAAGTTTGGCTCCATCTCTGGCTCATTTTTCTACATGTTTCCATCATTGTCTCTTCCCTGAGTTCTCTCCATCCTAACTAGCGGGGCTCAGCCGGGAGGGACCAGGGATGCCAAGACACCTGATGTTATCTTTGCCCCTTGCCCCCTTCCCCCGACCCCCAGGGATGAGAGACCCCCGGAGAAAACAGGGTGGCCTGACTCTCCCAGGGAGAGCCTGGAGGGCAGTATATATGTGGGCGAGGGAGGCAGAGAAGCAGCAGATTCGAGAGGGAGGGATGTCGATCAGATCGAGTTGGGGCTGAAATGTGACACTCAGAGAATCTGAGAGGAGCCGCAGCCCCCCACCCCCACCCCCCTGCCGCCGGCGGTGGACGATCGATGAGCCGCCACCGCAGCCGGAACCCGACACTCGACAATAAGTTGGGACTGAAGCCTTTGCGCTGGGAGTTAGGAGGCCTGGGTTCCCTTTTGCCCCTGGTGGGTGACCTTGAATATTCCCTGACCCTCTCTGCCCCACTCCCTCCCTGAGGCACCCACTGAGAGGCTGGAGATGGAACGGTTTAAGAATTGCTTCTTGCTCCTGTGGAGAGAAGGAAACTGAGGCACAGAAAGGAGTAGGATTCATCCAAGGTCAGCCAGAGATGGTGGAGGCCACGCTGGGGATCCTGGAGTGGTACAAGGGCAGTCTGGGCCCTTCAGTGCCCTTTGCCATCCCCTGAAGGGTGCATGGTTCTCAAGACTCCCCTCTTTGTTCCCTTCCGGCTCTGTCTTTGCTATCTCCCTCTTGTGTCTCTGCCCCCATCTTCATCAACATCTCTGTGCTCCAACTTTGCTCTGAAATTCTGGCCCTTCTCTCCTCCTTTGCTTCCTTTCTTGGGTTCTCTCCTCCTTTTCTTGGAGTCTCTCCGTGTCTCTCCTGTTCCTTTGTCTCTGCTCTGTCTCTGGATCTCTGCAGTTCATCCTCCCCGCTCCTCTACGCACGGTCCCCCTTCGGCTGCCCCTTCCTCCTGCCACGCGGGGGCCTGGGTCCGTGCCCGCTCCCCCCCCCCACCCCACCCGTCTGGCCGTTCCCTCTCTGTCTCTTTAGCTCTCTTCCTCCCCCGTCTCTCTCGGGCTCCATCTGTTCTCAGCTCCTCTCCTGGCTCAGCTTTCTTCCCTCCTCCCTCTCCATCTCTGTCTCGTCTCTCTGGCTCTGGCTCTTGCCCCAGTCTCCTTGCCCACACCTGCAATCTCTGCCCATTCTCTCAGCGGGCAGTCCTCCCCGTTCTCCCCCCTCTGACTGTCTCTCCCCTTCCGGCGGTGTCTCTGTCTCTCTGAATCCGCGGGTCTCTGTCTTTGGGCCAGCTCATACAATCGTCATCGCAGCTCACAGCCCGCCTCCGTTCCCAGGAGCGCCCCATCTGTCTCTAAGAGAACCCCCCCAGGATGGGTCCCGACACCAGGGTCCCCGGGGGCCACTGCGAGTAGGGCCCCGCAGCTCAGATTAGGGGTCAGCTTTGAGCAAAGATCAGAAGTGGGGAGGCTTATTTATCAGCTCCAACCGAGAAACAGCTGTTCCTGCGACACCTTCCCGCCAGCCTCCTTCACACCTTGGGGTGCTGACTACATTTCTGGGAACGTGTGCGCGAGCGCGGGGGCCGCTGGGACCGAGGAGGCCGGGCCGCCAGCTCTCTCTCCCTCCCGTCTCTAACCTCCCCAGCCCTCCCCCCTCCCCCACCTCCCAGAACCAGGGCCTGTTCCAGGGGGCTCCGAGGAAGCTGGGCCGACGAACTCGTGGGGGTCCTCACAGGATGTCTCTCCGGGTCTCTATCCGACCGAACGGATGGGACCGCTGAGATCTCCGGAGGGCAGGGGCTGGGGGAGCACCCACCTCGCGCCCAAGGAGCAGTGGGAGGGAAGGGGAAGCCCGGATCCCTGGCGGGGCGGGGCTCCCGAAGGGCCAGGGGCCCAGGGCCGGGGAACCCCCCCAAAAGAGTCCCGGCCCACTGCTGCGCCTTCCACGGCCCAGGCTCCTGGAGAAACGGCAGGAGGGCGCTGAGACCCTAGAGCTGAGCGCCGAGGGGCGGCCGGTGGCGGCCAACGGGGCGGCGGCGCGGTCCCGGCCGGTGCTGGACTGCACGTGCTGGGGGCTCCCCCGCCGCTACGTCATCGCCGTCATGAGCGGCCTGGGCTTCTGCATCAGCTTCGGCATCCGCTGCAACCTGGGCGTGGCCATCGTGTCCATGGTGAACAACAGCACCGTGCACAAGGGCGGCCACGTGACCGTGCAGGTGAGCCCCGCCCCGCCCCCTCGGGTGGGGGCACCTAAGGGAGGGAGGGAGGCCGAGGTGCTGGGGTGGGGAGACTCTGAGACGCCGGGAGCCTCAGCCAGCCAGAGACCCCGAGACTCAGGGAAGCAGGAAGACGCAGAGGTGCAAAGATTCAGAGATGTGGGGAGACTCAGCCAGCCGGAGACCCCAGAGACTCAGAGATGCGGAGAGGTTCAGAGATGCAAGGAGATTCAGAGATGTGGGGAGACTCAGACAGAGACTTGGAGACTCAGAGATGCAGAAAAGCTCAGAGATGCGGATAGCCTGAGACAGTCAGAGATCCCGAGACTCAGAGATGCGGGGAGACTCAGGGATGGAGGGAAGCTCGGAAGCCAGAGACCCCGAGACTCAGAGACGTGGGGAGGCTCAGTCAGAGACCCCGAGACTCAGAGATGCAGGGAGGCTCAGAGATGTGAGGAGATTCAGACAGCCGGAGACCCCGAGATTCAGAGATGCGGGGAGATTAAGACAGAGACACAGAGATGTGAGGAGCTTCAGATAGCCAAGACCCCCGACTCAGAGAAGCAGGGAGATTCCGAGATGCGGGGAGACTCAGTCAGAGACTCGGAGACTCAGAGATGCGGAGAGACACAGATATGCAAAGAAGCTCAGAGATGCGGGTGGCCTCAGGCAGGCAGAGACCCCAGAGGCTCAGAGATGCAGGGAGACTCAGAGATGTGAGGAGACTCAGACAGCCAGAGACCCCAGGATACAGAGATGCGGAGAGACTCAGGGACGGGGGGGGGGGAACTCAACAGCCAGAGACCCCGAGACTCAGAGAGGTGGGGGGAGATTGAGACAGAGACCCCGAGATTCAGAGATACGGAGAGATTCGGAGATGCAGGGAGGCTCAGAGATGTGAGGAGACTCAGACAGTCGGAGACCCCGAGATTCAGAGATGCGGGGAGATTAAGACAGAGACACAGAGATGTGAGGAGCTTCAGACAGCCAAGACCCCCGAGACTCAGCGAAGCAGGGAGATTCCGAGATGCGGGGAAGTAGAGATCCCGGGAGGAAGAAGCAGCGACAAGGGAGCCAGAGACATCGGATCCTAGTGAGAGGAAACCGGGTCAGGGAGACCCAGACGCGGAGACCCACCCAGCGAGTATCCGGGCCTTCCAAGCACTAAAAGGAGCCCAGAGTCCAGCAGTGGGGTGTCCTGGCCCCCAGCAGGGACTGGGGAATGTTGAAGGCTGGTCATAGATGTGGACTGGAGACAGGATCCAGCGGCCATCCCTGATTGGCCCCCTGCTGATGGGGAGGGGGGTGTGTCTCTTCTGTGCCCTGTACAGAAAGCCCAGTTCAACTGGGACCCCGAGACCGTGGGCCTCATCCACGGCTCCTTCTTCTGGGGCTACATCGTCACCCAGATTCCCGGGGGCTTCATCTGCCAGAAGTTTGCGGCCAACAGGTGGGGGCGGAGCTGAACGAGCGGCGGCAGCCGGGGAGGGGCGGGGCCAAGGCCTCGGGGAGGGGCTGCGAGCGGCTGGGGGCGGGGCCTGACATCCCCCCCCCCCCCGGCCTGTCCCCTCCCGGTAGGGTCTTCGGCTTCGCCATAGTGGCCACGTCCACCCTCAACATGCTGATTCCCTCCGCCGCCCGAGTCCACTACGGCTGCGTCATCTTTGTGCGAATCCTGCAGGGGCTTGTGGAGGTGCGAGCCCCGCCCCAAGCACGCCCCCCGCCCTGTGCACCTGCCTTCTCGGCCCCACCCTCCCAGCCCCGCCCCAAGCACGCCCCCCTCCCTGTGCACCTGCCTTTCTCGGCCCCACCCTCCCAGCCCCGCCCCAACCCCGCCTCTCTAAGGTTAAGCCCCACCCCACTTCTGACCCCCCCCTCCCCGTGCCCCTCACTCCCGCCCAGGGCGTTACCTACCCGGCCTGCCATGGCATCTGGAGTAAGTGGGCTCCGCCGCTGGAGCGCAGCCGTCTGGCAACCACAGCCTTTTGCGGTGAGAGCTGGGGGGGGTTGGGGAAGGGGGTAAGGAGGCGGGCGCGGGCCGGGGGGCTCGAGGAGGGGATTTGGGTTTCTGCTAGGGGCAGCTCTGCCTAGATCGCGGGGTTTCTGAAAGGGGGGGACGGGGGAGCATTGGCTTTCAGTTTGACTTCCGAGCCCCCGCCCCGTCGCGCAGGCTCCTACGCTGGGGCTGTGGTCGCCATGCCCCTCGCCGGAGTGCTGGTCCAGTACTCGGGGTGGAGCTCCGTGTTCTACGTCTATGGTGAGTGGGGCGCCGCGGGCCGCTGTGGGGGTGAGACTCAGCCCTCCCTGTCTCACGTGGCCCCCTCTCCCCGCGCCCAGGGAGCTTCGGCATCTTCTGGTACCTCTTCTGGCTCCTGGTGTCCTATGAGTCTCCGGCCCAGCACCCCAGCATCACCGAGGAGGAACGCAAATACATCGAGGACGCGATCGGCGAGAGCGCCCGCCTCATGAACCCCCTCGTGGTCAGCCAGGGAGGCTGCCTGCGACCCAGGGACTTGGGGGTCGTCCAGGGTCCCGGGAGCTCCCAGGGAGCGGCCGCGAAACTCGGGAGGGGGAGAGCCCTGGGGGTGGGGGAAGCGGGCACCCGAGGCCTCAGGAGCAGGCCTGGGGGAGACCGGCGCTTCACTCTGCCTTCGATGCCCCTTCTACCGGTAGAAATTCAGCACCCCGTGGCGCCGCTTCTTCACGTCCATGCCAGTCTACGCCATCATCGTGGCGAACTTCTGTCGCAGTTGGACCTTCTATTTGCTGCTCATCTCCCAGCCCGCCTACTTTGAGGAGGTCTTCGGCTTTGAGATCAGCAAGGTGGGCCCCCAGCCCCGCCCCGCCCCCCGGCCGCCCCGACCGGGCTGTAGCCGAAGGTGAAGAAGAGGCCCTACCTGGGCAGCCGGTTTGGGCCAAAGTGCTGGAAGGAAGGGGCCAGGAAGGAGGGCACCGGCCGCAGCCCCTGAAGGGCAGGGGAGGGCCTGGGGGCACCGTGGGAAGGAGGGGTCGGGCTCTGCAAACAGGCCTCCCGGGCTCCTCGCCCTCTGCCCTTCCTCCCCCCACTCCACAGGTGGGCCTAGTGTCCGCACTCCCGCACCTCGTCATGACCATAGTCGTCCCTATCGGGGGCCAGATCGCAGACTTCCTACGAAGCCGCCGCATCATGTCCACTACCAACGTTCGCAAGATGATGAATTGCGGGGGTGAGAAGCGTTCTGGGCTAGCGGAAGGAGCTTAGGGAGGGTGCGGGATACCTGGGGGGAGGGCCGAGACTTGGGAAAGGGCCTTCTTCCCGCTCCTCTTGTGTTATGACGTGGACCCCTGGGTCCTTAAAGGGTTGGGGCTAGGTGGGCACGCCTGGGTTCCTGAGGGAGTGGAGCTAGGGTGGGCACGCCTGGGTCCCTGAGGAGGTGGGGCTAGGGTGGGCAAGCCTGGGTTCCTGAGGGGGTGGGGCTAGGGTGGGCAAGCCTGGGCCCCTGAGAGAGTGGAGCTAGGGTGGGCACGCCTGGGTCCCTGAGGAGGTGGGGCTAGGGTGGGCAAGCCTGGGTTCCTGAGGGGGTGGGGCTAGGGTGGGCACGCCTGAGTCCCTGAGGGAGTGGAGCTAGGGTGGGCACACCTGGGTTCCTGAGGGAGTGGAGCTAGGGTGGGCAAGCCTGGGTTCCTGAGAGGGTGGGGCTAGGGTGGGCAAGCCTGGGTCCCTGAGGGGGTGGGGCTAGGATGGGCACGCCTGGGTCCCTGAGGGGGTGGGGCTAGGGTGGGCAAGCCTGGGTCCCTGAGGGGGCAGCCTGAACTGGATCCTCGCAGGCTTTGGCATGGAGGCCACATTGCTTCTGGTTGTCGGCTACTCCCACTCCAAGGGCGTCGCCATCTCCTTCTTGGTCTTGGCGGTGGGCTTCAGCGGCTTCGCCATCTCCGGTGAGTGAGGGGGCAGTAGTTCGGGCCCTGGCTCAAGCCGGACAGAGACTCAGGATGTTCTGGTGTCACCCAGGCTTCAACGTGAACCACCTGGACATTGCCCCGCGCTATGCCAGCATCCTCATGGGCATCTCCAACGGCGTGGGAACCCTCAGCGGCATGGTGTGTCCCATCATCGTAGGGGCCATGACCAAGCACAAGGTGAGGGCCTGCCCCCCCCCAGCCTGCCGCTCTCCCCCAACTGCCTCTGGTTCTCTTTGCTTCTCAGTCTACCTAACTGGCTCTCCTGGAATCTCACTGGCTCTTTTCCCACTTTCTCTGTCTCCCTGTTTTTGAAATCTCCTCTCTCTCTCTCTCTCTCTCTCTCTCTCTCTCTCTCTCTCTCTCTCTCTCGTCTCCCTCCTTTCTCCCGTCTTCCCCTAAATCTCTCCCCCCCTCCCCCCTCCCTGTCTCTCCCCACTTGTCCCTCCCGCCTGGGGTCCGACGACAGACCCGGGAGGAGTGGCAGTCGGTGTTCCTCATCGCTTCCCTGGTGCACTATGGGGGAGTCTTGTTCTATGGCATCTTCGCCTCCGGGGAGAAGCAGCCCTGGGCAGAGCCGGAGGAGCTGAGCGAAGAGAAGTCGGGCCTTGTCCAGCACGATCAGCTGGCGGCCAGTAGTGAGGAGAGCGACGGCCCAGATGACCCTGCCTTCTCCTACTCTGCTGCCTCTGGGGAACCCGCTCCACCGGGAGCCCCGCCCGGACCGGGCCCGGCGCTGGGGTCTGGACCCCCGCCTTCCTACGGGGCTACCGGGAGAAGTCCTGCCCCCCCCACCTGGCCCCCAACCCCGAGGGACTACTGATGCCCCATCCCAACGCTGTCCAGGGTCTCAGGACTCCCATTTCCAGTGGTTTCGAGTCACCCAGTTGCCCCAAATCCCACTTCAATGTTTCTGCAGGGCTGCAGACTGGCAGTTTCCAGGACCCTCCCCCCCAAGGCCTTCTGGGTCTGTAGGCACCCCTTTCCCCTTTGCCTTAGTGGGTTTATGAGCCTCCCACAGCCCCAGTAATAAGGTTCCCTATCATATCTTTTCCTTCTCAGTCAACTGGTGGCTTCAAGGCTAGTCCTTCTCAGGGGACACTCCAAAGCCTCCCTCAGATCCCCAGGGGCTTCAGGGTCATCCCCCCAAACACTTCCGAGCATCCCAATCTTCAGAGATTTTATCCCAAACCTTGGAATGCGGGGGGGCTTTCTTGTGAGTTTCAAATCCCTCCTCCAGGAGTTCCCCCCCTTCTCGTTCTCCAGGTGAATTTTTGCCAATGACAGGAGAGGGTAGGGCTGAAGCCCCGCCCCTTGCTCCCCCGCCCCAATCCTGTCCAGGGATTGATTCTCACCAGCGTTTCTGTCCCAGAGAAGTGGGTTCTCGCTCCTCTAGCCACGCCCCTCTTTCCCCAGCTGTTTCTAGGACCCCCTTCTGCTACAGCACTAGCCAGACGCCAGTTTTAAAGCCCCCCCTTTCAATGGTAAGAGATTTGGAAACTACAACCTAACCCCCCCCCCCCCCCCCGCAAGCCTCAGGCCTTTCTCGCTCCATCGGTTGTGGTTTCAACCAAACAAAAACCAAAATGGGGACTTCTCAGGCTTTTGAATGGTGGTTTCCAGGGTCTCCGGAGCCATCTAGAAGGCAGTTTTGAGTTGAGCCCCGAGTCTCCCCGCCCCCCGATCCTGGCTCCACTGGCCAGCGCCTCTCCAGCGAAGGGGACCCTCCATCTCCGAATGCTGAGGCTCCCTAAAATCCTTGCACTTTATTCCTCCCCTGCCTCCATCCTCCAGGTCAAGGGCCTTCTCTGTGGCCTCCCAAGAATATTTCCAAGGCCTCCTGGGCAGGAGGGGCTCCCAGCCGGGGTCCCTTCCTAGCCCAAGGCTGACTATGGTCCCGGATGACCCCGCCTGGGGTGAGGGTAGAGGGGCCAGTTTGTGAGTGTGTGTGTATGTGTGTGTGTGGGTGCTAGGTCTGGTCAAAATAAAGCACTGTCGTGTCAATGGAGAGCTAAGTGTGGCCCCAGATATTTGACCCCGGTGCCCCCCGGTCCCTCCCCTCGGCCTAGTGGCCCCATCAGTTTTGGAAAGACGAGAGCGGGACCAGTTCTGGGGACGATCCTCTTTAATGGAGCTAGTGGGGTCCCCAAGAACGGAAGCCAAAGCATCTCAGCCTCCCCCCTCCCCCCGCCCCAAGTCAGGGCTACAAGCGCGAAGCATGCGGAATAGAAGCCGGGTGGGGGGGTCTCTCAGCCCCCGGGCCCCTCTCTGGGCTAGGCTCGGGCTCACACGAAGTTGTTGGGAAGGGCGGCCGGGGAGAGCGGCTCCAGGCGGGGTGGCGACGAGGTCCGGCCCGGGGGCGGGGGCAGCTTGGGAGGCAGGGGGGGCGTGCCGGGGGGTTGCTTGGTGGCGATGTGGGAAGGAATCCACGCATCGGGGGCGTAAAAGTGGAGGTCGTATGGATCCTTCGGGGTGTCCAGGTGGAGAACTTTGGGAGACATTGGGGTTTGGAGAGGTCACTTCATCGCTTTCCCCAGCCCTTGCGCAAATGTGGGGGTGGGCGTGGGCGAGCGCCTTCAGAAATCATCAAGGTCCATCCCCCACCCCACCCTACGGTACTGATGGGGGAAACTGAGGCCCAGAGTGGCTGGGGGAAGGAAATAACCGAGCCCGGGACTCAAACATGGGTGTCCTGATCTCAAAGCCAATCCTCTTTTCAGGATACTTTCCACCACC
Source organism: Macrotis lagotis (assembly GCF_037893015.1). NCBI lineage: Eukaryota > Metazoa > Chordata > Mammalia > Peramelemorphia > Peramelidae > Macrotis > Macrotis lagotis. The sequence continues at coordinate 915,993,927 of NC_133658.1, read as the reverse complement.
GCCCCTCCAAAAAATGCAGGATTATATACGTAGCGTTGGAGACCCTTGAACTCATTTAGCCCGTTTCCCTCATTTGACACGTAAGGAAACAGGTCAGGAGAGGAAGTCTGACGTGTCCAAACGGCAGAGGATACGCAGCCCTCGAACTCAGAACCCAAGACTCCAAATCTAACTTGCTACTACGAGAAAATTCCTGGTTTCCGTAACGCCTCCCTTCTTTCTCCAGCGTCTCCCTCCCTGGATCTTCCTGGCGTCTTTCTTCCTTTCCCTTCGACGGCTGCTTCTGGTTTTTTCCCTTTTCCCCCCAAATGGAGAGGAATGGAAGCCTCTGGTCCCAGAGAAAATATGGGCGGGGCCTAACTGGGTGGGGTCTTGGAAAGGAGGCGGGACTCTGGCTCACCTGGTTCGTCGCTGTCATTCGGTAGCCGGTGGTGTCCAAAGGGTCTAGAACGTGCGGCCCGGCGGTATAGACACCAAAGGAGCAGGAAAACTCCCAGCAGGAGCCCAGTCCCCGCCAAGAAGAGGCAAAGAGCGCTCCCTCCCGCGCCACGAGCCCTGCCCACCAGGGTCACACCTGTAGGGAGCCCAGATGGGGGGGGTCGGCGAGCCAGTCCTCCTCCCCCCACCCCAGGCCTCTCCCGGCCTGGCCTTTCGCGCACCCCCAGGGTGGCCCTAGATAGTCACCTCCCAGTGTCCCCCAAATAGCGAACACTCACCTCTCTTTCTGCTCCACCATCTGTCCTGGACCGAAGTGCCCCCCCATTTCCAGCCCTTTCCGGACCCAGTCCCTGGCCCTGCCGACCCAGCCCCTCACCAGTCTCTTGAACTCTCTCCACCACGATGATGGTATTCACAGTGTCGCTCCCGTGTCGCCTCTCCAGAGGTCTGGCCCGAGCTGCGGGAGGGGGAGGGGGAGGGGGCTCCAGGAGCCGGGCGGCTGCAGGGAGCGGGTTCTGAGGGCCCCGCGAGGACTGGGGTTCTGACTGCCCGGATGCTTGGTCAGGAATCTCGGGGGACCCAGACTGGGCAGTCAGGTTGTTAGTTTCTAAGGAAGGGGTTTTCGGGGAGTTGACGCCAGCGGTGGCAGACGTTTCCATATGGGCCATTTCTGGGGGGGCAGGGGTGGGGGTGGCTTGGGATTCTGGGTGAGAAGTTTGGGGGCCCTCAGACTGAAGAACGGGGGAAGCTTCTAGGTGGGATCTCTCTGGGGAGCCAGGGATATGGGTAAGAGGAGACTGGAATTGCATAGGTCCTGGGGGTTCAGAGCTGGGGGTCCCAGGGGCTGGGCGGGCTGTCTCGGAGGGCTCATACTTCGGGTCACTGGCAGGTTCTGGGGAGGAAGTTTGCAGAGGGAGGTTGGAGGCCCCTCGGGATTCAGAGGGGGGAGGCTCGGAGAGGATAGGGGTGGGACTGGCAGGAGATTCTGGATGGACAGCCGAGGATTCGGCAGTGGAGGAGTCAAGCTGTGCCATCTCAGGGGGTCTGGAACTCCGGAGTTCATGGGGTTCTGGCTGGGAAATTACTGGCAGCAGAGGGTCCGAGACCCTCGGGGATTCGGGCTGGACGACCCCAGGAGTAGCAGGGCCAGGGCTTTCGTAGGATTCTGGCTGGGAAGTTGGGGAGGGCACAGAGTAGGGGATTTCTGGCGATCCTGACTGCTGGGGGTTCGGGGCTGGGGTCCCCGGAGGGAAGGTGGCTCCAGGGTCAACTCTGCCTTCCGCGTTCTGCGGCTTCGAGGGCTCCGATGGCGGCGGAGCTGAGGGAGCTCCCTCCAAACCTGGGGCGCTCAGATGCAGGAGAAGGAAGACGAAGAAGAACCACAGCGATCTCATGGCGTACAAACTAAGTCTCACCTAAGCGGGGGAGATTGGGGAGCTGGAGCCACACCGCTCCCCCCAGTTGCTCCCATTGGCCCTCGGGACCCCAGTCCTCTCCAGTGCCCCTCAACGGGGGACCGGCACGTTATCAAGGAGGGAAGGGTGAGGCTGGCCTCCAACTCCCAGTGGGCTCCGGGGCGCCAGAGCTCGCAACCCGGGGAGACTGGAGTGCCGAGCATCTTGGGGGTTGTAGTCTGCCTCCTTCCCTGCCCCGAAGGGCGAGGTCTGGAGGGGCGAGGGAGATGGCAGATGTCTCCCAGTTCCCCTGCCCTAGACCCCGATCACTGCCAAGGCCTCCTCGGTGAGGCCCGGGGAGCCAAGGATGGGAGATGGTGGGCAACGCCCTCCCCCTTTGCCCCGTACCCCGGGGGACAACGCCGGCTTTCACTTGTTTACACGCGAAGTTGCTTGGAGACCCGCTGGGGCTGAAGACGCGGGGTCCCCGAGGGGCGGAGGCTTGGGGGAGGGGAAGCCTTGTACCCGAAGGCGAGAGGAACTGGGGGTCCCGCCTGCGTGGGGGGGGTGGGACCAGGCTGGCGTGGGCAGCATCTGGCATCCCAGGATCTGGCTTCGGATGCCCCCCCAGACCACTTGTGTGACCTTGGTCACTTCAGCCCTCTCTGTCTGGGGCACAAGGGTCCGCACTGTGGGGCACTTCGTTGGGGGACAGCTGCGTCCAGCTGGGCCCCCGAGGCCTTCCGAGGGGAGCCGGAGGCACCTGGACGCCTCAGTTACTGATAAGGAAGTGGGAGTGAAGAGAGCAGGGCCACTGAGTCTCCAGATGGGGAGTTTTGAATGGTGGTTTGGGGGGTGGGGGAGAGTTAGAGCACCTTGTTGGGGCGAGCCGTGGGGTGCTGGGTCCTTACCTTACCGGGCCAGGGCCGAAGGAGCAGCAGCCACAGCAGCGGGTGTAGAAAACTGACCTCGGGCAGGTGAGCTGTGGAGACAAGGATTCAGGCGGGGCCTTGGGGAGGGGGTGACGCACCTGACTGTCCTTCCCTTGAGAACCCTGGTGCCTGGCGACCGGCCCTGCTCTTAAAGGAACAGAGCCGGGGAGGGGGCGGGCAAGCTTCCCTGGATGGTGGGGGGACCCGGGCGGGGTTCCAGCCCCCTTTCCTGGGGGATCCGGGTGTTTTTCCCTCTTCTTCCCATTTCTGACCCTTGCCCTTGCGACTTTGGAGCCGCCCCATGGGTCCACTTGGAGGTCACATTTCTTCTGAGCAGTGGAGTATCATGCCTCGACTTCCCCAGACCCGGAGTGGTGGCGGGGGGTGCGGGGGGTGGAAAGATTCAGGGAGCAGAGGCCTGCTGCGCCCCCCCTCCCTTCCCAAAGCCGGCTCTGGCTCCTGGACAGGGCTCCCATTAGAGGTCTGTCTGCACTGCCACGGGCCCCTCCCGTCGGACGTGTCTCCCTCCAGATCCTCTCCTTCCACTCCCCTCCCCTGATCATCCCTGAAGTGTCTTTCTCTATGGGGCCGTGTCTAGGCCTGGCTGCCCGACCGCCCAGCTCTTCTTTTCTGGCTCTCCATGGCCTCTCTCTGAGCCGGTCTGACCGTCGAACGGGTCTGTCTGACTACCAGACCCAAAGGTCCCTCTAAGCACCCATTCCCCATCTCTCTATCAGCCTTCTCCGTCCCTCTGTCTCTCTGGCTACCTGTCCCCCATCTCTCTCCCTCTCACCCCCCCCCTCACTCCAGCCCCGGCCCCTCCCGGGCCCAATTAGGGCCCGACTCGGGCTCCGGCTCGCTCGGCCTCCTCCGCTCTCGACAGCTCATTACCGGCAGCAGAGCTTAATGAGGCTGGGGGCGGTGTGACCCTGCGCCCTGCCCGGCCGGGCCTGCGTCAGCGAGGGCCTTTATAAGGGCTTTGGGGGGTGGTGGAGCTAGGCTGCGCCTGGCTCGGACAGAACCGGACGGGTATGGACTGGACCTGCCAGGAGACTGGAGGGGGGCCTGGGAAGGGGGGGTGGAACCGCTGAGCAGGACATGTCTCCCCACAGGCAATGGAGAACCCCCCAAAACCGGGGCGCCGCCGGTGCGGACTGCTGCTGCTGCTCCCGCTCCTGCTGCTGCCTGGGCTCCCCGGTGCCGCCGGGGCTGCTTTGCCCCGCCCTGAGAGCCCCAGGTAGGTGAGGGGGTGCGCATCAGAGACATTCTCCAGGCCTGAGAGATACCCAGGAACCCCAGACTCGCAGTTACCCAGGTTGCTGAGAGATGAGAGAGCATGAGGGGTGACGTCTGACTGGCAGGGAAAAAAGAGACAGAGCTACTCCCCCCTCCCCCCACAGCAATATAGAGAAACTGAGGGAGAAGCAGAGGTGGAGACGCTGAGAGATACCCTCAGAGTGACAGAGGAACCAGACACCAAAGAGCTTGCGAGGAGAGAGATGGGGGGACGCTGAAAAAACTGGGGGAACTGGGGGGCCGGGGCGGAGGGAGCTCGGGACCCAGGCTGGGGGGGGGCACTGCAGGGAGGACTTCTCGGGCGGGATCCGCGCTCTCCTCCCTCTCTGGGACCGTTCGGGATGGGGGGAGCCGGAGTACCCATCTCTCTCCAAGCACCCCACGCTCGCTCCTTGCAGCTCGTGGCTCCCGTGGGTCCCGCCTCCTGCGACGTTGACCCTGCGGGACTGGAGCCTTCAGCTGGCGGGGGAGGCCAGTCCGGCTCAGGCCCCCGGGCCCCGGCCCCAGCTCGAGCCGCGCCCCCAGAAGCCGGCCCCGAGCGCCGGACCCCAGAGGCGCCTGGTGGTGGCGGATGACGCGGCGTTCCGGGAGCGCGCTCGCCTGCTGGCTGCGCTGGAGCGGCGCCGCTGGCTCAACTCCTACATGCACAAGCTGCTGGTGGTCAGCGATGCGGCCGCCGACTGACCCGCGCGCCCCTGGCCCCCCACCCCCAATAAAAGTTCCGCGTCTTTTGGCATTCTCTTGTGTCTTTGTGCGCTGGGAAGGGGAGGCCTCCTGTCCAGCACCCCGACTCAGCCTTTGGGTCTGTGGGTCCCCCTTGGCGTCCCTGGGGTCGCTCCTTGGTTCCTAGGGTCTCTGGGGCTGTCTCTGCCTCGCCTGGTTGCGTTTCCCTTCTCTTCGCTCAATCTCGGTTCCCCAGATTCTTTCTCCCGTGTCTTGCTCTCCATCCTTCTTGGTCTCTCCTGTTTCCAATTTTCAGGACCTCTAGTCCAGAGACTCCCAGAGTCCTTCCCATCCCTCCCCGCCCCAGCCTCTGGCACAGAATGCAGTGTCAAACACCTCAGCGAGGTGGGAGGGGAGGAGGAAGAAGAGGGGGAAAGCTGCTGGCCACCAGCAGTTGTTTGCTCAGACTTTGTCCATCCCAGGAAGTCCAAAAGAGGTTCAGGCGCACCAATACACCAGTGGATCATCTACAAGTTGCCTAAACCCTGAACAAGATTCTAGGCTACCAGGCATGAAATATCCAATCTCAGGGAGAAGAATGTGGCCTCCTGGTCTCAGTTTCCCCCAGCTGAAAGTCCTTTCCTGCTGGGACATTCTAGGAAGGGCCTGAGGGCTCACCTAAATTCACAATCCTCCTTGGACAAAAGAAACTTGGAGGAAGCTGAGGCTCTATGGGACAGGAGCCGCATTCCCTCTAGTAACCCTGATTATCTTGGGGGGGTGGGTTGGAATGGCCACATTGAGGTTGAAGACCCCCCATCCTAGAGTAGTGACAGTCATTCCAGGGTCTGTTACCAGGATGCCGGTGATTCACTCTGAGGTCCCTGAGAGGCTCCTTAAGGAGTATGGAGCCCCTGGGGGTGGCCCCATGAAGAACAGCACTCAGAACAGGGGGTGGGGGCATGGAATAATTTATTGGATTACAAACTGCTGGGGGGGCTCACACAGGTGGGGGTTGGAGGTAATGTAGTTGGAAGTGGGGCCAGGCCAGAGGCCTGGAGGAGGCCAGGACCAGGACAGACAGCAGCAGCAACAGAACCAGGAGGCCCAGGATGGGTGGCTGGGCCTTCAAAAGGCTGGGATTCCTGGAAGAAGCAGATACAGCAGGAGGTAATGGTTTTCAGGCCCATCTGGACCCCCACCTCATTGCTGGGAGCCCAGGAACAGCTTACCTGACTCTCTGGGCAGCTAAGGGGGTGGGATAGATCTGCTCCCAGTTTGTCCTTTTCCTTGGTGAAACCAGTTGGCTCAATATAGGCTCCAAGATCTGAGGAGGGGTTGCCTCATCCAAGCTGCTGAGAGGAAGGGAAGCCAAGGGTCTCCTCACACTTACGGGCTGGGATGTGACACTGGGAAGGGATCTGAGAAATCATTTAGGCCAGCCCTCTCCTTTTATAAAGGGGGAAAGGGAGACTTAGAGAAGAGCAAGAGAGACTTGTAGCCTGAGACACCCAGAGTAGTCTTCTGCTCCCTCAGCCAGCTCCCTTCTCTAGTGAGGGACCAGTCTCCCTCCCCCCACATCCCCTTCCAGTCCCTGCTAGGTTTCCTTACCTCTCTGCATCAGGGCATGACCTATCTCTGGGCTGTGAGCCCCCGAGGGTGGTGGTGTGTCCAGCCTGAGGGAGTAGAGGTTGAGTTGAGGTGCAGCTTCTCTGGGTCACCCAGATGAGTGGCCTCTAGTCTAGCCCTCTCACAGCCAGAGCTGTCACCCTCCACCCGGCCCCCCGGCTCCCACATCCCAAAGTGGAGATTGTTTCTCACTCTTCTCCTGCCTTCACCGCGCCCCCCAGCAGTTTTCAAGTCCTGAGGATCGCCCCTGCGTATTTCCTGCCTCAGCTCCTTTCTGCTTAGCCTCACTTCCAAACATCTTTCTTCCCTCCCTCCTTTGCCATGCTTCCTTTATCTCCCCCTGGCCGAGGGGAGCTCCCTCCACTCTCACCCCTCTTTTTCTTTATACTTGGAACTCAAGAGTTGTACTAAATAGTAAGGCCCTTAGGGCAGAGGACCCACCTCCCCCCTTTTACAAACAAGTAACCTGAGCCCCAAGATCCCCTGGGGAGGGAGCATTCAATGTGACTTTGGAGTTGTGGGTCTCTGTGCTCAGAACTTCCTCCCCTGGTGCCCATGACCCACCCGTTTTTCAAATACTCCTTTTATTCACAGATCTGACCAAAGCCATTGAGGCAAGATCTCCTCCCTGTCTGTAGGAGTCACAGTGAAATATTCTCTCTGCCCTGGGCTCTCCAGTCTATGGGTCTCTGCTCACACAATTGTGTTGTTCCCTCTCCTTTCCTACAGATGGGGAAATGGAGGCCCGGGCTATGTCCTTCTAGAGCCCACCTTGCTCTCCTGGTCTAGAGTTGCTGGGCCCTGCCCACCCTTGGAAGGGGTCCTTTCAAAGCCCTCCTCCCTTGCCCTCAGAAGCACATGTGCTCTCTAATAGAGTTATTGAGTCCTATTCCTCTATTGACTGGAAGCTGAGGGCAGGGCTTTGCCTTATCAGAACTCTACTCTCCCTGGCAGCCCTGGGCTGGAAGGCTCCTGGGGTGACCTCAGGAAGCTGGGCTGGGCCCATGCAGACAGTGTCTACCATCACAAAGCTAGATCTGGCTTTGCCTATTGCCACGAGCCCACCCCGCCTCTGCCTTCCACACCCAGGAATCTTTGGATCATTTAACCTCATTTTTCAAATAAAGAAACTGAGGCTCTAAGAAGAGAAGCCACTGGTCCAACAGTCCTCATGAAGCAGAAAAGCCAGGACTCCAGCTCCCAGCCTGTCACTCAGGGTTCTCCCCATGTGGCTTGGGCCTTCCTGCCTGGGAGCTCTGGGGGTGGCTGGCGCCTGCTACCCTCAGCTCTGTGTGTGTGTGTGTGTGTGTGTGTGTGTGTGTGTGTGTGTCCATGTGTTGGCTGGCATGAAGGGGGGGGTGGAGGCTCCTCAGGGATCAGTCTTGCCTCCCCCATGCACCCAGATTCCCCGACCCCTGCTGAGCCATCAGGCTCATTAGAGGCATCCGATGCTTATTATCCAGTCCTCAGCCCTCAGCACAATGATTTTTTTTCAGCACTCCAGAGCTGGGGGGTTGTGTGTGGGGGGTGCCCATGTGAGTGGATGGATAAACAACTGTGTCCTTGCTCTAGGGAGTCACTGGAAGGAGAAGGGCTGGGGCTGCTCCACCTCGTCTGGGGAATCCATCCCTTTCTCGACAGCTCTTGGATGCTCCCACGGTTCACAGCTGCCCTTCTCTCCAGGTGACCTGTGGAAAGGACACAAGGTCATCCCGCCTCCTCCAGCCTTGGTACTACCCTCACCCTCATTCTCTGCTCTCGCATCCTGGTTTAATAGAACTTCTTTCTCCCTCTGGGGCACCCTATCTGGGGCTCATCCAGCGGGGATCCGAGCCTCAGGGCCTCAGCCCTCAAACCCTCAGAGAGCCCACTTTTAGGGACCTCCACCCACCCAGGGGGCCCAGGCATATGGGTACCCACTCCCTCAGGGAGTCTAGCACCTAATGCTGAAGGGAGGATAACCTCTTGGGGACCCCTACACAGGCTCATCTCAGCTGGCAGACAAGTCCAATTAGCAGCCGAGGCAGGCAGCCTTATTAGAAGCAGTACAGGAAGGAGCGGGGCCAGGGGGTGGAGGGAATCTGAGCTGCTGTGGGGGATGGGGGCCAGAGCCATGAGCACAGGAAGTTAGGCTGGGGGGACTCCTGCTGTCTGAGGGTGGGGTGGAGGGAGAGGAGAGGGGAAGGCTAAGGAGGGGCTGAGGTGGGTCCTGTTGGTGGGTCCTGTCCTGCAGTTGGACAGCCTGAGACGCTGATTGTGTTCTAGCTCCTCTGAGTGACTAGTACCAGTTGGGTCACAACCAGAGAAGAAGAGGGGAAATTGAGGGAGGGGAACGAAGCCAGGGGCGTCTCTTCCATGTTAAATCCGCACCAGGAATTCTCCTCTTCCCAGCTGCTGAGTGATTCACTTGACTTCTCTTGGACAGTTATCTGGGAAGGGAACCGGATGGGCTGAGTGGGTCCTCTTGGAGACCCCATTCTGCTTTGACTGCTCCCCAGACCATAGACCTAGCTACTTTCCAGTCCCTGCCTCAGAAAATTCCTCTCCCTGTCATCCCCCCCGCCCAGGTTCTCTCTCTGGTATCAGGGGCTTTGTAACCTGGCTTCAGGAACCGGGTTATTTTGCATTCTGAGAACTCTATTTCAATGTAATTAGCTCCTTTCTTTTTGAATCCAGAGAAGGGATTGGGGGCTGCCTAAAGGAATCCAAGCTAGAACCCCCCCCCAGCTCCCCTCTGCTGGGGCATTCGACAAGCCTAAACTGATTCAGACTAAGTCCGCTGCTTGCTGGAAGAGCCTCTATCATAGTAATCACCCTCCTTGCCCCAGTCTAGAATCACCCCGGCAGCCTCCACTCCTCACTCACCAACTTCTCAGCTAGGGGTTTACACAGGACCCCAGCACCTTTCATCCCGTTCAGGGACTCTCCCCATGGTGGAGAACCACACAGAGGGCTGAGAAGGCTTGTATGCATCTCTTGTCTCTGAGAAAGGAGGGAAATGATCAAGGCGGATTCTGGCTGAGCTCAGAGAGGGATTAGGAAAGGGGGTCATCTTTGAGCTGGGGGGAGATAGACAGGACAACAATGGGGAAGAAACAGATGGGCTTGTGGAGTGTGGGTGGGAGACAAAAAGAGATGAGCTTGGGCTGGAGGGTCAAGGTGGGGCAGGTTAGGACCAGAGCCTGAAATGGCCAGAGGTCTGGAGCCATGGCTGTTTGATTTGGAGGATTAGGGACAAAGAGAAGGATAGAGAGGCAGGGCTGGGGTTTGCTTCCAGTTGGGGGGCATGGTGGGGGCTCAAGTGAGGACCAGACTGGGGTAGGAGGCAGAGTCAGCTCTCCTGAGGGGCAGGCCAGGTCTCAGAGGCCCTCCCAGCCCAGCCTCAGCCCCCAGCCCTAGGAGAGGGATGGAGTCACAGGGCACTCCTTTGGAACCCATTTTATTGCCTGAAGGTTTTCTCTGAAGGGAGGGGTCTGGATCCTTGGTTGACCCTCTGCACGCCAAAGGTTAAGAGTGATTCCATTCACACACCAAGGCCACATGGGAGGGGGTCAGGGCAACCCGGAGGAGCTAGAGCTGCAGCTCTGCTCCCTCTGTAGCAGGTGACAGGCTCACCTGCCGAATGGCCTCAATCTCCAAGCACAGTGACTGGGGGTGCAGCTTTATCCATCCTCCGGCTAGTTCTTGGGCCCCTTCTTGAAACCTGGTCAGATCATTCAGAAGTCCTCCATCTTGCCCTGCAGCCTGGCCTCCCCTCCCTCCATGGCTCAGCTGTCTCCTCCCTCACTCACCCCTCAGGCCCCTCCCGGCTCTGACTCAGCTGCTCCTCCAGGTGTGAGATTTTCTGCTTCAGCTCCTAGGGTTAAGGGATTATAAACACCTTCCTACCCCCCACCCCCACCCCATCCCTGAGCTTCTGCTTGGACACCCTTGCCAGGTGGCCTGGCCTACTGTTAACCAGCCACCTTCCAGAGGTACAAAGCCAGAGATTGGGAGAGGGTGGCTGCCAAGGGAGGCAGAATGAGGAGCGGCCCAGGGGGCTGGGGACCCACCTGGATCGTGCCTCTATACTCCTCCAAGGCCTCGGTCAGATTCTCTGTGCGATTTGTGCGCTGGCAAACCCAGAAGTAGACCCACAGTCACTGAAGGGGACTGGGTGAGGAAGACTAACCAGGGCCTAGTGCCCTAAGGGCCCCTGAGTTAATGGGCCAAAAGTTGAGTGAGGGTCCTTGGCCTCTCTCCATGCTGTGTGAGCCCAGGGATGGCCCTGGTCCTCTATTCCTCAACCCTCAGGGTGAGACTGAGAAGGAGGAGGAGGGAAGCGTGGCTCACCTGGCATGCTAACCCCCCCCCCCCCGATTTCCCCCACCCCACTCACCTCGGATAGGATAGTGTCTCGGTGACAAATGAGGCTCTCATACTCACACAGCTGACGCTGCAGGGAGGGAGAGGGGCCAGTCCATCTGTTTATGCCTGAGATTGACCTGGAGCTCCCCAGAGGTCAGCTTGTCCCTCCCCACCTCCCTCTGCCCCACCCGCCAGTTTCTTTGAGGTGGGCATCCCATCCTCCCCCCCCCCCCCCTGTGATTTCAGCACCATTACTCCCTTAAGAAGACAGCATGGAATAGTAGGAATTCAGAGTCAGGAGACCTGGGTCCAAATCCCAGCTGCCTTCAGCAGCTGTGTGACCTTGGGTAAGTCTCTCCCCCTCTCCAGGCCTCAGCTTCTCCATGGCCCCTAACATGGATCACTACCACTCCTTCCATGATCTCTCCTAGTCCAGGGTCTCCTCAGTGCTGAGGAACTGGCTTGAGGCAGGATGTGGGCCCTAGGGGGTGCCGGGGAATACCCTCAAGGCCTCCTTCTCCTCTGCCAGCTCCTTACTCCTCTTCTTCACACCGTCCCTCTCAGCCAGCAACTTCCCATTCTGGCAGGACACAGAGTAAAGAGCAGGCTAGAGACTCCCAAGAGGCCCAGGAAAGGGAGGCTGGCCTCTGGAAAGATGGTGAAGTGCGTGCCTCTGACCAGCGGCCCTGGACCTCCCCTCACCCAGAGGCCCTGCCCGGCCCGGGCTCCTGGCCAGCTCCCTGCAGTGGTGCCTTCCTCAATGACCTGGTGAAGGGCATGGGAAGGAGAGGGTGGCCAGGTTGCTGAGTCACCACCTGCCCAGCTGGCAGGAGCAGGTATGGGTGGGAGGCGGCCGGCTATCCCTTAATCACACTGCTCTCATTCCCTCAGCACTGGTTTATTGGTTGCCTCCAGAATCACCCTGGGGTCAGGCCACTGAGGCCTGGCCCATCCTTCCTTGTGGTTCAGGCACCCTCCTGCTCCCAGCCGGGGGTCCCAGTACCCCTCTCTAGAATCTCTCTGCAGTGACTCAATGTGAGCATCATCCTGCTGGCCCTTATGAGCACCAGGAAGTTACTAGAGCCCAACACGGGCAGAACAGGGTAGTGACTGGGTCCTGCAGACCCATCCTGGGCTTTTCCTATTCCCCCAGGACCACCTGGCCTTGCTGTGGCAGTGGCATCACAAGGCTCCATCTGGGCCTAAGGTGAAGCTTCCTCTGCTTTCTTTAATGGTAGCTGAGTAGCTCTGGGGGATGGTGGCCATGGAGCCATGCCATGTCTGTCTAGGCCTGGTTTTGCTTTTCGTTGCTTCTGGGAGCTCGTGTCCTGAACCTACCTCTCTGTGACTCAGTTTCCTCCTCAGCCAAATGACAGGGTTGGCCTGAAACACTTAACTGCCCCTGCCTTGATGCATGGATGACCTTGGGCACAACTTCCCTTCCTTGGGCTGGTTTTGTCTTGCAGAAAAGGACTCTCTGATCTCTGGGCCCTAATTCTGTGACCTGATGATGCCATGGAGAGCTGCTCTCCTGCCCTGGTAGTTTGACTGAACATCACCCCCTTGCAGAAGGTCAGGGGATGCCTGGCACCCACCCTGGCCTTAAGAGTCAGGGCTCTGCTGGTTCCCAGAAGCCGAGGGTCAATTTTCAGAGGGAGCATTGAGGCCTCAGAAATCTACAAACCCGTCGGCCAGTGCTTGCTGGTCTAGCTGCCTTAGAAAAGGAACGGTTAGAATGTTGATCGTGCGGATGGAGGAGGAGACAATTGCTGCTTTTTGCCCTGTTAGTCATTTTGAGCCCCTGCCCTCAGCCCTCTCCCCCTTCCCAGGCCTACCTCTTCCTGCAGAGTCTCCACTTCAGCCACCAGCTGCTGCTGTTCTCTTTCCTGCCCAGGCATCATAGAGAAAACCAAAGCCCATCACTAGGGGGCCCCTGGGGCCTGGCCCTTCCATCCCAAGCCACATGGAGTTGGGCAAGCCTGGAGTAGTAAGAGGGATGGCAGCAGACTCCATGCCTTCCCATTGCAGACTTGGACCCAGGGCCTCCTCTCTTCCTTTCCCCACTCACCCACTTGCCCATCTGTCCCCTGAAAAGATTTCTTGGAGAAACCTTGGAAGACTCTTTACCAACAGTAGAGGGTGGGGGCTAAAGATAGGCAAGGGTCCCTGGCAAAAACTGACCAGCCTAGGACTCTGCTCACCGTCTGCCGGGCCTGGGTCACAAGACTACGATTCTTCTCCTCTAGGCTTTTGGCCAAACTCTTCATGTCTTCCAGTTCTTCATCCACGGCCTTGGCAAACTGCAAAGCCTGCTGGGAACTGAGTCAGGAAAGAGAAGGGAGAGGGGCAAGGTCTCAAATGGGTGTGGGTACACTGGGAGGAAAGTAAGAGAGAAAGAGACAAAGAGACAAAGTGGGAAGAGGGCACAACCCTGGGGGAAGTTAATAGCCACTAGGGCATCTAGACTTCTTCAAGGCCCTTGGGGAGGTCAGAAGAGATGATCATCAAGGGGCATGTTGTGCTCCCCTCTAGGAAAGTGTGGACAGGAGAGCTGTAGGGAAGTCAGGATAGAGTAGGAACCCTAAAATTATGGTGGAGTAGAGTAGGCAATATTCCTGGAAGAGGTCAGATGCAGGGGCAGAGTGAGGGGCTCCAAAGGAGTCTGTAGGGGCTGCACACCTGCGGAGCTGCTTACGCAGGGAGGCCAGCTCCTCTCCCAGTCGGGCAGCCCCTTCGTCGGCCGTCTCCACGCTTCTCTGGAGCTTGGCGTTCTCACCTGCGAGCCTCCGGTTGCTCAGTTCCAGCTCCTCCAGGCTGCTGAGCAGTTCAGCTGCGGCTGGCCTGCAGGAAGAAGGGGAGACAGCTGGGTCATCATGGCCAGTCCTCTGCTTCCCTTTTCTGGGACTGCATCTTTGAGAGAGGTTGGCATCCCCCAAGCTTTGGCTGTGTGAGAATGCTTCCATCCAAGTTTAGGAGGCCTTGCTCCCCTCCCCCACCTCCCCCAAGACCTCCCTTGGGACCTTATCTTATATGTGTGTGTGCCTGCTTGTGTCCATACATATGCTGTCTCTCCCAGTGGCTCCTTGGAGGCCTGGACTAACTGTTGCCCCTTCATCTTTACCAGGCTTAAGCAATGCAGGCTGCTCTGCTGGTGGTTCCCTCTGAGGCCTACTTACAACTCTGGCCCAGGTTCCTCGCCTCCATAGCTCTCCAGTTGGGCAGGGTCTCCTAAGTCAGTATGGACACACAGACATCGATCTATGAAACCCTCTGACCCCTGAGGTCAAGGAGCTAAGCCCTAGATTGAGAGGAATGGAGACCTTCCCTTGAAGGGAAATGGGTCACACAGAATCTGGACAGAACATTAGGAGTGATCTAGTCTAAAAACATTTCACAGTTGAGAAAACAGGTCCAGAGGGTGAAGAGAAGACTTTCCTTGGATCATGGTGGGTAGCAGATGATCTTAAGATTCTAAATCCCCTGCTCTTTCCACTGTACCAAGCTATGGGATGAGGGGAAGGTTCTGGAGCAGGATTAAGGAGAGAGCTTGGGAGGGTCCAGAAGGCAGGAGAGACAGCAGAGTGGCCCAGCCCTTTGACAGGGGCTCCCAAGGGGTTAGAACGCAGGAAGGGGAGGGCCCCATTTCTAGTTGGGCCTCCTGGGCTCTCTGGGAAGTCCCCCCCGCTGTCTGACCCTGGATGGGCCTGCTGCAGACTATAAATAAAGTCCTCACCAGATGGCAGCAGGCTGGGTTCCGTGGCTGCCTCCTCCTCCAGCTCTAATCCCCTGCAGCAAAGAGAGGAAGCTCAGAAAGCCTGCAGGCCCAGGCCTCCTGGGCTAGCAGCAGGAGGAAAGCCTAGGCCAGAGGAGGAGGCCCAGCAGGATGGAGAGGGAGGCCAGATGGTGAAAGAGAGCTCAGGCTCATGTGGAAAGGATGAAGGGCAGGGAGGAGAGACAAAGACATGAATGGACAGGAACCAGGGCCCTCTTCCCACCTTCCAACCCTACATCTGGGTTTCCTCAGGAGGACCGGGGTCAGACATAGGGTCAGGGCCCGGGAGGAATAGAAGCAGAATGAGAGGTGACACCCACGGCCCCAGCTGGCAAGTGGCGATCCAGTCCTGCATGATGCTGAAGAAGGTGGCCCGGTCTACAGTGGTGGCAGGGCCCTCCCCATAGGGGTCCAGGGCCTGGGCCAAGCTGCACAGATCACTGTCCTGGGGACTCCGTCCTGTCACTGCTTCCAGGTAGGCCAAAACCTGACCCACAGTTACCACACCTGAAAATGGCAGAAAGGAGCCTGGGGTAAATTCAGGCCAGGCCAGTTTCTTCCCCCAGACACCCCATCCTTCTCCTCCCCTCCCAGAGACCTCAGTTACACCCTGTTCCCTCAACCAGGTCAGCGAGGCCAGTCGCCCAGATCAGGTGAGCCACCTTACACCAGAGTGCCCCATTCATTCCCTTTGCTGCATGCTTCTCTGACCAGACCGTCCTCATTCCCATGATCTCTTGGTATAGCCACTCCTCACCTTGCTTTTCTGAATCACATGCTTCAAAAGTGGAATTGAGCACCTGCTCCTGGAGGCTGAGTGTGGTTCCAAGCCCCAAGTCCTCAGGTTGATCCCAAAGCACCACTACAGAGAGCAGAGAGATGGGAAAGGCAAAGTCAGGAAGGGAGAGAGCTCCAGTCACCAACCCCTCTATATGTTCCAAGTATCCCATTCCTCTTGTCCTCTTGAGCTGATCTCCACCTCCTTTCATCCCCACTCACTTGTTCTTTAGATACAGCACCAGCCTTGGAGTCAGGAGAACCTGAGTTCAAATCTGACCTCAGATACTTGATTCTTCTTAGCTGTTTGAATTTGGACAAGTCACTTAACCCTGATTGCTTCACATCCAGGGCCATCTCTAGTCATCCCAATCACTGGAACTAGATGGCTTTGGAGGAAGAGTGAGGATGATGACTGAGCACAGTCCCCCACTCACTCAAATTCAATTCATGTACTTGTCATGACATGACCAGGCTGATGCCATGGACATCTTCAAGAACCAAGGACAAACATCACATCACATCACATAATTACTTGTCTGTCATCTCTTCCTGCCCACTGGCTGTCTCCCTGTGGCCTATAGACATGCCTTACTCTCCCCAGTCTCAAAAACTCCACTCAGTCCTTTCATCCTAGATAAACAGCTTCCATACCTCCCCTGCCTTCAGTGGCCATTTACAATCTATATCTCCTCTTCCTTCCATTTTACTCTTTAAATTCTCTTTAAAGTTATCAAGGTTTTGGGGGGGGCAGCTAGGTGGTGCAGTGGATAGATCATGGGCCCTGGAGTCAGGAGGATCTGAGTTCAAATCCAATATCAGACACTTAATAATTGCCTAGCTGAATGGCCTTGGGCAAGTCACTTAACTCCACTACCTTGCAAAAAAAAACACAAAAAAGTTATCAAGGTCAATTGACTTTTTTAATGCTTTTCCCCTCTTGACCTCTTTGCAGCTGAACATTGTTCTTAAAAAAGGTTTCTGGGACCCTGGGACCCCCCCACTCTGTCTCTCCTGGTTCTCCTCCTCCCTCTGGCTGTTCCCTCTGCTTCCACTGCTGAATCTTCCTCCAGGTCTGTCCTGAGCCTTCTTCTCTTCTCTTTCTCTATAACTTCACATGGGGATCTCATCAGCTGTCATGGATTTGATTACCACCTCTATCCTGATGATTCTCACATCTACTAGCAGGCCCTCACTTCTCTGCTGACTTCCAGATTACACTTCCAGCTGCCTATTGGACTCTCCAAAGGGATGTCCCATAAACATCTAATGTGCCCCCAACTTTTCCTCCCAAAGCCTTCCCTCTTCCAAATGTTCCAATAACGGTTAAGGGCAATACCATCCTCCCAGTCGCCCAGCTGAAAAACTCCATGTCATTTCTGACTCATCATTCTCTCTCATCCCACTCAAAGCCAATCTGTTGCCAAAATCTGTTGATTTTAGGCTCACGACATCCCTTGTCTGTTTCCATTTCCCTCCTTGGACACCACCACTACTCTGATCCAAGCCCCCATCACCTTATGCCCCATCTATGGCAATAGTATTCTCTTTCCATTCTAGGAAATCCTGCACAAAACCTTCCAGGGAACGTGACCACATGTGTTCTCCACCCCCCCCCCCCACCAACAATGCAGAGGCTTCCTAACACCCCTCGTATCATACAGAAAACCTTCAGCTTGGGGGTTCAAAGCTCTTCCTAACCTGCCACTCCTGTCCTTCCAGTCTTTCCACTTGCTCCGTGGCCACCCCTGCCCTTACACCTGAGCCTCCAGGGCTCTCCCCATGCCTGGAACAATACTTCTTCCTCTGGGCCAGGCTTCTCTGAGTCCAGTTAAATGTCATCATCTACACAGGAATCTTTCCCTTGCTCCTTCATTCTAGGCCTTCCCTCCATTGACTTTCTCCAGGGTATCCTGTCTATGTCTCCCCCATTAGACTGAGAGCTCCTGGAAATTAGAGGTTATTTCTCCTTTGACTTTGTATCTCCAGGTCTTAGCACAGTGCTTATCACTTAGTAGGCATTTAATAAATGCTTGGTGACTGACTGGCCAGCCTGAGGTCTGACCAGGCTATCCTTCAGCCATGAATTCATAGATTTTCTTGAAAATGTGGGCCAGGTGGAATGGGAGCAAGGATAAATGATCTCCCTCTAGAAAGGGTCGGAGAAAGGGAGAGCAGGTGTGGGAACTGTCCGCTCACTTTCAGGGTCCTTCAGTCCTCCAGTCTCATCCCTCTTGCCAGAGTTAGCAGTATCCTTCCAGATCTCTGTTGGAAGGCTGGGTGGGCAGTTCAGGAGGAGCCAAGATCCCCAGCAGCAAGAACAATCCAATAACTGTCGGGAAGACTCCATCGATCCCTGGCAGAATTGTCTCAGTCTAACCCCAGTCCCTGACCTGGACCTCTCTTTATCCAATCCAGCTGGACTCTGCTTTGTCCAGACGTCATCAGCTCAGATAGGAAGGCAGGCAGGGTGAGGGATCATTGGAGTAGAGCCAAAGTCTCTCCTATCTTTATGCACGTCTTGTGGTCTTCCCTCCCTCCCCATCTCAGAAAGGTCAATATTCATGTCTTTTCCTATCTGTATCCCCATTTTCAAACTCTGGGTCCAGCTTCTCCATGTCTGGGTCCATCTCTGTGCTTTGCTCCTAAATTGTACATAGGTTGTACATATTTTCTTGGTTTCTCCTAGCTCTGATCCTTTGCCATCTTCAGAGATCCACTTCCTAAGCCTCCAACCTTTTCCTCTCATTGCTGGTATCTCCCATGTTCTGACAATCCCTTTTATCTCTTTCTTTGTCCACATATCTGTGCTAGTTTCCTTCCCTTCCCATCTCTCCATGTGTCTTACATGTCTCTGCTCTCCACCTTCCTTGCCATTGACTCTTTTGGTTCTTATCCTGTCCATGTCACTCTCATCTCAGCATCTCCCCTCTCCTGTTTCTTTCTCCACCACACAAACTTTTCAATCTTTGTCTCACACTTAAGCCTCTCTCTCTTCCCATCCCATCTTCATGTCTCTGTGTTTCTGTGTCTCATGTCTATCAGAACTGGAGGTTACTGAGTCCAACCTAGAAGAGGACAAGGACTGCTTTCAGTTTTGTCTCCAGTGAGGGGGAGGAACCCACTACTTCCAAAGGCAAACTCATTCCATATTTGGAGAGCTCTCATTGTTGGGAAATTTCTCTTAAGAATAAGCAAAGCTACGACATCTCTGTAGCTTCCACTTATTGTTCTGAGTTTTGCCCTCTGTGGCCACACAGAACAAGGTAAACTAATCTTTTAACTCCTTAAAACATGGCTCTTTTGTGCCCTATAAGTCTTCTCTTCTACAAGAGAACCATCTTCGGCTCCTTCACAGGACAGGTCTCTCTCAGTCTACCAGCGCTGTTCCTGAAATGCTCTGTTTGAAACAACAGGAAGTTCCAGATGTGGGGGCCATGGGACTGTCATTTTCCTAGTCTTGGATGCCATACTTCTCAATGCACCTGAAGATCTCATTCACTTTTTAAGTATTTCCCCCTTTTATTTTTCCAACTACATGTAACAATAGTTTTCAATAGTCCTTTTTTTTTTACATTTTTCTCCCTTGCTCTCTTCCCTCCCCCTTCCTCTGAATCTATAGCCAAGCTAAACATAGATCCATATTATTCATGTTGTGAAAGAAGAATCACAGCCAAACAGAAGAGAAAAAAATTAGAGAGGGAAAAAACCCCGACATAATTCATGACAACTTTTTTAAAAAACATTGAAGATAGTAAACTTTGGTCTGCATTTAAACTCTGTAGTTCCTTCTCTGGATATGGATGGCATTCTCCATCACAAGTCTTTTAGTATTATATTTGATTATTGTACATAAGAAATGATCAAGCCCATCATAGTTGATCATCATCCCAAGTTGCTGTATGATGTTTTTCTGATTCTGTTTGCTTCACTCAGCATCAGTTTGTTCAAGTCTTTTTATGCTCTTCTGAAGTCCTGTCCTTAATGATTTCTTAAATAATAATAGTTTTCCATCATCCAATTTGTGTACCACAATTTGTCTAGACATTCCCTAACTGGGGGCATTTCTTCAATTTCCAATTATTTGCCACTACAAAAAGAGCCTCTTTAATATTCTACATGTGGATCCCATTCACTTTTTTTTTTTTAGGTTTTTGCATGGCAATGGGGTTAAGTGGCTTGCCCAAGGCCACACAGCTAGGTAATTATTAAGTGTCTTGAGACCAGATTTGAACCCAGGTACTCCTGACTCCAAGGCTGATGCTTTATCCACTGTGCCACCTAGCTGCCCCCCTTTTTTTTCCTTTTAAAGATTTTATTTATTTTGAGTTTTACAATCTTTCCCTTAATCTTGCGTCCCTCCCCCCACCCCCCACAGTAGGCAATTTACCAGTCTTTACATTATTTCCACAGTATACATTGATCCAAATTGAATGTGAGATCCCATTCACCTTTTTTTTAAGGATTTGCTAAGCAATGGGGTTAAGTGGCTTGCCCAAGGCCACACAGCTAGGTCATTAAGTGTCTGAGGCTGGATTTGAACTCAGGTACTCCTGACTGGGGGGCCAGTGCTCTATCCACTGTGCCACCTAGCCGCCCCCATTCACTTTTGTGACCATATTATCTCAATGTGGACTCAATGAAAATACAGCCCCAAGATCTGCAGGTGAACTTCCACAGTGCCCCAAGTTCATCTTGTACATGTTCACCTTACAAACTTGTTCAAGCCTCTGCATTCTAATTCCTAACCTGTGTGACTGTTTGGCTCTTGATTTCATACTTAGGATCACCCTTTCCTGCAGTAGGCCTCTAGGAGAGCTTGACTCATGGGGAGACTCTCTTCTCTTCCTTTCTACTGGTCTGGTGACTCCTCATCCCCTTTCCCAGAGTTGGAGGGCAGAGAATCTGGATTCCAATTCCAGTTCTGTTGCTCACTTCTGGTGTGACTGTGAGCAAGCCTTAGATTCCTGGTAGGGGTGGGGACAGATTAGCCAGTCTGTAAGAGATCTTTCAGCTTTAAATCAGGCTATTTTTTTTTTTTTTTTACTTTCTAGGCTCTTCGAACTCAACCCTCTTCTCTATACTTTCTCACTTGATGACCTCATCAGCTTCCATGGATTATGTCTAAGCAGATCACTCCCTGATCTATATACTGAGAATCCTCTCTCCAATTACACACCTTCAGCTGTGCTACATGGCTGGTAGGCATCCAAGATTCAGCATGTCCAAAACAGAATCATTATCTTTTTTTTTTTGGTGTTTTCTTTTTTCAATTCCATGCAAGGATAATTTCAACATTTATCTTTTGGTAAGCTTTTGAGTTCCACATTTTTTCTGTCTCCCTCCCTTCCCTCCCCCCCTGCCCGAGAGCTAATAATCTGAGTTAGGGTTATACATGTAAAATCAAGAACTCATTATCTTTCCCCCCCAACCCACCCCTCTTCCAAACTTCCTTCCAGTCCCTTGGGTCCACAACCTTTGAGTCCCTCTCCAGTCTGCACTCTCCCTCACTCCCACATGTCCAATCAGTGGACAAATGTTTCTTCTATCTTTACAGCATTTCCCCATCTGTCCCTTCTCACACAGCCCCCGCCCTCGTGCAGGCCCCAATCCTCTCTTGCCAAGGCTATCATCTTGCCTCCCAATTGGTCTCTTCACTTCCAAGTCTCTCCCTCTTGAATCTAGGTTCCACATGGCTGCCAAAGAGATCTCCTAAAGTGCAGGTCACTCCTCGACTCAACAAATTCCAACAGCTATTTATTGCCTTGTGGATCAAATATCACAGGGTCCTGGAATTGGGAACTGTAAGAGCCAACTCAGTTCAGAGGCCAGCTAGTCCAGATTGACTCTTTGTTTTGCTTCAGCTTGCCTTTCCAACCCTGGTAGGCATTGTTCTCCTTCTGGAATTCTGAGATCTGAACTGTCTGGCCTTCTTGGTGTTCCTCAAATTTAAGATTCCATTTCACTAGTCTCATTTCTCGTGGCTAGAACTCACTCCTCCATTTCTATTTCTTAAAAATCCCATTTTCTGGGAAAGCTGGGTGGTACAGTAAAGAGAGTAACAATCCTTAAAGGCAGGAGGAGGACCTTAGTTCAACCTCCAGACACTTACTAGCTGGGTGACTGGGCAAGTCCCTTAACCCCTAGTGCCCCCATAAATCAAAACTAAAAAATTCCATTTCCTTCAAAACTCAGCTCAAGCAATACCTTCTATAAGAAACTTTTCCTGATCACTCCTCATCTGCTAATGTATTTATTTGTATAAATTTATAGATGTTCATGGTGTGACCCCCCTAGACTATATATATGTTCCTTGAGGACAATGACTTGTATACCTGCCTTTGCTTCCATCCTCTCCTGATAATCTTTATGAAATCTAAATCAATCGGCATTTCCTTTACAGATCTGTGTCTGTTTACATGACTCTTTCCTCTATCAGAAATGTTTCCCTACGTATCTGCAGAATTTCATTCTTAGAAGCCTCCCACCTCTCTGGGCCAGCTACAGAATTTTATACAGAGATGTTACCTATTCTTTGCCTGAATCATATTTGATCTGCTCTTCCAATCCTACAGTCAGACTAGACCTTGCCTGCTTTCTTCTCTATTACAAATTCTAGATGGAAGGGGGCTTCAAAGGTTGCCATTATTTCTGCCCTATAGGGTAGGGAAGGATGACAGGTGAAGTGGGAGGCTTGGAGGGCTCCTGCCCCTGTCAGGTTCGGCCTCAGTCTCTGTTCCCCCTCTGCAAGCACAGGACCTATTACCCCCAGACAAACTGCCTGGACTGAGGGCTCCAGGACCTAAGTACTGGAAAGGAGAGACTGAGGGTGATTAGAGCTTCTCTATGTGCCTCCTCCTAAGCCATTTTATAGGTAAAACAGATTTTCCTGAGGTTAACTGGAGAGGTTAAGTGGCAAAGTCAGTCAGGAAGTGGTGAGGATCTGGACTAGAGTCCAGGCCTTCTAATCATCAGAGGTTTGCATTGGACACCTGCAAAGTGAGCTGGGGAGGCGATAAAACAGAGGCCATTCACCTCTCTCTCTCTATATATATATATATGGGGGGGGGGCAATGCAGCTAGGTGGTGCAGGGGATAGTGAACTTTGCCTTGGAGTCAGGAGGACTGGAGTTCAAATCTGGCTTCAAACACTTGATTCTGCCTAGCTGTGTGACCTTGGTCAAGTCACCTAACCCTGATTGCCTCACATCCAGGGCCAGCTCCTGTTGTCCTGATTCATCTTTGGCTACTGAACCCCGATGGCTCTGGAAGAGAAAGTCACTTAGCACAGCACCCCCCCCCCCATATCAATCCAACTCATGTTTGTCATGGCATCACCTCCCTGATGTCATGGTCTTCGAAAATGAAGGACATGGGGCGGCTAGGTGGCACAGTGGATAGAGCACCAGTCCTGGAGTCAGGAGTATTTGAGCTCAAATCCAGCCTTAGACACTTAATAATTACCTGGCTGTGTGGTCTTGGGCAAGCCACTTAACCCCATTTGCCTTGCAAAAACCTTAAAAAAAAATGGACATACACTCTTTGGCTAAAACATGTGGGGAAACTGGGACCAGGCCCAGGTCCCCTGTACATGTGCTACTTTCCTGGGTCATTGTTAGAAGTCCTCTAAAAGGGGGCTTTGTTGGTGGGGTTGTGAATTCATCCAACCATTCCAGAGGGCAATTGGGAACCATGCCCTTTAATGAATAGTCCAGTGATATCATTGCTAGGTCTGTATCCAAAGAGATTTTAAAAAAAGGAAAATGACCCACTGTACAAAAATATGCATAACAGCTCTTTTTGTAGCGGCAAAGAACTGGAAACCGAGGGGATGCTTATCTAGTGACTGAGTAAGTTGTGGAATGTGGTGAAGTGTGTGCAGCCGGATTTCACAAGAGCCTGGAAAGATTTCCATGAACAGAAACCAAGTGAAGTGAGCAGAATGTTGGGCACACTAAAGGCAACACTGGGAAATGATCAACCAGTAATACCATGAACAAAGATAATTCCAAAAGACTCAGGATGGAAAATACCATCCACAAAGCTTACCTGTTTCCATTTTTAAAAATTGTTTTTTGTTTTTTCTTTCTTGTGGTTTTTTTTCCCCTTTTGTTCTGATTCCTCTTTTACAACATGACTGTTATAGAAAAGTGTTTAACATGATTGTATATGTATAACCTATAGCAAATTATGTGCTATTTGGGGGAAGGGGAGGGAAGGGGGGGGAAAGGAGGGAGGGAGAAAGGAGGGCGAAAAATATGGAACTCAAAATTCCATAAAAATGAATTTGGAAAACTATATGTAAGTGGAAAATAAAATACACAAAAAAGAAGTGTCCCCCTTTGAACCCCTCTCAAGGAACCACTAGGCACATACAGCAAGGCATGAGGGATCAGTAACCTACTCTGTTCTGCTCTCTCCCTTCCTGGCCCTTGTCCAAACCCACCCTCTCCGAGTTCTTCAGAATCTCCCCAGAACACAATGTGTTCAGCCCAGAACTTCCCAGGTTTGACCTAGCTGGTCTACCTTGTACTGCCCCCCCCTTCCAGGATGGTCCTTTTGGGGGGGGGGATAGCAGAGGGCTGCTTCATTCCTCCTTTCCATCTGGGGCCCGGCTTACCTCCCCATCCCCCCCACCGGCCCTCGGGGGCCCCTCAGAACCCAGTCAGCTTCTGTTAGGAGGGCTCCCCTCCCCTTCCTGGACCTCATTCTGGGGTCAAACCCCGGAGGTTGTGAGACCCCATCAGTGATCCCGCCCTGGCCCCACTAGGGGTTACCGCTTTCTGTCGTCAGGCTGGTGGGTCTGGGGACGTGGGTGTCGGCCCCCTGGCTCTGCACAGTATCCATGGACCCCCAATGCCCTGGCCTCTCAGGAAGGGAAGGGGCTGGCAGGTTCTGGGTCAGATAATGGCCACTGTTTCCCTGTAAGAACAGAGACTGGGACTGAAGCCCTGACCCACCCCAGCCCGCACCCCTCTGTCTTCCATCTTAATGATGGCCTGCTCCCCTTAATTGAGCCCACATCAGTATCCAGAGCCTGTTCTCCCTTCTCCCCCGGAACCCCAGGGCTGGGCTGGGCCCCCGTCTTCCAGAGGAGGGGTGACTGAGAGGACTTTGGGCTTCTTTCACTCATGGAACTGAGGGGGGACCTCAGAGGGACTTCAAGGGCACTTGAAGGGCACTGGTTGGGGGGAGCCTGACTGCTGTGAGGGTTTGGGGGGGCTACCCCAAAGAATCTCTGGGATCTTCTGCAAAATGTTGGGCTGTTTCTGACAAAGTGGAGTCTGAGGCCTCTCTCTGGCCAAACCTGGGAGCCTCACGAGATTTGGGGCTCTCTTGTAAGGCTGGAGGATTTTCCCAACACTGTTTGGGGCCCTTCATCACGGGGCTAGGGGCCTCTGACAAACCTGGGGTGCTCTCTGGCACATGGAGGAGGCATTTCTCGTCTGACAGATCTGGGGGCCCATACTCACAGATTTGGGGACCCCTCCTCTGCCAGGCCTGGGGCCCCCATCCCTGGCAGCCCTGCCCCCGGCTCTGCGGGCCGCCCCCCACAAGATGGGCCCCCTGCGCCGCTGGCCCCTCACCCTGCCGCCCCGCTCGGACGTCGCCAGTCGGCGGGAAGCTGGGAGCCCTTTTCCCGCCAGAATCGGCCGGCCCCGGGGCTTCGAAGCGACTGCAGTCGGAACACGCATGCGCCCGGCGGTCTTCTCGGGCGCCCCCTCGTGGCAAGGCGCAGGCGCAGACACCGCGTTCGGCGACCGTTGCCTAAGCTTGCGCATGCGTCGGGCCCGAGGCTCGCGCCTGCGCGATGTCCCTTCTCTGCCCTCCTCCCTCCGGCCTCGGGCAGGGCGGGAAGAGCTTGTGGGGGGCCGCGGGGGCCGCGGGGGGCCGGGCCTTTCTCCCCCTCTTGGCCAGGCGCCCCATCTTGCTCGGGCCGAGGCCTTTTCGGGGATTCTTAAAACGTGTCTAAAGGGGAAACGGACGCCCCGAGGCAGAAGCGCACCCCCATTCACTGGGGGCCCCCCACTTCCTCTGCAGCTCCGAACCAAAGCCCCCCAGGCCCAAGAGGCGCAGGCCTCGCCCCGCCCACCCCAGCACCCTTCACATTGCACCGTTCCCCCAAACTCCCCCAGACCCCCCTCCAACAGACCTCCGACAGCCCCCGGGCCCCCAGGGCCTCTTTGATGTCCAGCCACTCCCACTTTAGGAAAAATTATGTTTTCCCAGATTTGCTCCAATGATTCCACAAAATCCACCAAAGCCGCCCCACCCATGCCTCTTCCTATGCTCCACTCCTGGGGTCTCCCCTAGAAACACGGGGCAGCTCAGTCTTCCTTCAGCCTTCTGGCTTCATTGGCCATCCCACATTTGGTGAAAAAAGTCAGGGGGATGTGAGGGTGGGTGGGCAGCCTGGCCCCAGGGGCGTACCCCCAGGACCCCCTGGTGCCAGCGGCCCAAAGCATCCTGCTGGGACACCCGCATTGGTAGGGTGGTACAACCAGGAGCTGGGTAGAGTGGGCGAGCTGGGGTGTGGAGGTAAGATTGCCCCTTTCTCCTGTGACTTGCATCAGGGAGGTTTATTCCATTGCCCCCTAATAGTGAAGAGACATGTGACCAAGAACAGGGTTGGGGGGATTGAAAATTCAAATTTACTAGATGGTATATATATACATATATGTTTTTGCAAGACATTGGGGTTAAGTGGCTTGCCCAAGGCCACACAGCTAGGTCATTATTAAGTATCCGAGACTGGATTTGAACTCAGGGACGCCTGACTCCAGGGCCGGTGCTTTATCCACTGCGCCTAGCTGCCCCATTTCTATTAGTTTTCATTGCAGGATGAATTTTAGCCATATTCTTTGGGACCATGCTGAAGAGTCAATCTATTTGGTTGGGGCATAAATCAGGAATGTAAGCGTTATTTGGAATATCCCTGTGCAATGGTCCACTGGCAAGGGTTCGCCATGAGGGACTTTCTCCACCTACAGTTGGGAGCTGTTGAAGCTAGCTTTGAGCATCACCTGGTGGCCAAGTTGGTTCTGGCACCCCAAGACACACTTTAATGCCTTTAGGTAAAACTCTTATGGCACTGGTCTGTGAAAGGGCAAAAATTGTTTCCCAAGGCCTAGATAGGGCAGACCGTCCTAGGGATGTGGCAACCAAGGGTCCTAGAGAGATCCTCTGAAGCTCTGTAGGGCCAACTTAACCATTAGGGCAAGACAGAGGTGGAACTGGAGATTACAACGCTTTAGAAATTTAAGTTTGCAAAACACTTTCTCCACTACCTTGGTGAATTGGATAGGGCAAGTGAAATAATTGTGCTACCCAGGAGATGCATCCTCTATCCAGGCAGGAGCGTGGGTCTGGAGGAGGGTAAACAAATGACCTTACTTTTTGTTCCTTTGGCTTAGAAGAGAGTTGAATAACCTTGAGCTGGGACCATTAACACCAAAGGCATTCAAAAGAACAGAGGATCTTATAAAGCTTGTGGCTCTGGGCTATGAATCAAATAGAAGCTTGCTTGGCCCAAGGACAGATTTCTGTAACCACTGCATAGTAGTTAAGAGCTAGTAAATGCTCCTCAGGAAATATAATGGCCTATGGAAAGGAGCTGCTAACAGAGAAAGTGATTTTTTTTTCTTTTAGGTTTTTGCAAGGCAATGGGGTTAAGTAGCTTGCCCAAGGCCACACTGCTAGGTAATTCTTAAGTGTCTGAGGCTGGATTTGAACTGAGGTCCTCCTGACTTCAGGGCCGGTGCTCTATCCACTGCGCCACCTAGCCATCCCAAAAGTGTGATATTCTAAAGCGGACACCAGCAGCCCTGCAAATGTATGGTCTCAAGGGACCCCTAATAACACTTTTACAGGTGTTCCCTAAAAACTTTCCCTTCATATGCCCTGGTCTCACCTGTTCTGTGTGTTGTAGGAGAATGTAACCTATCTGCAGTTTCATTAGTTTTTTATTTTGACCTAAAGTTTTTACTTTGCAAAAAGTATACTTGTCAATGGAGGATTATGAGCTCTGGTTTTTACTAGCTACTATAATTCACTAAGTAGCTCTATCCTAGGGTCATTTTTTGTTTTCTGGAGACGGACAGCGTCCCAGGTCCTTCATTTGCTTTGTGTCTTCTGAGTCAGTGGAATACTTGCCTCTCTCTATGCTTATTTTACCAAGAGGAGATTGAGAATATGAAAAATATCTTGCCCAAGGTATGTGAGGGGGAGATTTGAACCCAAGTCTTTGGACTCCTAAGTCCAAGATCTTTCTCTACTTCATATTGCAATGATGAGAACAGGAGAGAAGAGACACAAGAAAAGGTCACAGATGAAGGAAACAGAACCTGGCTGGACATGACAGCCTTTCTGACATTTTCATGGAAGATAGAATTTTTATTTATTTCCAAGGGGACCGAGGGGCTGATGTGTGGGCATCCTCATCTCTCTTCCCTGCTATTGCCCCTCAGTCTGCCTATGGGTTCTTTGCCAACCCCCAGTGCCTAAAGCTGCCGGGGAGGCTTAAGGAGATAAAGAAAATGGGCCCTTCGAGGCACAGGGCGAAGTCGAACCAGGGGAGCCTCCTCTCGGGCTCCCTCTCGAAGCCCATCCCGGATAGCCTGCAGCCTATGGCGCTTCTCATTGAGCCAACGACTGCCAGCCCGGCTCTCGCCCCGGACCATCCGATGCGGCAGCCTGACGATCCAGAAAGATACTCTGGGCTGGCTTTCAGTGTGGAAGCTGCTCAATCCACTGCTGGAGAGACTCTGGGGGGTTTCATTCTCCTCATCCTCAGGCACCTGGAATCATAGAACCCCAAGGGCTCTGAGCTGAAAGGGACCTCTCTCCCTGAGCAGGAATCTTGAGAAACGGACACAACCTTTCCTGGAAGACTTTCTGGTATGGTGAACTCACTCCTCCCTATGTGTGGCCAACTCTAACTTCCTCCTCCTCTATTTCTGCCTCTGCCACTTTCACCTCCTGCTCCTGGGTGAACTAACTGGGGCCATACATTCACAAGCTGCAAGGAAGTTTCTTGGCAGTCTGGCCCACCTTCACTTTGCTTGTCCCTTCCACAGGAAGAGGTCTCCTGATTCTTTCCCCTCCTGCTTCATCCCATGTCTTTCAGTCCCACCCCTGACGGCTGGGAGACAGAGGTACGGACAAAGGGGAGAGCAGCATGAACTTGGGTCTTGGTCTTGCTTCCCCCCCATCCCCAAAGACACAGTATTTCTGTCCCCTCATCCTCTTTCCTTCCTCCAATTGACTGGACAATGGAAGCATCTCTGACCTTCCAGTCATCCTCCATGTTCCCTTCTGAAGGCTCAATTGCAGCCACTATCTTCTCTGAAATCATCACATCTCCAGTCCGATTATCAGTCACCTGTGATATTAGTATAGAAAGGGGTCGGGGGAGAGAGGCAGACCAAGAAGCCCATCCCCTTTACCAAAACCTCTTCTGTCCATCACTAGATTTCTTTCTCAGCTGTGACCAGTGTTCAGACCAGAGTGGGAAGGAGCAGAGATGTCTGGCTGACTAGAGACAGCTGGGCTTGGGAGGCTGAGAAAGGGGAAGGAGGCTGACCTTGTCTATCTGGTGATGACTGTAGACAGTGTTGTTCCCCAGGTGTCGTTGTTTCTGGTCTTCATTGTGGTAATTGGAGGGGAGGCTCCTAAAGTCCACTGAAGGTGACATGAGGTTGTCCATGCCCCTGAACAAATCATCCTGAGGGAGCCCCAGCCAAGAAGAGAGGGAGATCAGAAGGCAGGGGGAGGGGGAGGGGGAGAGAATCCAGAAAGGACCTTGGCGAAGTCAGTGGACAGATGTCACGGCCTCCCTCTGATTCTGTCCCACCAAACTTGTGGCCCTCTCCTGTCCTCCATCTATGTCTGAGCCTCAGGCCCTCTGGCCTCTGGGCTGTGTCCCCATCTTCGTACTTGTTCTTCTTTCTAAATACCCCCCTAGTTTCCTTGGCACCCCAATCTTAGTTCCTGTCTCTTCCTGTCTCCTCCATGGCTGAGTCAACTTTGTCCCGTCCCCCCATCCTTCCCTTACAATTCTGTCCACCATCGCTCTAGATCTCTGCATTTGTCCTCCTTCCCTCCTTCAGTTTCTCCCTCTGGAACTGTGCCATGGCCCAGGGTCAAGATCTCTCCGGGTCTCGCTGCCTCCACCTCCCTCAGCCTTCCTTCGGCTCACCCTCAGGAAGAAGCGGTTGAGGCTGCGGAAGAGGCTGTGGATGCCCAGTAGGTTCATGGTCGCCAGCTCCGGACTCTCGGGAGAGTCGAGCCCCGCGGGGGCGCGGTTGTAGCCGTGGCCATGCTCAAGGCCAGAGAAGGGTGCAGCTTGGTCCTTGGGGGGGGCCGCCAGGAGCAGCAAGAGGAGCAGCAGGGGCTGCGGCCACATGGCGGGGCGAGGCCTGAGGGTGGGAGAGGGGCGGAGGTCAGAAGCCCCGCCTCTGCAGACAGGCCCCGCCCCTCCCCAGGTGAGCGTCCTCCTTCCCAACCAGGTGTGGCTCCCGACACTGGGACCTTTCTACTAGGAGATGCCCCACCGAGGCAGGCTGCCCACAGGAGAACGGCCACGCCCCCGCCCAACTGCCCGCCCCGCGCCCCGCGCCCCGCCCCAGAACTTGCTGGAAAGCCCCCGCGAGCCTCCAGCGCCTGGCCCCTAGGGTCTGCTGGGGCTCAGGGTGGCACTGTAAGTGGGCAAGGTCAAACGGGGGGACACGACTGGCTTGGGGCGGGCAGGGGGCCAAGGGGGCCCGAACTTTAAACACCCAGTCCTCCGAAGACCAGCCCTGCTTCCTCCACAGTCCCGGAGAAGTCTTAGTCTGGTGCCACCCATCCTTGGCATCCTGGCCTCCAGGTCCTAGCACCACCACCGTTCTCCAGGACCCAGGCTCTCCGACCACCAGCTCTTGCCTTCAGGGACCCAGGCGACCCATTCCGCAGAAGCTCAGCCCCCTTCCTTCAGAGCCGCAAGGATGTGTCCACAGTCCGGCCCCCCTTTGAGGAACTTGAAGTGGGGGGGGGGGGCTCCTCCGCTTCTGCTACTCCCTCACGGACCCCTAGGCCCTTGTCTCTCTCAGCTAAGTCTCAGTACTTGGGGGATTGAGGATGGCTGAGTGTGTGCTGTAGGGCGGGGTGGGGTGCTGCCCCCAACCCCGACTGAGCTGAGGTCACAAGAAGCTAGGTCACAGAGGCCAGAGGAGCGCCCCTCCCTCTTCATTCCTAAAAGGGCCACTCCCAAGGCTTTTCTCAGTCTCCTCCACTCCCTAGGGGCTTCTTTCTGGTTCTCCAAAGATCTGGTGTTGGAGAAGCAGCTGGGAGGAGTCGTAAAGCACTGAAGCCTAATCTCTGACACATGCTGGCTGTGTGACCCTGGACAAGTCATGTCCTTCTCAACAGTCTAAATTCTACAAGACTCGAAAATGACAGCCTGACCTGTATAGCTCATTTTCTCACCTGGAGGATCCCAGAACCTATAAAATCCCAGGCCAGGCACTAGCCTTGCTGTCCACAGAAGGAACTTAATAAATATTTGCTCTGAGTTGACAAAGTAGATATAATGCTACATTTTTTATTCCTTCCCTACATCCTAGTTCTGGAAAAGTCCTCAGAGATTTGGAATTGAACCCAGATTTGGGTTCAATTGAAATCATCACTTCACCACAGTCTGCCTTATTTTCCTGATCTATCAAATGGTGACGATAATGACACCTAGCCCATAGGCCACACTGGCAGAGGCATGATTCCCTTACTGGGGGAGTGGGGCGGAGTACCCCCAGCAAGGTTGCAAATTTGTGTAGGTGGATCATTGTGTATAGAATACTGGGTCTGGAATTCAAATTTGACCTCAGATTCTCGCTACCCAGGTGATTCTAGGCAAGTCATTTCACCCTACTGGCCTCAGTTCCTTATCTGTAAAAAGAGGAGGAGGAAAATACAAACCACTCTTGTTTCTTTGCCCAAGATAACTCCAAATGGTCACAAAGAGTTAAATACTACTGAAAAGACCAAAGAACAAGAAGATCCCTTTATTAATCTGGTGAACCTTATGGATGAACCCCTGAATGTTATTGTTCAACCTTTAATTCTCTTGAGAATTAGATGTTAGGCAGAACTGCCCAGAGTTGTCACCCTCACTCTCTCCTCCAGAGTTATTGAAGTCTGGTGTCAAGATAAAAGTCAGATGACAATGGGTGATGTTGGCCTTTCTAAATTAAGATCACAGTTTGTGTGAGGCAACACCCATTCAATGACTAAGGGCTAGATAAGAATTGAGACAAAAGATGGCCCAATTTATGATCATGAAAACGTCAGTCTGGGAGGGGCTGACCTTCAAAGTTGAATGTGTGTTAGAGTGATCAGAAAGCTTTTGTCATTGGCTCAAGTCCTAGTTCCCTGGACCAGCAAAGTCTTCAAACACTCTGGGTTTATTTGACAGTTTGAGTGAATGCCTCAAGAGATTCTTGCATCATTTCCTGATAATTTGGTGCATCTGGATTTCTGACCAGAAGAGGAAGGTGATAACAGTTTTGGACTATTCAAAGTTGCTAAATGGTGAGTGCCATTTCTGCAAAGCCTGTTAAAATCCAGGATCCTATTGGGTTCAGAACTGAGATAGTGTGCCATCCAGGAAAGAGAATTGCATCAGAAATCAGAGGACCTGGATGCCAATCTTTCCACTGATATTTCCCACCTGACTGGATTTAGGCATGTCACCTAACCTCATTAGGTCTCAGTTTCTTCATCCTCAAAATGAGGGGGTGGCCTCAAAAGTCTTTTTTTTTCCCTTTTGAGATTCAGGATACTTTCATCTCCAAAAGATAAAAGCAAATATCAGCTGGCCCTGTTCAGAGAATGTCGAACACCTTTAAAATTGTTTTTGTTGTTTTTTGTTTTCGTTTGTTTGTTTTAGTTTTGGTGGTTTCTATCCAATTTTGTGAGAACTCTTCATCCCAGTGATCTCTCTCCTGGGGATATTGTGGAGAAGGACAAGAAAGGACAGAAAGAAACAGTCTGGATGGTGCCTTCGAATGCCCTGAGCGAGGATAGGAAGGATGAGAAAAGCACATTGACTTCAGGGAAGACTTAAGACAGCCCTTTGCATCACATGCTGATGCTCACCTGCAAGACTTTGGAGTTGTTTGATGCCAGGTAAGCAAGAACTGCCAGGAACCCATTGTAGTTGCCAGTAGAGGATGATTGATGAGATGATATCCCCCACTCAAACTTGAGACACTGGCTTCAAGATGAGCTGTCTCTGAGAAGCTCTAGGTTTTTGTCAAACTAATTAAGTATTAACTGATTGCCATCTACTGATCTACTCCAATCTGGGCTAAAGGGATGTTCTCTGCCAGAGATGAGTAACAGTACTAAGAAAATGTGAATTTAAGTATGAAAGGGCTAGGGAAAGCAAATGTGTAGATAGATAGGCTGTGCCCCTCACCCCCATGGGTCTAAAGCTACAGTGAAATTCAATGGAAAGATGATCTGTGAAAGGCAGGGGATGGACCTTTGTCACCTGGAAGGGCAAATGAGAGGCTGGCCAGATCCTGCTAGAAACCCAGGGAACTGATCCATTTTACCTTGGAGTCCTTCCTGCACTGCTTCCCATATCTCCCTGTTTGCAGAGTCTATGTAGGTGGGCTCCAAACACACAAATCCCACAATCCATTGTAGATAAGTACTACAAGTACAAAGGGAAGGGGGGGCATAATGTTCCATGAGAGGGGGAGCACTTAATAATTTTGTAGCCATGTTGCCTAATTCTTTTTAACAAATCACTGTAAAGTCAATTGTGTCTTAAGAATAAGCTCAGTTGATAGAGAAAAGGACATTTTTTGGATGGGGATTTTGAGGGCTAGAGATAAGAATTCCATTAAGCATCAGACATACAAATACAGAAAGAGAGGGGGAAGGGGGGAGGGAAAGAATGGGGAGAGAGGGGGGGAGAGAGAGAGGGAGGGAGAGAGAGAGAGAAATTGGGATCAGGAAAGGGAGCTTTAGCCCAGACAGTCACAGAGAGAGTGAGGGTAAACTATGAAAGAGTAGATTGCAGCATGCTTTCTAGCAGAAGGGAAGTTTTGATTTGATGGTGGTCCCAGATCTGGAGATTGAAATGGGAGGCAAGGAAATGACTGAGGTCTAAAGTGAAACAGGGCTGAGCTGACCAAGTAGATTAGACCTTTTGAGATAGTCATCAATAAAGAAAGGGCAAATGGACCAGGAGTTCCAGTTGATGTTGCTTGTTCTTCATTTTCAAAGCAGATCATGGTCTCAGAGAGGTGACACCATGATACTACCAACCTCACACATTCAGGATGGAGGGGGCAGCTAGGTGGTGCAGTGGATAGAGCACTGGCCCTGGAGTCAGGAGGCCCTGAGTTCAAATCCGGCCTCAGACACTTAATAATTAATTACCTAGCTGTGTGGCCTTGGGCAAGCCACTTAACCCCATTTGCCCTTGCAAAAGCCTAAAAAAAATAAAATTCAGGATGGGGACCTGGAAAGTCTCTGGATCAGAGTTCTTAGTAGACCACAAGTTCTGTATAAGTCAGCAATGTGGGATGTGGCAGACACATCTTGGACTGTATTGAGGGGTAGGGTTTACAGAAACAAGGAGGCAGTAGACTGTCTTCTGCCCTTTCAGATAATATCTGCATTGAGTAGTTCTGGGCACTTCAGTTTAGGACAGATTTTTAAAAATTTATTTTTCCAACAACACGTAATGGAAATTTTCAACAATCATTTTTTTTACATATTTCTCCCTCCCCCCCCTGAGAGAAAGCAATGTAATATGTGTTCTATATTTATAATCACGCTAAACATAGATCCATATTAATCATGGTGTGAAAGTAGAATCACATCCAAACGAAAGAGAAAAAACCCGACATAATTCACAAGACAATTGAAGACAATAAACTTTGGTTTGCATTTAACCTCCACAGTTCCTTCTCTGGATATGGATGGTGTCTCCATCACAAGTCTTTATTATTGTACTGCAGAAGTGATCTTGGACAGATTTCATTGAACTTGTGAAAAGCAATACAGGAAAAGGAAATCAGGATGAAGAAGGGCCTTGAATCTCTATCATCTGAGGATCAGTGAAAGAAGTGGAGTTGTTTAACCTGGAGAAGAGAAGCCTGGGAGTGGGGTTGGGATATGACAATTCTATCCAGATATCAGAAGGACTGCTATGTTGAGGAGGGTTTAGGATTCAGTTGGAGCACAGACAGCAGAATCAGAGGTAACAGGTAGGCATCAGGAAGACCTGAATTCAAATCCAGTCTCCAGACACTTAGTAGTTATGTGACACTGGCCAAGTCACCCTGATAAAAAAAAATAGCCTTCCTAAAAATTGGACCTATTACAAATTAGAATGGGCTACTTTGAAAGTATTGACAGTTTCATTATACATGACAGCTTTAAGCAAAATAAATTTCACTGTTTTAACCTCTTGACACAATTTCTGCTTTTTAAATATTTTTTTTGCTTTTATTTTGTAGTTCTTGCTTTTTAAATCATCTGATAGGTAGGAAATTTTATTCCAGTCTCTCATTTTTTTATACTAGTATGTAGTTTTATTTTTAGATGTGTTTCTTGTGTTGGGAGTGGGGGTGTATATTCGTTGCCCATGTAGGTTTTGTACATGTCCAAATGGATTTGCTGAAATGTGGCTAGTAGGGAAGCTTTGAAAGGTGTCTTGGGAATCCTTCCTACACCTGCTTGGAGGGGTGTAGGAGAGAAGGCCAGGATCCTGACCATTCAGCTCTTCAGAGAGGGAGGGGTACCACACTAGAATATATTTTATCTGCACTTTTGCAAAGAGGCGGCTAGGTGGTGCCATAGTGCACAAAACTCTGGTCTTGGAGTAAGAAAAACTTATCTAAATTCAAATCTGGCCTCAGGCACTTATTAGTTGTGTGATCTTTAGCAAGTTTTACCCTGTATGTCTCAGTTTCTTCATCTGTAAAATGGAATGGAGAAGGAAATGGCAAACCACTCCAGCATCTTTACCAAGAAAACTCCAAAAGGCATGATGACTGTAAAATTACTCATCACCACCTTTAACCTTGATGGTCTAGGAGAATGGTTTACTCCTTAGATTCAACCCACATTGTTGGTTGTTATTCTTTTTAGATTTTTAGTTTTTGCAAGGCAATGGGGTTAAGTGGCTTGCCCAAGGTCACACAGCTAAGTAATGATTAAGTATCTGAGGCTGGGTTTGAACTCAGGTACTCCTGACTCCAGGGCCGGTGCTCTTATTCACTTCGACACCTAGCCGCCCCCTTGGTTGTTATTCTTTAGAGAGAGAGGGGTACTCCAAACTTATAAATAGGAGGTTTGACCCCTCCCCACCAAATGTTGATTATACAAAAGATCACCCCTAGTAATGAAGAGTAAAAACCATTTTATCCAGCAGGTTAAAAAAATAATCAAGTGTAAGGGGATGCTCATCTCTTGGCTGGACAAGATGTGGCATATGAATATAATGGAGTGCCCTTAGGAAATGGCAATAAGAAATGATGAGAAAGCAGATTTCAGAAAAACCTGAAAAGACTTGTATGAACTAATGTTGAGTGAAATGAGTAGAACCAGGAAAACATTGTACACTGTAACAGCAACATCGTGTGATGATCAACTAAGAATGACTGAGCTCTACTCAGCAACACAATGATTCAAGACATTTACAAAGGACTCATGATACAAAATGCTGTGCACATCCAGATGAACTGGTGGATTCTGAAGTTTGAAGCATGTTTTTTCATGTGTGTGTGTGTGTGTGTGTGTGTGTGTGTGTGTTTCCTTTTGGTATGTTTCTTTTTTCACAACTATGATGAAAATGTTTTACATGGTCATACAAAAATAACGTATTGGGGTCGTTAGGTGGTGCAGTGAATAGAGCTCCAGCCCTGGAGTCAGGAGGACCTGAGTTCAGGTCCAGCCTCAGACACTTAATTGCCTAGCTGTGTGGCCTTGGGCAAGCCACTTAACCCCATTTGCCTTGCAAAAACCTAAAAAAAAATATCAAATTGCTTACCATTTTTAGGAAGGGGAGGGAGAAAAATTTGGAACTCAAAATCTTGTAAAAATGAATGCTAAAAAATGTCTTTACATATAATTGAGGGAAACTACTGTTAAATAAAGAAACTGCCAAGTGAATAAACTCTCCGGATGGGGAAAAAATAACTCAGTTTAAGCAAAAAGAGATTCTGAGCTCATCCATGGGAAAGTCCTCCAAAGTCTCTAAGGAATCACAGTTGAGACATTTTTGTCCTATATGTCTAAGCCTTCCCAAAGTCTGTTTTTTCCCCTCCTGGGATTCGCTTCGAAGAGAATCTTGAAGCATGAAGGTAGAAAAATCTATCTCTTCTCCTAAGCTGTCACCCCAACCCTGCCTCTTGGGTAGGTGTGTCCAGTGTTTGCATCATTCTCTTAACCACTGAGGAGAGGCTTACACAAAAGCTGCAAGCTCAAAACCAGTGTTAACATTTCTTCTGTACCCTTTTCCAACAAACTTATTCTATTCCACAAACTTTCTCTTGCCATACATGCAGTGCCTTCCCACCCTGAGAATGCCTCCCCTTCAGGTATACATTTGGGTCCATAATCTGTTGTAATTTCATGTTTATCTTTTGTGATGTTTACGTGAATTCAGTTTTTACTCACTCTATTTTGGAGGTATTGGAGAGAATTGTGGAAAATCATTCCACCATGCCTGGTGTTAGCTCATCTTGAACTATTTAAAATTTCAAATTGTTTTCAAACTTACTACTGCCTAGGTCCCCTCCTCACTTCATCTTTCTGATGGTGATTTTTTTAAACCCATATTACATTTATTGGCTAAATCATTTTCCCCCTTCTTTGTTTTATGTATCCTTTGTGAGTGTAAAATTTCTGGAAAAAAAATCTGAACTCCTTCACAATTCTATAACTACATTTATATATACTTTAATAAACCATCCAACAAATATATTAATCTCACCCTATTTTCTGGGCATTGGGGACCAGGAGGTGGAGAAATGCACTGAGGATTGTCTCACTCTTGGAAATTTCAATGAAGAAATGTTAAATAAAAGCAGCATCCCAATGTGGGATTCACTATGAGTCCATGTCAAGCTGATCACCACCAACAACTGCCATTACTATCTTTCAAAACTCCTAAGGTCAGGTTATCATCTCTGGTTCTATACCCTGACCTTCCCTAGCACACTGGGTGCTGCTGTCGAATAGGAAATCATACCTCTCTCTACTGAGGTATAATGTGAAAGTAATTTTTCTTGGAAAAGGTGACTTCCCAATGCTCAGACAAACCTACAAACTTTCTCTTGCCTTCCTACCCTGAGAATGCCTCCCCTCCAGGTATAAATTTGGGACTTTAATCTGATGTAATTTCGTGTTTATCTTTTGTGATGTTTATGTGAATTCAGTTTTAGTTACTCTATTTTGGAGGTATTGGAGAGAATGTGGAAAATCATTCCACCATGCCTATAGGCATGGTGTTAACTCATCTTGAACTATTTTAAACCCCAAATTGTTTTCAAACTGACTACTGCCTAGATCCCCTCCTCACTTCATCTTTCTGATGGTGATTTTTTTAACCCATATGTAAGACTTTACATTTATTCTTATAACATTTCATCTCTCCAGATTTTGCCCATTATTCCAGTCCATCAAGGTATGTCACCTACAAATGACCCCAAGCTACTCCTTTCCTCTCCCTGACCTTCCATTGAGGTTGAGTTGAGAAGTCCTGTCTTGACGAAAGAAGCCAGGCCAGTGACCTTCTAGGGAAAGCCAGGAGCCAATGAATACCTCCCTCTACAGAGCCAAGTTTCCCAGTAAATGAAATGATTTTTTATTTCTTACCTAGAACTCAAGGTTTATTGGACAGAAAAGGGAACTGGAAAAGAAGATGGATAAGAAGGAAAGAACTTTCACTATGGGAGATGTGGGGGGCTTCAGGAAGTTAAAGGATAATGGGTTCTGTGTCTCTGGGAAAGGAAACGACAGAATAGGGGGGTCTCTCAGAGTAAAAAAGGAGCAAAAGTAGACAGGACACAACAAATGGGGGGGGCAGGGAGAAAGGGAGCTAGAGAATATGATTCCAGGATCCCAGAGTAGAGAAGAAGAGATTGGGGGATAAGATGCCTGGTTTCCCAGAAGGAAAAAAAAAGGATTGGGGGAAAGCATGTTGAGGTCCCCAGAAAGAATAGGATATGGTAGTTCAAAGTAAGAAGATCGGTGGGGGGATGCTGTCCGGGGAAAGAAGAGGAGGCTGGAGGAAAGGAAGGTGGAGTAGTAGAGGCCACTAGCATACTAAGGGAAATGGTAGAGGAGAGGGTTCTGGGGCTCAGGATGAGACAGAGATGGAGCACAACAAGTGGCACCTTGAAAGCAGGATACCATGAAGTCATCAATTCCCAATCCTGCTAGGGAGAAAATATTAGGGAGTGGAGGCCTCAAAAAAAATATATGCTAGAGGATCCTTGGGAAAAGAAGGGAGTGGAGACAAGTACCTCGGAGCCCCTGAGGGTGCTTAAAGAAAGGACCTGGCTGGCCCAAGAAGGGAGAGGCTAGGTAGGCACCTAGGTACCAGCGTCCCTGCGAGAAAGAGATCTGGGAGGAGAGGAAGCTTGGGATAGGACTCCAGGGTCCCCTGGAGGAGAGCCATCTGGGACAGAGAATGGGACTTTCAGGTAAGATGAGAGGGTCTTGGGCCAGGACTGTCTCACGTTGGCTAGGGTGGGGAGGGGGTTGTCTAAGAGTATCGTGAGAGCTTGTCGTAGACGTGATCCAGGTTCCTGCAGAGGAACATCGAGAGCGACATGACCCCGAGCTAGGGAGAGAGGAAGGAGATATGGGTGGGTCAGAGTTGGAGCTGGCATGGGCTAGGGACAAGGGTGGGTATGGGGTGAGGGCTCCCGGATGGGGTCAGAGGCGCGGGGGTGGGGGTCAGAGGCAGGGCCGGCGGGAACAGAAGCAGGGGATGGCGGGGCCTGGGGCTGAGCTGGTCCTTTATTGGCAGCCCTGGGACCCTAGCCGGCAGGTGGACCAGACGATCGACAGCCTGGTCGAGCTCGAGGCCCGACGCTGTCGAGGTAGCCAGCGACCCACCACGGTGGGCATCCGGCTCGACTCCTGGCCCTCCCACGAAGTGCAGCAGCATGCCATGCCCCAGCTGGAAAAGGGTGTCCCTGAATAGCCGTTCCCGCCCCCCCCTGCCGCAGATGACTCGCCCTCCAGCCCCTGGCACCGGGAGCCCCAGGCCTGGGCATGGGGCAGCAGCACCAGCGTCAGCCCCGCTGCCGCCACCTGCAACGGGACACGTGCGTCAACTTGGCGTGGGGCCTTCGGGTCTAATCTGGGAGGTTCCCGAGCAGTCTTGGCCCATCATCCTGTCCCCTCCTAGACTCGCTCCTTCTCTACCAATCGCGGGGCCAAGCGCAATGGGGAAGGACCCCTGTACAAGGACTGGGTGGGGCTACCCCTACTGAGACCAAACCAAGCTCAATTCACTCCTAGTCCTCGGGGTTGGGGGGGTCATTTGACTGGGGTCGACTGAGGCAGGAACTCCCCCGGCACCCCATCTTTGGTCAATCGGGGAATGCCTCAGCTAAGCGAGAATGGATGTTCTGCATTGCCAAGGGCCACCTAAGAGAGGGGCTAGGCTTTCCGTCCCACGGCCAATCAGGAGTGGCTGGTGTCACCCCCCTTCCCCCCACAGGGAGCGAACAATAATAGGGCGGATCCGTGACGGAGCGGGAAAGCTTTCATGGAGAATCGAATTCTCAAGAGACGGGACAGGAGGACCCGATGCCAAGGTTGCCCACCCGAGAAAGGGGAGAGGTGGGGGAACTCCAGGCTCGGGGGAGGGCACCCGGAGGTGCCCAGCTCCAGGAGGGGCTCACCTCGAGCAACCCTAGACCCAGGCTGATGCCCACGATGGAGATGAGGTTGTTGTGCAGCCAGGTGTAGATGCTCCGAAAGCAGCCCTGTGGGGACGGGGGGCGAGGGAGTCACGGAGCTGCACATGGTTCCGCCCCGGCCCCCACCCCCGTCCGCCCCCTCGGACCCTCCCCGAGCTCCCCTACCTCCTGGTAGACTCCGCTATCGGCTGACATCCAGCACAGCTCGCCCGAGCGATATCGGGCTGGGGGCACGGGGTTGCCCGGCCCGGGCACGACCACAGCGGCCCGAGTCCCAGCCCCGACCGCAGGCTGGCTGGCTCTAGGGACGTCCGCAGGGCTCTGGGGTGCGGTCGGTATCACCGAAGTGTTCTGGCAGGAGCAAGGTACCCGCGGACCCAGTCCCGACTGAAAGTCGTTGGAGGTGGAGGTTTTTTCGGGGCCGCTGGGGGCCGAGCCATTAGACCTCAGGGAGGATGCCAGCAGCCAGTCCTGGGGGGAGTTCCAGCCGCAGCAGCGAAGCTGAGGGACAGAGAGGTCGGGTCACAGAGAACCGGGGCAGGGACTCCCCGCGGGGTCCCTGGAGGTGGGGAGGGGTGGGCTATGGTGGCAGGGGCTGGCAGGGGCTCCCACCTGGAACTGCACAAAATCCCAATTCTCAGCAGTGCTGTAAGCAGACGGATACTTGTGATAATTCTCGATTACATCCAGCACGATTTCCCTCACCTTCCGCTCCAGCTGGGTCAGAAAAGGGGTGGGAGAGAGACATAGAATACCTTATCTGCCCCTCATCCTGCCTCCTTAGCCTCTCTTCAAGTTTCCCAATCTGCTCCTTTCCCTGCCTTTATCCCATAGGATTATTCTCCCCCCACCCCTTTTTGGTTTCTGCAAGGCAATGGGGTTAAATAACTTGCCCAAGGTGGCACAACTAGATAATCATTAAGTGTCTGAGGTCGGATTTGAACTTAGGTCCTCC
This sequence comes from Macrotis lagotis, assembly GCF_037893015.1. Classification (NCBI taxonomy): domain Eukaryota; kingdom Metazoa; phylum Chordata; class Mammalia; order Peramelemorphia; family Peramelidae; genus Macrotis; species Macrotis lagotis. The sequence goes on along the minus strand of NC_133658.1, from coordinate 915,952,789 downwards.
TGACTGCAGGGCCGGTTTTCTATCCCCTGCTCCACCTAGCTGCCTGCTTTGCTCATTTCGTTCCTTTGCTGCTCTCCCTTCCTCGTGTGCCCCTTTTTTTGTTAGTCTTTGTATCAGCCCCTGTCTATGACGAGTCTGTCATGTTCCTCTTTCGCTCATCTTTGCCTCTTTCATTATGTCTCCCGTTCTTTCTCTGTCTATCCCCTTTTCTTCTGCCTCTTTCCCTCCAGTCTGGGGCTCAGATTTTACTTCCCTCCCTCCCTCTCCGTCTCTTGCTCTGGTTTTTTATTTCCCATTGGCCAGTGGGCAGGTCTTACTCACAAGGCCATGCTGGGTGTAGATGAGGACTCCTACTGTGATCTGAGTAGTAAACAGGAGCAGCAGAAGACCAAAATACTGAGGAAAGGGGAAGAGTTAGGACCTCCAGCTCCAGGTGGGGAACAGGGGCTGGGACAGGAAGGGGAGTCCTTAGGGCTGCCCTGGAGGTTGGAAGATCCCTAGGGAGACATTAGGAACTGGGCAATTTGGGGTATCCTAGGGGAAGGTCTCAGAGGATTTTCAGGGGCATCCACAGGGTACCACTCACAAGGCCAAGGAGGCACCGAATTTCCTTGAGGGCTCCAAGGCAGCCAAGGAGGGAAAGGAGGCCGGTGAGGACCCCAGATGTGGCCAGCACATAGGACCATATCTTCAGTGGTGTAAAGGACAGGCCTGCAAGAAACCCACAGATTAGTGGGAGAGGGGAGGTAAAGAGGAGGCCTTGATGGGAAGGAGGAACTACAGCTCATGGAAGGAATTTAGATTTCCTTGAATCCAACCCTTTTTTGACAAATGGGGAAATTAAGGCTCCAAAAAGGGAGGGGACTTGACTATGGTGAGGCAGGAAGTTGGTGTCGGAGTCAGGATTCCAAAATTGGGCCCAGAGGAAGCTATTCCTGGGTCAGGTATAATAGAAGTGAAGACAGCCAGGATTGAGTTAAGAGAATCCCTTACCCAGGAAGGAGGCAAAGCTGTTCTTATCGATGAGAATCCAGAGGCCAAAGCAGAATACAAGGCTGCCCAGGACCTGAGGGGGCAGGGAGGGGTGAGTGGGGGACTGGAGATGGATTCAACAGGAATGTGGGAGGGGTGGGCTCAGGGCTTTGGGGAGGATAACTCACGAAGAAGAAGACGTTGAAGACAAAGAGGAAATATTTCGTGAGGCTGAGACAGCCCTTCTCCGCCATGGCCTTAACCTGGGGGTTTAGAGACAGAGGACCCGGGCACTGCAGAGACTCAAGAGATTCTGAGAGGTACAGAAATCAAGACCTCAAGCTCCCCATGACCCAGGTTGAAGACTTTAGGAAACATCCCCAAGCCTACCTCTCCCCATTTTCCCATTTTAGCCAAGGAGGACCCTTAGGTACTCAATCTGGGAGTGATCCTTGGCATCTGCCCCCAACCCACCCCCACCCCTGAGGTACCATGGGGCTCCAACATCAACTCTAAATCTTTATTTCACTCATCAATGAAAGAGAAAGAACGGATTGAGTGGGCAACTAAAAAGAGCTACAAAATGAAACCACTACATTTCTTGTGCTCACCCACCTCCTTCTAGGCTCTTAACTTTCATAAATTGTCTCCTGGACTATTCAACAATTATTTATTTAAATGTCTTCTATAAACCAGGTGCTGGGTTAGTATAGGGAGTATAGACCAAAAAAAACCAACCAAACAAAAAAAATACAAAAACCAGGCCAGTGTGTTTTCATCCTATTAGATGGTATGGGAACTCAGAAAGACCTGAGTTCAAATCTAGCCTCAGACAAACTCAGACCCAGGCAAATCACTTTAAGTTTATTTGTCTCAGATTCCTGAGAATTTCTGAATTGGAAAAGGAAATGGCAAACCACTCCAGGATCTCTCTCTCTCCCAAGAAAACCTAAATGGAGTCATGAAGAATCAGACAGGACTGACTCAACAGTGACTTGACAACAAACAAAACATGTGCACACAAAGTACAAAAAAAAATTTTTTTTTGGCAGGAGGAGGGACTAATAAATGAGGGAACTGGGAAAGAGGTCCTGTAGTACCTAAGCCCTGAATCCCCTCCAGGGTAAAACAACTGTAAAAGTCTACAATCTCTAGGAGTGCTCTTTGCCTTCAGACTTTCTTCTCTACACAGTCCTCAGTCATCTTTCTAAAGCCCCTTTCTTCTCCAAGACCTCCCTTGGCTCCCCTCTGCCTCCAGGCCAGTTTTTTCCCCTCCTGATCCTTGCCTTGTAGTCGATCTGACCTGGGTCCCACAACAACCTTTTTTTTTTTCTCCACCTTCTGCACTTCAGTCATTACAAGAAGCTTCTCTTCTATGCTCTAGCCTATCCTTCCTTTGCTCCATGCCTTCACATTCCAGGCCTGGGACCAACACCCTCCTTCCAGGAGAGATGACCAGTGAAGTCACTGTCCTCTCAGTGCTCTGACCAGGGGACAAAATCTCCACATTGATAAGAATGAGATTCCCACAATCTCCACAATTCTTTCTGCTTGCTGGACTCTCATCTCTAGAGGGAAGTAATTTAGAAAAAGGAATCCTGATTCTATAGTCCTGGGGACCTGGGTTCAAATTGTACCTCAGATATACCTGCTACTAATGTGTGTCTGAGCTGGCCTTTAATTCCCTGGTCTCAAACCCCTCTTCCCCGGTCCACTCCAGCACGGCTTCCTTCCTGACCCCCCTAGCTCGGGGTACCTCTAATCACAATGTCTCAGAGCCTTAAGTTTGGCTTCTTTGCTGCAAGGAGACTGGGGAATCTTGCCCTCGAAGCACTTACAATCTAATGAGGGAAACATTATATGAAGTGCCTCATGAAATAGCAGGTGCTCAAGGTGGAAGGGAAAGAGAGGAAAACAAACTAAAGGAGGTGACTCTTTAAGATTGGAGGGAGACTAAAAAAGCGGAAGCTTCTGCAGTCCCCACCTCCTCCCGGCTTCCCCAGCCCAGACACAGGCCCGGACACACACCTCCTCCTCCTCCTCTAGATCCCTGGTCTCGGGGTTTCCCTCCGAATCCCCAGTCTCCTTGGGGTGCCAAGTCTCCTGAGAACTGTTTGAGATCCAGGACTTCTCCGATTTTTCAAGTTTCTCAATGTCAAATTTCACAGCACCTCTTTTCCCCTTTGAGCTCCAGGTCACTTCAGACTCATCTGGGGTCCTCATCTCCTTATATTCCTCTGGATCCCTGACCTCAACTTTCTCTGGGTTCCAGGGCTCCCTTGGACCTCTGATCCCCTCAGTCTCCCCTGGACCCCTGATCCCCTCAGTCTCCCCTGGGTCCCTGATCCCCTCACTCTCTCCTGGGCCCCTGATCTTCCAAGTCTCCCCCATGTCCCTAATTTTTTTAGCCTCCTCTGAGTCTCTAGTATTCTCAGTCTCTTTGGGACCCTTAATCCCCTCATTGTCCTGTGGGCCTCTGGTCCCTTCAGACTTCCCTGGGGTCCTGATTTTCTCAGATCCCTGTGGATCATTGCTCTTCTCAGAGCTATGGGGGTACCCCGCTTCCTCTCTGGTCACTGCTGTCCCTGAGGCCTGGAGGGACCATTCCCATGTGTCCATAGCTCTGAGGGTGGGGAGGACAGAGGATTGTCTGTGGGTCCTGCTTGGGGCTCTACTTTCACACAGGTGATCTCCTTTGCTGGCCCAAACTCTACCTCACAGAGACAAGATGACCTCATGGATGTGAGGCTCTGTGTGGCTCAGTGTCACTTGGGCTGTCCCTCTGTGTGTTTCCTTCAAAGACTGAGGAACCTAAAATGTCAAAGCTCCAGGGGACCTTGGAGAACCCTGAATCCCAGAAGCTCATCGGTCTGAGGAGGAAAGTGAGGCCGCATTTGAGGGTCTTTCCCTGTCTCAGGATTTCTTCCCCCTCTCTGAAAGTCCCAGGTTGGCTTGGCCTGTCCCTGCACACAGTTCTCGCTGTTTCTGTTTTGTCTGACTGCCCTGCCCCCAACAAGGGCCCCCATGTATTTGGGCCCCCATGACTCAGTCTCTGCTTCTTTGTAGATGGGCCTTCCCCTGAGTGTCCGGTCCTCGCACCTGGGGTTTGTCGGGAACCCCAGGGACACAGCACTGGTAAACCCCTATCGCACTGCCCCCTCCCCAGGAAGTACAGTGGCTTCCTCCCAGATCACAGGCGACGCCTGAGGAAGTGGGGGGAAGGGCCGCCACCCGAGGAGGGAAACACCAGAGCTCTTGGTGGCACGGGGGCTGGGGGAGGGTGGCGCTTGTGGGTCTGGGGGGGACTCAGGGGCAAAGACCTCGTGTCGGAGTTGCGCGGGGACAGCAATGGAGGGAACCAGGTAGCCGCCCCGTAACGAATAACGGGCTTCGAGGGGCGCTTCCTTAACGGTTAGGGATCCCTAGCTGAGATCCTGGAGGGTGTTGGGAGAGATTCAGACGTTTGGGGCAAAGAGAAAGAAGGGGTTTATTTTGTAAGCGCTTAGAGATCCATTTCCGACTTCCCGCGGTGCCGGTGCCCACGAAGCGCGTGTGCGTCTGCGGTGCGAGAGCCGGGAGGACCAAGGATGCGGACTAAAGGGTCGGCGTGGATGCGGACTAAAGGGTCGGCGTGGATGCGGGCTGAAGGGTCGGCGTGGATGCGGGCTGAAGGGTCGGCGTGGGAAGGGTAAGGTTCCCCCGTTCCGGACCGCGTGGGACACCTTCCTGGGGGCGGGAGGCCCGGCCTCGGAAGGGCGCAGAAGTCGGGACAGGCGTCCCTCAAGCGCTTAGAGGTCCCCCCTCCCCCTGGCTGGAAGGTAAGGTCCGCTCACCTCGGAAGAAGCTTCGGCGCGGAGTCGGATGGACAGCGGCCAGGCTGAGTGACCGCCCACTTCACTTGGGGAGACTGAGAGCCTGGGCTGCCTGGCCCGGGGCCGCACCCAGCTTCTCCGCCCCCCACCTGGCCGGGAAGGAGGAGCGGCTGATTGGCTTCAGCTTGGAGGGGGGCGGGGCCAGGGCTCGAGAGGCCCCTCCCTGGAAGCCTTGGCTTGGGGGGGGTGGGCTCTAATCACCTTGGACTCCTCCCACCCCATCTCGGGCCGCGCTCTAGTCTAAGGAACGGCTCAGAAGTTCATTGTCTATTCTTAAGAGAAATCTAGTTCTAGATTTGGGGAGGGGTTCTGTGTCTGAGGCAGCCCCTGAGTTCTAGATCTGTGTGTGTGTGTGTGTGTGTGTGTGAGTTTGATTCCAGATACCGCTTAGGAAACTCTAGGGTGTGAGGGAGGGGTATAATCGAAAATGAGAAGAATTTGCCATCTGAAGACCTGCCAATTTGACTCTGACTCTGTGTTACCTCAGTTTCCTGGGCTGCAAAGTGAGGGAGTTGCACTTCGTCTTGATGAGGTAGGGCCTACCGTCCCATCCCCTTCCATCTTCACCAGTCTACAGGATGGAGATTCAAGAGGGGGCGATCCACACCAGCTGTAGCTGAACTGCCAGTCTGGAATGACAAGGTTGGATACATCCTTGCCCAAGCAGGCATCTCTGTGGGCTGGGTGCCGTCTGGAGGTTTCCCCATGTGTGCTTCCAGAATGGAGCCAGACCCTGGAGGGTGGAGAGCAGAAGACTTGGCTCCCTTCCTAAAGCCTCCTCCTCTTCCAGTCTCCCCCACCAGACACCTTTCTCTTCTGTACATTTTCCTGTGGTTGACCATGGGGATTCCCTTCTTAGTTATGGAGATGGCCTTGGAGTAACACCTGGTAACATCTGAACTCTCAGACTCTATGAAGTTCTGGTTGTTCCTCCTGATTGCCTTAGCCACCAGCTTGGTAAGGCCACCTTCTGCCCTGCACAAGAGGGGTCTGGATCAGGCTGCAGCGAAGCCCACTGGAGTCCAACTCTGCTTACCCTGGTAGTTCCTCCTGAGGTAACCTCTCTGGTGGCTCTCACTACGTCATTGCCTAGGGTATATTGCCTTAGTCCTTCTGGTTCCCACTGCCCTGGGCCATTGTCCTTGCCTGGTTGGGGCTGATTAGCCACCCCCCCACACACACACACCTTGAAAGGTGCCAGTCTGCTCAGGGAGGGGAATGTGGGTGAGGAGTAGAATTGGGAGGTCAGGGAGAAGCTCATACTGACCCCTATCCCCCATCTCTGGGCTATCTTGCTACTGTTGGAGATCCATCATCTCCCAAGTCCTTTTGGACAAGGATGACAACCTATTCCTGGTACCATAAGGACCTTGTATCAGTGAGGGTGGGGGGCCTGGTCTTGAGCCTCTCTGCCTCCCTTTTCCTGGCCTGACTCTTCATTGTACTCTTGGTCCTGTGCAAGAAGTCTATGGGAAAGGTGGGTGACTGATGGCTGCTGTCCTGTAAATATTGAGCCCTACAGATCTTGACTCCCTGGTCCTTGATCCTGGAAACCCATGTTTCCTTGACCTTTGATTCATGGACCCCTGAGCTCCCTCCTTTCTGTCACCTGGCCCTGATGAATATCTCTTTATCCTTAGATTTTATATTTCTCCTTGATTTTTCCTTCTGTCATCCTGCTTTGCTTCCTCAGCCAGAGCTACTTGCTCAAAGGTGATGGGCTCTTCCATTTGGTGAGAGTAAGGGTGAGGAGAAGCTGAAGGAGAGGGAGGTACACTGGACAGAGAAGCTCAGGAGACCTACTATTTCCTCCTGCTGGCTAGGGAATCACGAGCAAGACAGTTCAATTCTGTCTCAGTCTCCCCTTTTGTAAAGTGAGTACAATGATACCTGCCAGCACCACTTACCCATAGGACAGTTGTGAGGATTAATGACCAAGTCATTTTCTTGGGGTCTCACTGTTGGCTCCTCAGGCTGGTTCTTAGGCTCAGTCTCTTCCTGTCTCTGCTTCTTTTTTCTGTCTACTCCTCTCTTTCTCCCTATATCTGCCCTGGTAGACATATGTGGCTCATCACCTCTGTGATTATGGGTGGGGATCCAAGAGTTCCCTGGCCCTCCTCCCTCTCTGCCTCCTCAGATGTGGCCCATCACTTCTGTGACTATGGGTGAGGACCCAGGAGTTCCCTGGGCCTCCTCCCTCCCCGGGGCCCTCAGATGTAGTTCATCGCCTCCATGACTTCAAGAAGGCAATGGGTGGGACCCCATTATTTGCCCCAAGCCTGGGCTACAGGTAGCATCATTGCCTTTGCTTGCCCACCACACAATAACTGCAGCCAGGATGCTGGTATTGGGGTCCTTATCAATCTAGCCATATGCCTGCTGACCACATAGGTGGTTTTCAGTATGCTTGGCTCCTGGCTCATTATCCTCTCCTGTAAATGTAGTCAGAGGTGAGGACTGAACCAGGACCCTATGAGATAGGGCCCAGCTATGAGCCTCAGTTTCCCCATCTCTGTAATCTTCATTCAGTTCAGTTCAACAGTCATGAAGCACTGATGATACAAAGATAGAAATGGCCTCAGGAGTTTACATTCTTTTTTTTTGTCTTTGTTCCAACCCCAACAACTCTGTCATGGATGGATCTCATTCTTTATGATAAGTCCATCACAGAAGTTACTTCCATATTTTTCCACCATTGCCATTGCTGATCGCAACTCCCTCCTTTCTTATTTCTCCACTACTATGTACTCTATTTTCTCTCTCCTTTCACTCTGACTCTGCTGTAGGGTCATTGACTGGCTCAGCAGACAGATCCCTAGTCCTGGGGCCAAGAAGCCCTGAGCCCCCATACCACCCCTTAGGCCCAGCATCCACTTGGCCCTATGGTCCTGGGAAGGCCTTCCAATCCCAGCCCCTTGCATGAAGTAAGAAAGAAAATGTGTTATATCTGGCCACTCTCCCACCATGGTCCATCCTCTCCTCCTTTATTCACATCCCCACCCCTTCCCCCTGCTCCCCCCTCCTTCTTACTCCAGATGTCTATACCCCATTGAGTATATATGCTGTTTCCTCTCCTAGCCATCTCTGATGAGAGCAAAGGTTCCCTCATTCCCCCTTGCCTCCCCCCTTCCATATCATTGCAATAGCTCATTGTAATAAAAAAAATCTTATGTGAAATATCTTGGACTATTCCTCCTCTCCTTTTTCTTTCTCTCATTCCATTTCCCTTTTTTTCTATTGACTCCATTTTTACACCATATTTTATCTTCGTATTCAGCTTTCTCCTGTGCTTCAACTATAAAAGCTCTCTCTACCTGCTCTATTAACTGAGAAGGTTCATATGAGTATTATCAGTGTCATTTTTCTATGCAGGAATACATGCAGTTCATCCTCATTAAGTCCCTCATATTCCCCCCACCTCTCCTCCAATCTCCATGCTTCACCTGAGTCCTGTATCTGAAGATCAAACCTTCTGTTCAGCTCTGGCCATTCCAACAGGAACATTTGAAATTCTCCTGGTTCATTGAAAGTCCATCTTTTTCCCTGGAAGAGGACATTCAGCCTTGCTGGGTAGTTCATTCTTGGCTGCATTCTAAGCTCTTTTGCCTTCTGGTATATTGTATTCCAAGCTTAGGAGCTTCCAATGTAGTAGTAGTTCCTGCTAAGTCCTGTGTGATCCTGACTGCAGCTCCATGATATTTGAACTGTGTCCTTCTGGCTGCTTGTAATATTTTCTCTTTGACTTGGGAGTTCTGGAACTTGGCTACAATATTCCTAGGGGTTGTTTTTTTGGGGGATCTTTTTCTCGGGGGGATCGGTGGATTCTCTCCATTTCTATTTTGCCCTCTGCTTCTAGAATATCAGGGCAATTTTCCTGTAGTAATTCCTTGAAAATGATGTCAAGGCTCTTTTCCTGATCATGACTTTCAGGTATTCCAATAATTTTTAAATTATCTTTCCTAAGTCTGTTTTCCATATCAGTTGTTTTTTCAATGAGATATTTCACATTTTCTTCTAATTTTTCATTTTTTTTTTGGTTTTGAAGTATTGATTTCTGATTTCTGGTAAATTCATCAATCTCCTTGAATTCTATTCTTTGTCTGAAGGATTTGTTCTCCTCAGAGAGTTTTCTTATCTCTTTTTCCATCTGGCCAATTTTGCTTTTTAAAGCATTCTTCTCTTCAATAACTTTTTGAACTGTTTTATCCATTTGACCTAAGCTGGGTTTTTAGCATGCTGTTTTCTTCAGCATTTTTTTGGATTTCCTTGACTAAGTTGCTGACTTCATTTTCATGTTTTTCCTGCATCTCTCTCCTTTCTTTTCCCAGTTTTTCTTCCAACTCCCTCATTTGATTTTCAAAGTCTTTTCTGAGCTCTGTCACAGCCTGAGCCCAATTTCTGTTTTTCTTGGAGTCTTTAGATGCAGGAGCTTGTGCTTCCTCATCTTCAGACTGAGTATTTTGATCCTTCTTGGGCTCATTTGCAAAATATTTCTCAATAGTCTTCTTTATGTTTCTCTGCTTGCTCATTTTCCCAGCCTGGGCCTGGTTTGGGGTGTTTCTTGAGCTTTTGGGACACTCCCACAAGGGTCTCAGTGTGTGAGGCTCTGTCTTCCCTCCTGGTCTGTGAATGACCATAAACGCCCCTCTCTGCCATGGGACTGACGTGGGGGGGTCCTGCTGTTCTATGGGGTGGCCTAGACTGTGATCAGGATCTGAATGTGGTCAGAGCCCCAGAGTCCTGTTCCAGGGGCAGAGGACCAAGCTCACAGTCTCTCTTCACTCCTCTCACTCAGCTCAATGGGCTCATGCCCTGGGGGCTCCTGCTTACTGGCTCTGCCTGCTTCTGTTTCCGGCTCTGGGCTGCAGAAAGACCAAGCTGCTCCCTGTGTGCCCCGAGGGCTGTGCTCCATGTGCTCTCTAGCAGAGGTCCCCTGCTGTTTCCCCACTTTGTGCCTGGTGCTCTTCGGGGTGCAGCTCAGGAGACTCCCCCGCTGCTGTGAGCTGGGGCCCCCAGCGCCCTGGGGCTGCCTCCAGGAGGCTGAAGTTCTTTGGCTCTGGCGGGCCACCCCTCTGGTGGGCCACCCCTCTGGCAGGCCGCCTCTCCAATCCCGGGGAGCAGAGCCTTTCTGCTCTTTTCCAGGTTACCTTGAGTAGGAGAACTGCCTCACTGGGTTCCTTTGTGGGTTCTGTCGCTGGAAAGTTTAGTTAGAGTCCTTAGCTGATGAGTTTTATCAGAGAGATCCTAAGACTCGATCCCTTCTTGTCAGGAGTTTACATTCTATCAAGAAATAGTATATACAAAGAGAACAAAGTAGAAAATAACCTCAGGACAGAGGGGAACCTGATTTCAGAATGGGGTTGTGTGTGTGTGTGTCCCAGGAGGGGAGATATGGAGCTGGGGGTTTGAAGAAGAAGGTGAGAAGGGAGACACCAGCCTACAAAAAAGCATGAAGGTGGGTGCCAAGGAACAGACCAGGATCCTGGGAATAGAGACCACATGAGAAGCAATGGGGAAGATCGTAGATTGGAGCCATGTAGTGAAGAGCTGCATCCCATCAAATGGAGGCATTTGTTTTATCCTAGGAGGAAGCAGGGAAGGAACACTGCTCACCTGGGCTCAAGGAAATTCTGCTTCATGGCTATGGGAAAGGAGGGAAGAACTGGGAGGGAAAGAGATCAGTTGGGAGACAACCACAGTCATCCATCAGGTAGAGAGTCAGTCTTTATCCAGGGGGATTCTGCAAAGGATGATGGGAGCTTGTCCCAGGGTGGAGATCTGGCGCTTGATGGGAGATGGAGAGGGAAGATTGGAAAAGACCCAGAGATGATGTGGAGGCGTTGGTCTTGGGGAACTGGAAGGATGGGGCTGCCTTTGGCAGGGAAAAGGGTGGCTATGGGAGGAAGGAGACTGAATTAGGTTTGGGGCTCTATGGGCCTCTCACTCCATCTCACCCTGTTTCCTGGTCTATTGTGGACTGGGTGGCAGCCTCAGTAGGCAAAGCTGGGATAGAAGACCTCAGATACTTCCTACCTGTGTGACCCTAGGCACGTGAATCTTCCACAGAACACTGAACAAAGACTGTAAAGTAGTATCAAAGATCTCATGCTGAAAGAGACCTCCACCCTCAATCACCTAGGCCAACTAGCTTGTTGTACAGGGGAGGAAGCTGTGACTTACCAGTAAAGAGGCTGAGTGAGGCCCTCTACCCCTAGAATCTCTCCACTCTGTTGTCCTTAGTCCATCCTCTCCCTTTTACAGCTGAGAAATGAGGCCAAAAGGAGTGAAATAGCCAGCATAAATGACTAACACCTATTGATGGTTAAGGATAGAACTGAAATTTGGATCCAGGTCTCTTGATTCTTTTTTTTTTTTAGGTTTTTGCCAAGGCAATGGGGTTAAGTGACTTGTCCAGGGCCACACAGCTAGGGGATTATTAAGTATATGAGACTGGATTTGAACTCAGCTCCTCTTGACTCCGGGGCCAGTGCTGTATCCACTGCACCACCTAGCCACCCCTTGGGTCTCTTGATTCCTAAGAGTCATCAACAATCTTTCAGTCTGCTAATTTTCATTTTACTTGAGGGGAAAAAGACTAAACTTACAAGTTGTAATATTCCCCTTTTACTAGAGCATAAATGATGTTTCTAATTTATATAATTTAAATGCACCATGTAATTGTAATGGTCCTTCATAATAGTTATATGACCACATCTACAATAAAAACCATTACTTTGAATAAAAATAAATTTTGAAGAATTTTTTTTTTGTTTGTTTTTAGTTTTTTTTTTTTGCAAGGCAATGGGGTTAAGTGGCTTGCCCAAGGCCACACAGCCAGATAATTATTAAGTGTCTGAGACTGGATTTGAACCCAGGTACTCCTGACTCCAGCACCGGCGCTTTATCCACTGCACCACCTAGCCACCCCTTGTGAGATGCTATTTTTAAAAAATTATTTTTCCATCTACACACAGCAATAGTTTTCAACAATCGTTTTTTGCAAGGTTTTGGGTTTTCACATTTTTCCCTCCCTACCTTCCATCCCCCACCCCTGACAGAAAGCAATCTATCATAGGTTTCACATGTGTAATTATATTAAACATAAATCCATATTAATCATTTTGTAAAAGAATCATTAAATGGAAATGGGAAAAAGCATTTCAGAGGAAAAACACAATGTACAAGACAACTTTTAAAAACTGAAGATTTAAATGCAGATCACTCTGTATTCAAACTTTGAAATTCTTTCTCTGGATACAGATGGTATTCTCCATTGCAGACAGCCCCAAATTGTCCCTGATTGTTGCACTGATAGAATGAGTGAGTCCATTAAGGTTGATCATTGCCCCATGTTGCTGCTAGGGCATACAATGTTCTTCTGGTTCTGCTCATCTCACTCATCAGTTCATGCAAATCCTTCCAGGCTTCTCTGAATTCCCATCCTTCCTTGTTTGTTGCGGTCCACTCTGGGCAGCTGGGTCTCAGTTTAATTCACACAACTCTTCGGGGAGCTCCGCCGGACATGTCCCGCATGTTCAATAATGAAAGTCAGCCAGTGAGAGATAAGCAAGGAGTTTATTGCAGGTATATGCTACATCTCCGACTCACATAGTTGAAATAAGGGTATATATAAGCCTAGTCCCCTTGTATCAGCATCCCTCATCTCCAGGCCTGTGGCAGTATAACGGGTATGCCACAAAAGGTCTGTATCCTGGAAAAATGTGGAATCTTCAACAAGATAAAGATGAAAGGTAGAGAGATAAGGACCAGAACTCCTTCCTGGGACACTTGAACAAGATGAGGATGAAAGGCAGAGGGGTAAGGACAAAAGGGCCTTCCTGAGAATATTCAACAAGATAAAGATGAAAGGCAGGAGAACAAAGAGACAGAAGGGCCAGAGCTCCTTCCTGAGTTCAGAGCACTCTGGTATGGACCTTCCTGTTGTCCCAGGTCTCAGTGATTCTCAGGATGAACTCCTCATGGCCCCATACTCTATCTATTATCCCCTTACACTTGTTTCTATTAGAACTTCTTTTTTTTCTGTTTTTTTTTTGCAAGACAATGGGGTTAAGTGACTTGCTCAAGGCCGCACAGCTGGATAATTAAGTGTCCAAAGTCACATTTGAACACAGGTCCTCCTGACTCCAAAGCCAGTGCTCTATCCACTGCGCCACCTAGCTGTCCTAATAGAACATTAAAAAAATTAATTTTGAATTTTATATAATTTCCCCCCAATCTCACTTCCCTCCTGCCACCCCACCTCCAATTTCTTATAGATTTCTTATAGAACAATAGTGTTCCATCTCATTCATATGCCACAATTTGTCCAGCCATTCCCTAGTTGATGGGCAATGAGATGCTATTTATAAAGCAAGAGCACTGTGGATTGGATTTGATGCCACAGAGGTCCTTTCCTCTGAGATTTGTTGGGTCTATAATTCAGAGATGGAGGAAAGGGTGAGACATAGGGAAGGAAAGAAGATGGGAACGTGGAGGCAGCAAGGTCCGCCCTCAGCGACAATCTGAAGAGAATGCAGAGGTAGGGAATTCGTTGTAGAATTGGGGGTGTTTCTGGATGAGGAGACGAAGTGCACACACGGAGCCAAGTTCTAGGAAAACAAAGGGCAGAGCTAGTTGGTAACTGCCCTGAAGGAGCTCCTGGAGACAGAACACTGAGAAGTGTGTGCTCACATTGGAAGGCGGTCATGAGGAAGATGGGTTAGATATTGTGCTGGGCTTGGGGAAGGTGCAGAATAGCATAAACTCCCTTACCTAGGAGGATCAGTAAAGGGACGGAGGACAGAAGAGTGACTCCGCACAATCCTTGCCTTGGCCACCAGATGGCAGACCAAGCTCTAGCTGTTCCAGCTCTCAGCTCTCCTTAAGAGTCTTCATGGATGCATGGCAGGTTCCTAGTTGGGTCCCTGGGGCCTCAAGCCCCCTGCCCAAGAGAGAAGAGACTGTCCTGGATACCACACAACTCCCAGCCAACTTTTGGGAATTATAGCTGCATATATAAAGATGGTCATAACTTCTCAAACTTTATCAAAATGGTTCAGTCCCCATATTCTCCCTCCCATTTTCACATGAACCAAAGGACTACACACTCAGGTTATAGCTTAGACCACAACCCCTGAATAGCCCTGACAAATAATTTTAGATGCCCAGCATGATGCCTCTTGTAGCAAGGTCTGGACTTTGAGTTCCCAGGGGATTGCAGCCCTCTTGAGTCTTAGCTACACTTTCCCAAAGGGAGTCCATTTGTAGAGAAAGAACAGTCAGGCATCTCCCAGTTTCCCAACTGACCACTGACTTCCAGTGGCCACTAGAGAGAGGTTTTCCATTGATCCATTGATGCCATTGATCTGCTGCCCCTTGAGCCTGTCTCTACAACCTATCCCTTCCCTATCCTGTCCTTCCTTCATCCCCAACTTCTCCCTACCCTAAGCTCCATGGGCAAGTTACTTGTCTTCTATGGCGCAGGGCCTGCTTTTATATTTGATCGTCATTCAATAGCATGACCCTTGTTTTTTTTTTTTTAACAACTTGTGGATTTGACCTGTTAATCTTTTAAGCCTTCAGGAAGGGAATAATAGAGAAATTCAGAGGAAAGAGGAATCAGTCCTAGTCATCTCAAACACCAGCTACATAAAGAAAGGTGTAAGCAATAAGAGTTGCTTCAAAGTGGGAACAGGAAAAGAGTGGATTCTCCCTTCCTGGAAGCCCCCAAGCAGAGGCTGAAAGACCATTGGATGTGATAGTGGGAATTCTTATTCAAGTACCAATGGATTCCAGTTGCTGTCAGTCTCAGGTGCTTTGGGGCACCTTCAGTTCAGAGGTTATGTGATTAGCAAAAGGGGTGTGTAGTCAGGGGATTGGAGGGAGGGATTCTTTTCCCTTGGGTCCAAGAGTAGGGGCAGGAGGGCAGGGGCCCTAAAGGGAAGGGGAGAGGAGAAGGTAATTCATATAGGAGAAGCAAAGGGGACTCCTGGGTCCCTGAGGGGAAGGAGACATCTGAGGGGAAAGGGAAGTTGGTCAGTTGGCAGTTCCTTAAACCACCTTCTCCTTAGGAACAATTCATGCAGCTGAATGGTCTTGCTTTGTTTTGACAGTCTCCTGAGGTGAGGAAGGTTCACCTGATCTGGTTCTCAGTCTTGTTTCTCTTTTCACCCTGCCCATCTATAGTCCTGATTCAATACTATCCACCAGGAATCACTAATCTCCTCAGAGATGAGCAACATCTATTTTCCTCAGGTACTCAATCTACCTAGAGACCAGAACAATTATCCCCTTCCTCCAGGGATCTAGACTACCCGTAGGGCAGAGCATTACTCTTATTCCCAGAGACTCAGGGATCAGTGACATCAGAAATCAATCTGTCAGTTCAAATGTCCTAAGAAGACACAAGAGGCTGTATATGAATCCATCTGGGAAGAATGGGAGCAAGCCAGGCCAAGTACTCTGGAGATTCAGTTGAGTCCATAGTAAAAATGGTGCAATTGAGTTAGAGATGCCAAGGGGCAACCTGAAGGTTGTGTCCTATATCTGCTTCACAAAGGCCAGTTATGTTAAATAGAGATGTACATTTTTAAAATTAAATTTTATTTTTTAATGAGAAAAAACTACTTCTTCCTACTCTCCCACTCCAAAATGAGAAAAAAAACCCTATCAAAAATATTATAGACACATATAGTCAAGCAAAATAAATTACTTCTTTGGTCAAATCCAAAAAAGTATCTCATTCTACTCTCAGTTTTCAATTATCAGGAGGAGAGGGTAGCATGTTGAAGTTCCCAAAGGTTTTTGTCTGTACCATGTTGACATTTGTAATTTGTCCTTCATGTTTCATCAGTTCATACAAGTCTTCCCAGGTTTCTCTAAAACCATTCCCTTCATTTCTTTTTCCTTTTTAAATTTTATTTTTTCCAATTACATGTAAAGATAGCTTTCAACTTTAATTTTTCATGGATTCTGAGTTCCACATTTCTCTCCCTTCTCTCATCCATCCCCAAGACAGTGAGTAAGCTGATATGTTACTTGTACAGTCACGTTAAACGTATTTTCATATTAGTCATGACGTGAAAGAAGAATCAGAACGAAAGGAAAAAATGAGAAAGAAAAAAAAATAAAAATGTGCTTTGATCCGCATTCAAACTCTGCAGTTCTTTCTCTGGATATGGATAGCATTTTCCATCACAAGTTTTTTAGAATTCTTTCATCACTGTATTATTGAGAAAAGATAACCATCATAGTTGATCATGTTCTGCTCACTTCACTTTGCTTCAGTTTATTTCTTTCCAGGTTTTTCTGAAATACACCTGCTCAGCAATTTTTTTTGTTTTTTTTTTTTTGCAAGGCAATGGGATTAAGTGACTTTCCTAGGTAATTATTAAGTGTCTGTGGTTGTATTTGAACTCATATCCTCCTGACTCCAGGGTCAGTGTTCTATCTACTGGGTCACCCAGCTGCCCCTGTTCAGCATTTTGTATTCCATCACATTCATTTACCACAACTTATTCAATCATTCTCCAATTGATGGAAATCTAATTCTTTGCCACTACTATAAAAATTTTTGTATATTTTGTTCCTTTTCCCTTTTTCTGGATCTCTTTGAGATACAGATCTAGTAAGTGGTAGGGTTGGATAAAAGGGTCCCAGTTTTCCTACATCCTCTCCAATATTGATCATTTTCCTTTTCTGTCATATTAGTCAATCTGATAGGCTTGAGGTGGTACCTCAGTGTTTTAAATTTGCATTTCTCTAATGATTTAGAGAATTTTTATATTACTATATCTTTAATTTCTTCATTTAAAAACTGCTTGATCATATTTTTGACCATTTATCAATTGACAGTGACAAGTATTCTTATGCATTTGACTCAGTTTTCCATCAATTTTAGACATAAACATTGGCTGTAAAATTTTTTCATTCTCTGCATTTCTTCTACTCTTGGTTGCATTGGTTTTGTTTGGATAAAAACTTTTTTATTCAATGTCATCAAAATTAACCATTTTGCATTTTATAATGCCCTCTTTTTAACATTTATCAATTTTTACATCACAAGGGTATTCCAACAAATTTATAAACCATAGGGGCCTGTATCAGAAACACTGGCTGTAAAAAATTCAGCTATTTAAAAAAATTGAATATAAAACTCATGTCCAGAAAAAGGTAAACAAATTTCCTAAAACAATGGAACACTCATGATTGAAAACTTTGAGCTATACTGTCACATGAGCTCCAATCAGAATTGAATGTTCAGTGCAACAAGACCATTTAAGGGTGAAGACCTTTCCAGTTGGTGAACTAATGAAGGCAGGAACTGTCTTATTCTTTTTGTATCCTCAGCACTTAATATTTATTAATCTACTGACTGGGCTGCTAGGTGGTGCAGTGGTCCTGGAATCAGAAAGATGCATAGCTGTATGACCTTGGGCAAGTCACTTTGCCCTGTTGGCCTCAGTTTCCTCATCTGTAAAATGAGCTTCAGAAGAATCACTCCAGTATCAATGCTAAGAAAACCCAAAGGGATCAGATGCAACAGAACAAAAACAATTTACTGACTGAAGGCATGATCTCAGGAATATTAAGATTGAATCATTTGGGTGGCTAGGTGGCACAGTGGATACAGCACTGGCCCTGGAATCAGAAGTACCTGAGTTCAAATCCAGCCTCAGACACTTAATAATTACCTAGCTGTGTGGCCTTGGGTGAGCCACTTAACCACATTGCCTTGCAAAAACCTAAAAAAATTGAAGCATTCCTTCAATTGCAATGCTTTTTAAAGGTCAAAAAACAAAAATTCTTGAAAGAGAAGCAACTAAGACACAAGATTTTTGCCGATAGGCTCCCATGTAGAAGATGTTTAAATTAGGGCAGAGAACTAAACTCTGTTTAATGTTAACAATTTGATAACTCGGGGCTCTGAGTTATTGTGATATTTCTAACCTTTCACTTAGTATAAACTTCCTTAAGGAGCAGAGGGATCTTTTATGGACCTCATAGTCCATCATATCGTTCTGGTTAAAATGAACTAATTAACTTTGTAATTACATCTCTAGAGAAGAAGAAAAAGAGAGATATGTAGTATCAGTGATCACCTTTACCCTTTCTCTTTTAAAACACCAACACCAGTTTACCTCTTTCCATTTCCATATACAACACCATGTACAGGTCTAATCTGAAATCTGGTTTACAGCCTCTCCTCAGGGGCTTCAGCTTCCACTTTTTGGAGCTTTCATTTGGCTTATCAGCCCAGAATGGATGTAACACAATTCCTTCTCTTTATCCTGTAGACTTTGACTCTAGGAGCTGCCATGCCTGGTCTCAGGCCTGAAGGCTGGACTTTGAGTTTTAATGGCCCAATAGCCTTGGTTCCTTTCAGTAAATTTTATGATGATTTTTATAATGAGTGTGGGCAATGCTTTCCAGTCAGGTCAAATTAGGAGATAATCTCAAATAGGGTGGGGATAATGTGAGTCAAATGAGTTATATTTATACTCATGCTCTAGACTTCTGCTTCAGCAAAACTTGGAAACTGGTGAAGTTTGAGCTTGGAGGTCCAGCTGGCAATTTATACCAATTGCGTCCTGAAGATCTGACCTAACCCTGCCACCTACTTAGAATACTTCCTTGGTGAGCTCCTACGTCTTCCTTTTTCTCTGAGTGGTAATGTGTTCCTGGCAGGAAGAACAATCCTGCAACCGCAACCCCTTCTCCAGAAAAAAAAAATCTGTGATCCAAAATTCAATGTCAACTGTGCAAGATGGTGGGCAAAAATACTAGTGGCTTCTTTGGCTGCATTAGGAAAGGATTTCAGTGGTCATCTAACTCCTGTAACTGTACTAGAATGCCTTCTCCAATGCACCCAGCAAATGGTCTCACAGACTTTGTGTGAAGATCAATGATGGGTATGTACCAGGTGCCAATGTCTCATGTCCCTTCAAATCCATTGCAAAAATAAAAGATAAAAACCACTGCAAAACACTTAGCACAAAAGTGCTTTTAAAAATCCCTGAGGGTAGCTCATTTGGAGAACCTTTTTCATAGTATCCAGTACTGGACAAGGATAGTTAACTCTATGCCAGAGACATGATTGCAGACAAAAGTCAGATACTTCCTGGCTAGTGTCCACTGCCTATGCTCTTCCAGAGTTAAGGCCAACTGTGTTTTTCATTTTGCATTTTTATGATCTCATTTTGGACTCTCCATGCCTGACTTTAATGACCCTCCTTATATAAAACATTCAAAAAACCATAAAGCTTCATTGAAGTTTATAGTAAACCACAAGCTGTGGTTTTATTTGGTTTGCATTATGCTTCTATTGTCTTAATTTCTTTTTATTTTGTTTTAAGAATTTTTTTTTCCCAAGGCAAATGGGGTAAAGTGGCTTGCCCAAGGCCACCCAGCTAGGTAAATTTTTTCTTTTATTAAAGATTTTATATGAGTTTTACAATTATTCCCCTAATCTTACTTCCCTCCCCTTCCCCCCATGGAAAGCAATCTCTCAGTCTTTACTTTGTTTCCATGTTGTATATTGATCCAAATTGAGTGTGATGAGAGAGAAATCACATCCTTAAGGAAGAAATAAAAAGTATAGGAGATAAGATCAGACAATAAGTTATCTGTTTTTTTTCTAAATTAAAGGGAATAGTCCTTGAGTCTTTGTTCAAACTCCACAGCTCTTTATCAGGATGCAGATGGTATTCTCCATTGCAGACAGCCTCAGATTGTCCCTGGTTGTTGCACTGATGGAAGGAGCAAGTCCATCAAGGTTGATCGTCACCCCCATGTTGCTGTTAGGGTGTACAGTGTTTTTCTGCTTCTGCTCATCTCATTCAGCATCAGTTCATACAAACCCCTCCAAGCTTCCCTGAATTCCTGTCCCTCTTGGTTTCTAATAGAACAATAGTGTTCCATGACATACACATACCACAGTTTGTTAAGCCATTCCCCAATTGAAGGACATCTACTTACCAATTCTTTGCCACCACAAACAGGGCTGCCATAAACTACAAGTGATGTTTTTACTCTTTTTCATCATCTCTTCAGGGTATAGACCCAGTAGTGGTATTGCTAGGTCAAAGGGTATGCTCATTTTTGTTGTCCTTTGGGCGTAGTTCCAAATTTCTCTCCAGAAAGGTTGGATGAGTTCACAGCTCCCCCAACAGTTAATAGTGTCCCAGATTTCCCACAACCCTTCCAACAATGATCATTGTCTTTTCTGATCATATTGGCCAATCTGAGAGGTGTGAGGTGATACCTCAGAGAAGCTTTAATTTGCATTTCTCTAATTAATGATTTAGAGCAATTTTTCATATGGCTATGGATTGCTTTGATCTCATCTGTAAATTGCCTTTTGCATATCCTTTGATCATTTGTCAATTGGGAAATGGCTTTTTTTTTTAAAACAAATGACAGTTTTCTGTATATTTTAGAAATGAGTCCTTTGTCAGAATCATTAGTTGTAAAGATTGTTTCCCATTTTACCACATTTCTTTTGATCTTGGGTACAGTGGTTTTATCTGTGCAAAAGCTTTTTAATTGAATGTAATCGAAATCATCTAGTTTGTTTTTGGTGATATTCTCCATCTCTTCCTTAGTCATAAACTGCTCCCCTTTCCATAGATCTGACAGATAAACTAGTGCTTGATATTCTAATTTGCTTATAGTATTGTTTTTTATGTCTATGTCCTGTATCCATTTGGATCTTATCTTGGTAAAAGGTGTGAGGTGTTGGTCTAATCTAAGTTTCTTCCATACTAACTTCCAATTTTTCCAACAGTTTTTATCAAAGAGAGAGTTTTTATCCTAATAGCTGGACTCTTTGGGTTTATCAAACAGCAGATTACTATAATCATTTCCTGCTATTGCACCTAGTCTATTCCACTGGTCCACCACTCTCTTAGCCAATACCAAATAGTTTTGATGAGTGATGCTTTTTAATTTTAGATCAGGTAGGGCTAAGCCCCCTTCTTTTGCACTTTTCATTAAATTCCTGGAAATTCTTGACTTTTTATTTCTCCATATTAATTTACTTACAACTTTTTCTAACTCTAAAGTAATTTTTTGGAATTTTGATTGGTAGGGCACTAAACAGGTAGTTTAGTTTTGGTAGAATTGTCATTTTTATTATATTAGCTCTACCTATCCATGAGCAGTTGATATTTGCCCAGTTATTTAAATCTGATTTAATTTGTGTGAGAAGTGTTTTATAATTGTTTTTAAAAAGTTTCTGAGTCTGTCTTGGAAAACAGACTCCCAGGTATTTTATATTGTCTGAGGTTACTTAGAATGGGATTCCTCTTTCTCCAGCTAGGTAATTTTAAGTGTCTGAGGTAGGATTTGAACTCAGGACCTCCTGACTCCAGGGCCGGTGCTCTATCCACTGCACCTCCTAGCTGCCTCTATTGTCCTAATTTCTGATGTGGATGATACACACCAGGTCCCTGAAGATTAATGTAGCAGTAATAACTGCAATCTTCTAGCATATTTTTTACAAATACATTCATATACAGGGTGATTTGCAGGGATTGCAATTTTTTGGGGGTGGGGCAAGAGTCATATGTCCCTGGCCAGACAAGAGCCATGGTCTTTCTGCAGTCCTGAAGCAGACCAGTTCCTTCTCAGTTACGTGAATGCAGATTGTTAAGCAGTAAGTGAGATTTTGAATCTAGCTCAAAGAGGGGGGTGATCAAGGCACTGAAGTTAGCTACAAGCACCATTTTGTGGCTCCTGAAATTTCTTCAACTCTTGTGATTTTGTGACTTCTGTCTTCCATGAGACCTTCAAAGATCCAACAATACTCATCACCATTCCCTGAAGGAGTGTGTGACATCCCTGGTCATTAGGCAGACTAGTTCTCATGGGTAAATTGGCAGTATCACATTTGGTCCTTGTAGAGAGAAGCAATAGTTTAGATCCCTTAGATCATTTGCCATTTCTGGTCATGGGGAAGATCCAATGTTTGGATAAATGGGTGATATGGTGATATCACTTCACTAGGTAAATTTACTTAAGAAAAAAAATGGCAGATTTACTGGCTTGAGGTATAATGTTCTGTCCCTTGGGAGAAGAATGACATTAGTTCCTATTCCAAAATAGTTTGACTTAAAAAAATCATGATCCAAAAATCTCTTTACAAGTCTAAGCATTGGTCTCAATAACATTTAAAAGTAAAGAAGGAAAAGCCTTAATCTTGAGTGAATTGATTCCATGAGTGCAAGTTAGAGGAAGTGAACAGATATCCATTCATCTGAAAAAAAAAAATCCAAGAATCTTAGGAGACCACAAGTTCCTCATGTGCCCACAATGTAACATATCAACCAAGGGAGCTAGTATTATATGAAGTTGTATGTTGTATGATGCTGGTCCCACCTTACTCTTCTTCAGGCAAACCTTCTCCAGAGTATTTTGTTCAGTTCTGGGGCACCTTTAAGAATTACATTAATAGGGCAGCTAGGTGCCACAGTGGATAAAGCACTGGCCCTGAAATCAGGAGGACCTGAGTTCAAATTCAGCCCCAGACACTTGACACTAAGCTGTGTGACACTACACAAATTACTTAACCCTGATGCCTTGCAAAAACCAAATATATAATATATATTGTGTTAATATATATTATAAATATTATATTATATTAATATATTAAAGTATTTATATATATATTTAATATTAAGCTGAGAGTGAGCTGTCCAGAGGAGGATGGCCAGAATGACAAAGGGTCTCAAGACCCTCCTTGTGGCATCTGCCAAAAATTGAGCATGGTCAGCTTGGGAAAAACTTAGTGGGGGATGAAGGAGATATTAGCAACTAGACTTCCTAGTCCTAGAAACTAAAGTTCTAATGACTGGAGGGCATCTGGAGGAGGGATGTCTCCAGAAACCAAGGTGACACATCTCAAAGATCCCATTGGACTTCTCTTCCAGAGAGTTGCCTCCAGGCAGGACAGTCTGTTACAGGATGTAGGTGGTGGTACCCACTTCCTGGGGGCTGGCAGACCCCTTGAGTAGGGAGGGACTGGTCCAAACCATTGTGAGCTCAGTATGTGGGAGGTTCTGAAAGAAAGTGTGGGAGAGAAAAGGCATTAGGCTGACCTCTACAGAGGGTTGTGTTAACCTCATTCTGAATACCTGTGAAACTATGCCAGGACATTGTATGGCTTCCATTTAAATTGTCCTAGGAAGATTTTGTAGATCACCTGGCAGAAGAAGATTCCAGACCCTGGGGTCCTTTCTCCAGTTAACCTGACAAACATTCAAACTAACACAGAGGGCACAACTCTGACAGACTGGTCACATTTGAATGCCAAACCTATGCTTTCCAGAGAGACTATTTTATGCTGAACTCACATAGGACAAGCTCTCACAAAGGTTGGGGGGGGGGTCAGAAGAAGTGATACAAGAACACTCTAAAGGTTTCAAGAACTTTGGAACTGTGGGACATGGGAAGACCCTGGCCCAGGACTGCCCAGCATGGGTGCCCTCATCAGGGAAGGGGCTGTGCTCTAGAAGCAAGGCAGAATGGAAACAGCTCAAAGGAAGTGTGAGATGGGCAAGTCTAGTGTCCCCACCCGAGGTGTTCACAAGGAGTACTTGTGTTGAACTGTGGTAGAACATTCTGGGCTCCAATGTATGTGTCTGATCAGCCTCAGTCCCTAGCAAATGTACAATAACCAACCAGCCCCAGGAGGAAGGGGAGAAAGAATTTGGACCCTTGGGACACTTGGAACCTTTTGGGCAGAGCCCCTGACCTAGAATCCCTTCCCTACCAGGCCCTCCAGGTGTTCCTATGGATTTCCAGGAGGCAAAGGGGACAGGTTGTCCCATGTTGACACAGTCAAAACCATCAGTGAGCCATTGGCTTCCTTTATTGAACTTGGGCCTCTGCAGCCTGGACCTCAAAAAGACTTCCAGTCTTCCCAGAGGAGGAGGCTTGCTGATCCTGGAGTGAGGAGGAAGCCTTGGGAGCCTCCAGAGGCTGGGGAGAGGAGTTCCTTGGCAGTGGTAATATGACTGACTTCTTGAAGCATAACAGGCCCACCAGGGTGGGCAGCATGATCAGGATGATGAGGCTAATCCCAAGGATCAAAGCCCACTCTGGATAGGGAGTCTCTGACATTTCAAACTGTGAAGACAAAGGGGATTGGACTCTGAAGATGCTGTGTTTGGGTTGAGATCAATTTCTGGGGAAGAAGGGTAGGAGGAATAGCTAGTGAGGGATGGACCCCTGAAGAGGGAGACGAGGAGAGGGGTGCCTGGATCCCTGGGGTGAGGGATAGGAAATGGGGTGTCTGGATCCCAGGTATGGGGGATGGGGAGAGGGGTGCCTGGATCCCTAGTTGGGGGATAGGGATAAGTGCCTAGATTCCTAGAGTGGGGAATGGGGAGGGGGTGTCTGGATCCCTGGAGTGGGGAATGAGGAAGAAGCATGTCTGGGTTCTAGGAGGGGGTGAAGGATGAGGGAGAGCCTGCCTGGGTGCCTGAGGGTCAAGGGAATAGGGAGCCCTCAGTGGGGAGCCCTCAGCTCACAGTGCTCCAGTCCCAGGCTGTATAGGTGGGGTGCTTCCCCAGACTCAACAGGTAGCATATGAAAATGATGATGATCACCAGCAATGTGACATAGCGCAGCAGGAACTCATGCATTATCCAGACTTTGAACCCCATGCAATCCCTCACTTCATTCATGAACCTGGAGGTGGCCGTGTATGGGTAGCTGAGCTCAGGGGCTTCCCAAGTGGGGGGAAGGGCAGCCCTGAGCTCCCCTTGTTTTTCTCTGGTTTCCCTATGATATTCAACATTTGCCTCTTCCCAGATTTCTCTGGGTTTTGATGGGCCTCCCTTGGTCCACCTGGATCTCTCTGGTCCCCCTAGTTCTTTCTGGCTTTGATCTCTCTCCCTTGTTCTCTCTGGCTTTCACCAGGTCTATCCACAACTTTGGGTGCACTCTGGGTTTCCGTGGGTCCCCATCCAAGACTTTCTGGGGCTTCCTGGCTCACCCAGGACTTTTCTAGGTATATTGAAGAATCTTGGCTCACAGTTACCTCTTGGCCCCATAGATCCAGGCCACAGCAATGTTCTCAAAGAGGATCATGGTACATAGAGCCACAGTTCCAATAAAATCATCAAACAAGTTCAAGAAGTAGAGGCCAGAGTGATGGCTGAAGAGGAGGCTGAAGAGGAAGCCCAGGCACCCGATGGTCACTGATGGGCAAGGAGGAAACAGGGTCAGGTCAGAGATCAGAGTTCAAAAATGCATGGGCATAGCACCACAGAGGATCAGGAATAGGGTTCACCCAGATATCAGAACATTAGACAAGTTGGTTTAAGGTTAGAAAAAGGTCAGTGGGATGGAACCGGAGAGCAGGGTTCCCTAATGGCTGCTCACCAATTATTAAAATCTTCTCCGACTTTCTTCTATGCCCCCACCATCCCCATTGATCCAGGTTCTCCTTCCAAACTTCTTGAGAATCCTACAGAACCTCATTCTCCACCCAGAAGTACAGCTCAGAACCTTGCTGATCAAACAGAGATCTCAGGCACAATCCTTTTCCCCCTCCCCATCACTCCATCCCAATCCTCTCCTCCTTCAATCCCAGCCTCATGTCCAAGGATTCTGGCTCTCAATCCCATCCTCTCCAAAGTTCCAAACAAGCCCCTTTTCTCAGTGCTCCTCCGTTTCCACCCTGCTGGTTTCTCCTTCAGGAAACTCTCTCCACTCCAGATTAGGAGGCTGTGAAATGTTTGGCAGGGGATAGAGATCAATTTGGTCCAGATGATTATTCCCCATTAGCTACCCATTTATGACTGGCTTGATTTCTGAGATTGGATTAAGATATCTATTTTTTTGCTTTGGGGTGATTAGGTAATATATCTATCTATCTACATATTTAGATAGATAGGGAAATAGATGCATGGATGGATAGAAAGAGAGATAGATATGCCCATTTGGGCATTGTCATGAGTTCAAATCCAGTCTCAGACACTTCCTAGCTTTGTGACCCTTTGGTAGTTATGTAACCTTCTTCACCTCAATTTTTTCAGCTATAAAATGAGCAGGTTGGTTGATTAATGGGCTAATGTGTCATCGGAGTTACTTCTTTTCTGTTTTGTTTTTTGTTTTGTTTTGTTTTAGGTTTTTGCAAGGCAAAAGGGGTTAAGTGGCTTGCCCAAGGCCACACAGCTAGGTCATTATTAAGTGTCTGAGACTGCATTTGAACCCAGGTACTCCTGACTCCAGGGCCTGTGCTCCATCCACTGTGCCACCTAGCTGCCCCATCAGTAACCCGGAGTCACTTCTTTT
This sequence comes from Macrotis lagotis, assembly GCF_037893015.1. Classification (NCBI taxonomy): domain Eukaryota; kingdom Metazoa; phylum Chordata; class Mammalia; order Peramelemorphia; family Peramelidae; genus Macrotis; species Macrotis lagotis. The sequence goes on along the minus strand of NC_133658.1, from coordinate 915,926,645 downwards.
GATAAGAACCTGTTGAATCTCCTGGACAAAGGCCACTATTGGGGGCTTAATTACTCACAATCTTAAGCTCAGAATATGAGATCCCAGTCAACAAATTCAGTTTCATGGGGGGGTGCCTGGCCTGGCCTTGCCCCAGATAACCCCTGTTTTTGAAGCTGCTCATTGATTGGAACTTGGCTATTTATCTGACTTCTTTTTTGTTTGATCATCATCCATATCCTGCTGGTTCTTAAGACTCTTCTCCCTCAAAGTTTCTCTGTTTCTTGTCTCTGTCTCTCCCCTTCCCTCCCACCCCACTCTTTCTCTTCTCTCTCCCTTCCTTCATTCCTCTGTCTTTCTTCCCTTTCCTCTCCCTCTCTCCTATTCTTTCTTTCTCTCTCCCTCCTGCTGTTCTCTCATTTTCTGTCTGTCTCTCCCTTCTCACTCCCTCCCTCCCTCCCTCTCCCCCTTCTTTTCTTCCCCTCCCCCCCCCCAAGCATCCAACACAATGCCCTCCCCAGCCAGGTCGAAATCTGACTCTTTCCAGACTTGTTCCCCATTATTCCCCTTTTCCTCCCTCTATGTCCCAGCTGAGCAGGTCCAGAGTTGGCTGATGTAGCTTCCTTTGGACTTCTTCCTGGCGGTCTTTCCCCTATCACTCCTCCGTGCATGGCTTCCCTGGCAGAACATAAGGTCCTGGAGGGCAGGGATTGCTTATGAGTTGTCCTTGCTTCCCCAAACACAGAGCCTGCCAGGCACAAGGGTAGGAGCTTCCTTGATGCTTGACTGATTGAACAGACCCATGATCACAGTCAATGTTCAGGGTGGTACCTACCAGAGATGGTCAAAGAGGAATTGTGAAGCCAGGGGAAGGTGTCCTGAAGTAGGATCTGGATAGTCTGCATTAGTCCCATTGAAGAGCTCAGCGCCAGATTGATGAGCATCAGGAAGAAGATAATCGACCATAAAGTTGCATCTGGGAACTTGGCTATGGCCTCAGTGAAGGCCATGTAGAGCAGGCCAGGGCCTTCTGTGTTCTGTAGGCAGCAGGTGGTGGTAGGATGCTCAGGTTAACTGGGAGCCAGCTGGGCCTTGGCCTTCCTGAGGATTTCCCCCACCCCATCCTGCCCCTCCGTCTGTGTCTGAATAAGGGTTCAGTTGAGAAGTTCCAGCCCTCTCTCCCCAAGAACTCCACCCCACCCCATCACCTCTCTCCACACCCCTCCAAGAACCAACCCCCCCTGCCCCAGCCACACCAACACGAACGAGCTCCTCCTCCACTTTGCAATCGGGCACATGCTCCAGAACCTGCAGCCTCAGATCATCATTAAAGTGATTGAGCCACATATTGAAGGCTCTGACTGGCATCTTCATCAGGTTTTCAGGGGGATGCACCTCTATGGGCAGCACTCTCATTCTGATCAGCTCCATCAGTTTCCAATAGCTCCTGGTTCAGGGAGTGGGATATGGTCACTGTCCAGTTCTTCCTTCCTTCTTCAGGATATGCCCCAGACTGGTAGATCTATGAGGCCTGGCAGTAGGCTTCACAGGACTAGAAAGCATGGCAGGATAAGGACTGGGACTGGGGTGGGGGAGAGATGAGGAGGAGAAGCGGAAGCCAGAAACAGGAGAGGGCCACCTGGAGTTGACTTGGCTACTTGGGATGGGGTTCCAGTCTTTCTAGGACAGGTTACCCAGGTTTTACCTTATCAGCTTGCCTTCTGCTCCACCTTCCATCTGAAGGCCATATATGTCCTGAGCCCAAAGGCCTTTCCACTTTGGGTCAATCCACTTTGTTGCTGGCCTTGCCAAGGTGCCCCCCCGCCAGAGTTAGAAGAGGCCGAGGAGCCCCATGAGCTCCCAGAGGTGAGTTCAAGGTGTTCCAGAGATATGGAGCTTCCCTTCCCACCCTGGGGTTGGAAGTGGGGGGGGGTCCTGTCACTCACTGGTTGACACACTCTCGGACGAAGGTGGCGGCCCGGAAACCTAGTACACTGAATACCACCTGAGCTGCCAGGAGGGAAGAGGCCAGGTTGGCGAAAACCAAGATGAAGGCATCCTGGGCACAGTTGGTATTCATCTTTAAAAAGGAGGACAAGACGATGAGGCCGCCACATCCACAGCCTAAATTGAAGAACACCTGTGTTCCTGCCCGCCACCACAGTATCGGAGAGAAGAGGGCTGATATCTGCAGGGGGAGGGGGAGAGGAGACACGGGAGTCCCCATCCAGCCCCTCCCACCTCCCTGAAATGAGCCAGGGCTCCAGAGACCCTAAGAAGAGCTGAAGCATGGACTGAAATGGAGCCCAATGATCTAAGAGAGCCACTGGGAGGAAACTGGACAGGTCAGAGGGGTCCCCAGCGGAGCTAACCCAGACAACCCCTCCCATAGAGCATGGGCATTCTCACCCCCAATTTTACAGAGGGGGGTCTCCAGTCCCCCTCCTCCTGCCAGGGGCTTCTCACCTTAGTTTTCACCAACTTACGTAGCCCATAAATGGAACCTTCCATCAGGTAGCTTCGTATGAGGAAGCAGAACAGGATAACATAGGGGACTATCACAGAGAAGTACAGTATCTGGAGGGGGACAGGCCAGATCAAGGGTCCAAGATGACACAGGGCCCTTGGTGGAGTTAGGGGGTGAGAGAGTCCAAGTTCACTGGGCTCAGAGTTTGCAAGATCATTAGTCAGCAGCCCCTTACCTTCCCTTTGGTGTTGCTGTCCTGGATGGAAATGACTGTCAAGAAGAGCCAAACCACTAAGAGGCAGATGCCAATGTTCAAGACAATGCCCCCACTGTCATCGATTCTGTTTGTGATGTGCAGGGTCTGACCGTACCAGAAATAAACAGATGGGGTGGCTCGGGTACAGTTGGAATCTGGGGAGCCAGCACAGGGGTGAAATAGCTGAGGGGAAGGAGAGGCAGGGCAGGGACCCCAAGTCCCAGCCGACCTGGCGCTCACCAGGGATGCTTGTGACTGTCCATTTGGGGCATTCTGTCCAGGGCAGTGGGTACATGAAAGAGTTCCTGAGGTATAAGATGCTCCAAGCGATGAAGATGTTATAATAGATAATCAACAAGAAGGTTATCTGCAGGCAGGGGGAAGAGCAGAGGCTTAGTCAGGCTGGGCTCCTGTCCACCACCCCTGGGGAGAGCTAGGAGTGCTCAGGAAGCCCCCCCAAGCCTCACCAGGCTGCAGGTCAGTCCTACACTCCCGAGCCGGGGGTGGATCTTCCGCCAGACATCAGAGCGAAAGTTCTGCCCCAAAGCTAGCTCCATGAACACCAAGGGGACACCCAGGATGAAAAACAGCAGGACATAGGAGAAAAGGAAAGTGCCTGAGGGGTGTGGAGAGATGGAGGAGAAGCAGCTCAGGGACTCATGTAGACACCTTCCCACCCCACCCCCAGTCATGGTTCTTCAGGGACTCACCTTCAGTCTCCCACTGGCGATTGAACACCTTCTACTCTAGCTCCACCACTTCAGGGCCCCAGGTATCTCTTCTCAACCTTCCTGACCCCTTCAAGGATCCAGACACCTCTCTCCTATCTTTCCCCCCTTACCCCACCCCTGTCTTGGCTCTTCAGGGACCCAGGCATCTCCCTTTAGGGACTAGACAACTTCTTCTCCAGCCCTACCACTTCAGGTCCTGGGTATCTCTTCTCAATCTTTCTGGCCCCTTCCAGGATCCAGACACCTCTTCTTCCCCTCCCACCGAGTCTTGGCTCTTCAGGGACCCAGGCCTTTCCTCCTTCAGCCCCACCTCCTAGGGGCCCCAGGTATCTCTTCTTAACCCTTCTGACCTCTTCAGGGACCAAACCAACCCTTCCCTTGGCTCTTCCCTCTCCCATCCTGTCCCCAGACCTTCTAAGACTTAGGCAACCAGCCCCTCAACTCACCAACCTTCAAACTGTTGGCACAAGGAAGGGAACCTCCAGATGCTCCCCAGTCCCACAGAGAAGCCCAACTGTGTCATCATATACTGGGTCTTGCTCTTCCAAACATACTTGCTGGTTCTCCTGTCCACAACCTTTGAGTTGTGGGCTGGTTCTGGAGGGCCTTCCTCAGTGGCCATCCTATGAACAAAACCCAAAGAGCAGGACCTCCCTTAGAGGAGGGGCCAGATGCCCCAAAAGCAGTTGAGTTGGGGGGAGGAGTTGTGGAGAATTTCCACTGGGGGCCCCATCTCCCACCATCCCTAGGAAGGCTTGGCACATCCATTACCAGTGTGTTTTTTAGCTGGTAAACAGCCTAGCCCTGGTCTTGAGGTTCCCCATTCAGTTCCTTCTCCTAGACTGAGAACCTTTCAATCCCTCCAACCACCAAGACTCTCAAAGGGTACTCTGAACTGGGACCATGCCCATCTACACATCCCCTGGCAGGATCTAGAACTTAGAGCCAGAAACTATGAGTTGCCTCCAAAATCTGGAGGGGAACCATCTGGATCATAAACACTTAGAAAGTGAACATGTAGAGTTCCTCTGGAACTCAGAAACACTGATCTAGAACCCAGTTACCCCTTATAGCTCAGAATACAGTACTAAAATTCAAGAACCTGGAAGCCTCACCCTAAAATTGAAGGGCTAGCATTAGAACCCAGGATCCAATAACCCTAACTCCCAGAATGGTATAGACCTAGAATCTAATTGCAATTACTCCCTCCCATGTAGACCCCTAGACCTAGAACTAAGGACCTTCTTAGGAATCCCAGAGTCCTGACCTAGAACCAGACCCCCAACCCCCAGATCAGCTCCCAAATCTAGAACTGAGACCCTTCCCTGGTAAGACTGGTTAAACCCGCACCTGGTGGAGTGAGAGTCGACTTGGTTCTGGGTCTGGGAGGCAGGCTCCGCTGACACCTTCTGCTCAGTGGCCATGGCTGGGTCTCCCCGACCTCAGGAAGACCAGGACCAGGACATCAGGGTCCCTGTACTGGTCGTAGAGCTCGAGGGAATGGTGTTGGTGGGAGGAGTCCAGTCACTGCCCTCGCACGCGGGAGTCCTCGGGGAAGGTGTCTAGGGTGGGGTGGGAGAAGCATAGAGGGCGTGGCTTCTAGAACCCCCACCCAGCGGGGAGTGGGGGAAGTCCTTGAAAAGCTAGTGGGCTGTGTCCTTCCATCCAAAACTTTCTGCTCCTATCCTCATCTTCTCATTTGTCCCGCAAGTGGCGATCTCTAGTCCCTCCAAAGATTTTCTTCCTTCCCATCTCCTGGTACGCAGGGTTTGGGAGGGGCGGTCTCTAAGAGACGATCCCCTTCCCTCACTCCTTTGGTTCTTCTGCTCCCCGCTCGCCCGGATCTGACTTGTGGAGGCCGACCGATACTAACCCTAGCGTCGTTGTCTAGGGGGTCGGGGAGACTTTCCCGATCCCAGTGGCCGATTGAACCTTTAGGGCTGTTTTTGACTTCTGGGACAGATATCCTGTGCAATGACCCTGGATGATGGGCACACACGGTCCCTGTGGGGAAGAGATCCATCCGTATGGTGGTTGCCTCTCTAGAAGGTTGGGAGGTTTGCAAAGCTCTTTGACAGCCACCCCTGGAATGATTATTTCCTCTATGATACTGAAGAAACTGAGACTCAGGGCTGAGTGCAGCTTCATGGGGGCCTGAGCTCGAAAGTATCAGAAGCAAGATTCAAACCCTTGCTTGCCCCGATTGCCAGTCCAGTACCTGATTTTGGACACTTCAGTTGGATGCTGGAAGAGGGGTTGGGCGAAGGAGAAATAGGGTAGGGAAGGAGGAGAAAGGAGAGAGAGGGAAAAGAGTTTGTATTTTGGAGTGGTTGGTCAATTGATTCAATCCGGGTATCTGGGTCTTTTCAGTTCATATAAATAACATATCTATCCTTAAAGACATAGTTGAACATAATTACCCATATAACCACACACGCTGCAGTGGATAGTGCACTGACCTTGGAGTCAACAGGATTGGCGTTGGAATCCAGTATCAGACATTTACTAACTGTTTGAGCTTGGGCAAGTCACTTCACCCTGATTACCTCGCATCCAGGACCATCTCCAGTTGTCCTGATCCATTTCTGGTCACTGGACCCAGATGGCTCTGAAGGAGAAAGTGAGGATGGGGACTCAGCAAAGAGCCACCCCCCACCCCACTCAAATCCAATTCATGTGCTTGGCATGGGATCATCTCCCTGATGTCATGGTCTGCATTGAGAACAAAGGGCAGCCATCAGTTATGTTGACTCTTACATATATGTTTATAATTAGTCTTATGTTTACAAATATAACCATGTCTACCCTTCTACATTTAGAATTATATCTCTAACATTATATATAATCATTCCTCTACTCTTATATAATCCTTTATCTACCTTTTACATCTACCCTTATCTATTTATCTACCCTTACATATGCATTATATATCTTCCTTCACAGTATAGCTTCCCTTGCACTTTCATCCTGTTTTGTTCTCTAAAATAGCTTTTAGTGATATCGATTGTTTTTTCCTTTGCCTAGATTCCACCCCCCACCCCCACCCCGGCCTTCCCTCTCAGAGAAACATCCTGTCCAGTTCATACTACAATAGGGTCGTTGAGCTGGCTTCCTTGAGATAAACAATTCTATTGGAATCTTTGGTTTCTTAGGATTAGGAATTTTGGAAGAAATAATCACCCAGATGACCATCAAAGCTATCAGATGACATCTTTTTCTCAGCTCTCTGGAATCAAGGTAAAATGGTGAATAGGGCATTGGATGTGGAGTCTGGAAGACACCCTAGATGTGTGACCCTGGGCAATTTACCCTCTGCTTCCTCCACTGTGAAATGGGAACTAGTGATAACATCTTTAGGATTAAAGGAGATATATGTAAAGAACTTTGCATATTACCCAACACTCTGGAGCATTTTAAGAAACTATTTGTTCACTTCTGCTTTTTGTTTCTGCACAGACGATTCCCCAACTTGCCATCACTGCTGGCAACCCTGACCAAGTCATTTTTAACCATCCTCCCAGCCTCAGTTTCTTCATTGGTAAACAGAGATTATAATATCACTTAACTATGAATCTCAGAATGATAAAAAATATAAATGTTTATTCCTTCCTCTAACTATATAATATTCCACCTGATTGGTCTGAGAGATAATTCCCTAACCATGACTCATGTGTGTAGGGGGGTACCATTGTTGAAGGGCCCTGTCCTGCAAAGATTATATCCTGCCCCACCGCCAACACATACATAGCATGGTGGTTTGGATGTGTAGCTCAAATGGATGAAGAATTGACATCTTTAGACTTTTCTCCCACCAACCCCTCTCTAAGGGAGACTTTAATTTCTTCCAGGTATAGAAGGAAGAGGTTGGGTCTGGAGGCCCTGGAGGGTCTGATCTTAGAGGAATACTGAGATAGAATTATATTTATCTGTTCCTCTTAAATATTATTAGTCTAGGAGATATTATCAAATTCAATCTAACTTCTGGTTGCTGGGGAACTAGGGAAGGAGGACTCCAAACTTTATATCCAAGACTTAACCCCTTTCCCATCAAATACCAGTTCCACCATGAACAGATATAGTAGGTAGCCAAGAAAGCCATTTATCCAAATTGGTAGCATAACAGACAGGTAGATAGAGTTAAGTGACTTACCAGAATCATACAGCTAGTAAGTGTCTGAGGCTAGATTTGAACTCAGGAAGAATCTTCCTGAATCTAGGCCTGGCACTTCTATCCACTGAAGGGCTGCCTAGCTGCCCCAAACCAATCAAAACCACCAGATATTCAGCTATGCTCAATGGTATAATTAGTGCATAAGTACAAATGGGAGATATAACTGTAAAAAGAAATCCTTAAAACACAATTTCATGACCCTACAAAATAGCATTTAATTAAGTGGAGTGAATTGCCCTGTCTCTGAGGAGCCACAGCAACTGTGATTTTTCTTCAACCCAAGAAGACTGAGTATCCATGATAAACCATCTTCAGTTAAGAGATACACAGACTGCTTTCTTCAATCTATCATACAGGACAAATTTGGAAGAAATACATTGAAGAAAACTTTGCTGCCACCTTCCTCGACTGCCACAGTGTTTATATGCTGTCAGTTCCCTTGTGCCCTGCCTGTAACACCATTCTGTGCCTCACCTGCACAGGTATCGACTGCATAATCTTCTTAGTTTATCATGATATGAGTGTTCCTAGGGTCTCGGACCTAGATCTTTTCCTATATCATAGGTTCCAAAGTAGGTTGCTCAAGAGACAGTAATACCCTTCCTCAAAATATTGATACCTGGAGTGAAGCCATGACTTCTGCCAGATTTCATGATTTTCAGAAAGCAAGTCTCCCAGACCTTGTAATTCTCCCCTGCTCCAGATTTCCTAACATCAATAATCAAGTGGATACCAGCAACATCTAAGAGTTAAGCAAATTTGAAAATAGTTACTAGCTGCACCACAGGAGGCAAGATTACCAACAAAATACCTCCAAAGCAGGAAGTATTTTCTTTGTTTAGCCACTCCTCTTTGAAACATTCTGGTTGTTTTTTTAGGGTTTTTTGCAAGGCAATGGGGTTAAGTGGCTTGCCCAAGGCCACACAGCTAGGTAATTATTAAGTCTCTGAGGTCGGATTTGAACTTAGGTCCTCCTGACTCCAGGGCTGGTGCTCCATTCACTGCGCCACCTAGCCGCCCCCTGTCTCTCTCATTCTTTCTCATCCCACTCCCCCCTTTCTCTCTCCTCTCTCCCTCTCTCTCCCCCCCTTCTCTTCCTCCTCCTCTCTCCCACCCTCCACCTTCCTATCTCTGTCTCTCCCTCTCCCTCCCCCCCCCCTTTCTCTCACTAAGAAAAAAGCAGTTAATATTTTCTTGTCTTCATAACATGTGAGTCCTTGAAAAGGTGACGGAAGAGATGAGACGGAAGAGAAAATGTCAAGTGTTTGAGGTTGGATTTGAACTCAGGTACTCCTGACTCCATGGCAGGTGCTCTATGTACTGTGCCACCTAGCCACCCCTCTTCAAAACATTTTAAAGGCAAAATTAAAGACCCAGGCAGGGAAATGTCAGATGGCATTTTCTAGCTTCCTCCACCAGAAGAAAAGCACCCTTTTATGCTCTGGAATTCAGATTATACAATCATTGTATTAATTATTGCAGCGACTTGTTTATTAGCATGGCAAACCTGCAGTGATAGTTGGACTCTCTTGATGGGGGCTCCTGTGATCTTAGGGATAAAGGTGGTCATGGCACCACCAAGAAGTCTTTGACAAAGGCTTCAGCCTTTTATTATTGGTCATGGGGATACAAAGTGGAAGATTCTTGGGATTGGAGGCAGAGAGCCAGTGGAAGAGAATCAAAAGTCAGGAAACAGACTACAGTGTCTTGTTTTAACCATATGAAGAAGTATTTCAGATTCTCTAAGAGGTGAAATATGACAAAGCACATATTCTTAGAGAAACCTGAGAAGACTTGTATGAACTGACGCACAATGAAGTAAGCAGAATAAAAACACTCCGTACAGTAACAGTGACCTTGGAAAGAAAAAAATGACCTGAACAGTCTTAATAAATCTGATCAATGAAACAATCAGTTGTAATTCTAGAGCAATAATAATTAGCACACACTATCTGTTCCTAGGCAGGAAAGAGGATGGATTAAGGGGTTGGAATGAGACCAAAATTTATTGACTCAGACAATATGGAAATTTTTTTGTTTGACTATATATTTTACAAATATTTTGTGGGTTCCCCCCCAAAGTGGAAGGGAGGTAGAAAGGAAATATTAAAAACCGGGAGAAAAGAAAAGAACTTAATAAAATGCTTGTTGATCTAGAAGAGAGTCATTGAAGCAATTTTTTTTTAAGGCACAGAAGAGAATAGAAGGAAAGCCAGAAGGAAACATGGACAAGGTTCACAGTTTTGAAGGTTTTATGTTGAATTTATCAGATGCTTAAAAGAAAAATCAAGCTCAGTGTCATGGAGATTCACAATCTCATGTGCCTTTCTCTTGTTTATTTTACTTTTTTCCTCAATTACATTTTTTGACAATTTTTTGACAATTACAATTTTTGACAATTTTTTGACATCTGGGTTTTTTAAGTTTTGTGTCCAAGTTCTATCCTTTCCTCCCTGCTCTCCCCTCTCCCGGAGATGGGAAGCAGTATAACATAGATCATATGTGTGCAATCACATAAAACATATTTTCATATTAGTTATTTGTTGGGAGAATAATTGAATCAAAATTTCAAAAAAGAAAATGAAAAATAATATGCTTTAGTCTGTATTCAGACTCCATTAGTTCTTTTTGTGATGGCAGATTGGAATTATCTAGGCTCATTATATCACTGAATATAGTTAAGTCCTGAGTACAATGTCTTCCTATTTCTGCTTACTTTGCTCTGGATCAGTTCATACAAGTCTTCCCAGGTTTTTCTGAAGTCATCTCACCATTTCTTACAACACAATAGTATTTCATTACAACCATATACCACAACTTGTTTAGCCATTCCCCAATTGATGGGCATCCCTTTATTTTCTTTAAAAATTTTTTTTTTATATTTAAGGCAATGGAGTTAAGTAATTTGCCCAAGGTTACACAGCTAAGCAATAATTAAGTGTCTGAGGCCAGATTTGAACTCAGGTACTCCTGACTCTAGGGCCAGTGCTCTATCCACTGACCCACCAAGCTGTCCCATTATCCCCTTAATTTTCACTTATTGGCCACCACAAAAAAAAAAAGGCTACAATAAATATTTTTCTAGAAATAGGTCTTTCTTCCTTTGCATCATCCTATTTTTTTTAAAAAACAAATCCATTTTGTATATGGAAATGCTCATTTTATTTGGTATTAAATTCAGAATAAAATATAAAATAAAGTTTAACCCCCCCCCCATCTCTATTAAGGTCTTAGTGAAAAATCTTTGTGTACCTGTCAGATTTTCATTTAGGTTTATGTCAAGCTGACCTTTTCGTGTCAAAGGTGCCAGTTTTTTGCTTATGTTCCACCTTAATGATAAGAGCAATGTTTTCTCTTATCAAAAATAGATTGTAGAATAATCTCATTAAAAGGATTAATAGAACTATTTTCCTTTCTCTCTTTCTTACTTATCCCAATTCTGGGTGAATTGACTTTTGATATAAATAATTCCAGGGTATCTCTAATCCATTTGATTTGAATCATTTCTTACAGTAGAAACTGAAATATTTCCCTTTGGTTTGTGAGCCATTGATCACAACTAGGACTTGGAAAGTATCAGCAACCTCAGGGTGCCAGTGATCCTGACTGGCATGAATGGATCTGCCTTGGTGGCAAGGGGGCTGGCCAAAACCTCCTCATCCAACAGACAAGGAATTGTTCTTTTCCTTGCTTCCTTATTGAAAACAAACGTCTCTGATTTCAAAACAGAACAGAACTTTACTCCTCTGGTTTCAGAAAAACCTGGGTAGACTTATATGAACTGATGCAAAGTAAAGTGAGCAGGACATGAAATTTGTACACAGTAACAGCAAATTGTAACAATAAACCGTAAAAGACTTGGCTATTCTTACTCAAGCAAGATAGTTCCAAAGGACCTATGATGAAAAAATGCCATCTGCCTCCAGATGGAATCAGTATAGATTGAAACAGATTTTTTTTTCACATTCTTTATATTTTTGGCTTTGGTGGTGCAGTGGATAGAGCCAGCCTTGGAGTCAGGAGGACAAGAGTTCAAATCCAACCTCAAACACTTGACATTTTCTAGCTGTGTGACCCTAGGTAAGTCACTTAATCCTGATTGCCTTGCATCCAGGACCATCTCCAATAGTCCTGATTCCTATCTGGCCACTGGATCCAGATGGCTCTGGAGGAGAAAGTGAGGCTGGTGACTTATTCATTCCTTATTCAAATCCAATTCATGTGTTTGTCATGGCGTCAACTCCCTGATGTCTTCTTTGAGAGTGAAGGACAAACATTTCTGAATTTCTGTTACTTTTTTGCAGCAAAGCTAATATGGAAATATGTTTTGTATAATTCCACAATACTCATTGATATCATACTGCTCACCTCAGTGGATGGGGGAGGGGAGGGAGAAAATTTGAATTTCAAAAAAATGTTAAAAATCAACTTTACTCCTCCTGTAGAGACATGAATTCTGAACAGATTGTTTCTGAGACAGCAGAAAACAACTCTAAAGAACATAAGCACTTTTCTTAATTGCTTTTATCCTCTAGTCCTGAGTATAAGCCTATATGAAATGAATCATAGAAGTTGGGATGAGGGGATGTATGTTTTGCCAGAGGAAACAGGGTTATCTGGGTCTCTTATGTTTGGGAATGACAATTCTAGGGCATATCATATCTGGGATAAATGAATTATTTTAATATGTGATAACCACTACCACCTTCCTGCTCACTGGCATGCTCTGGGGCACACGTATACACACACACACACACACACACGCACACACAAAGGTCAATAGAGGGAAGCTTAGATTGGGACAAATCACTAATTTGAAAAGACTTTAGTCTCTCAAGGAACAATGATCCAGAATTGACTAATTTTAATTTGCGTGAGGAAATATGGAAAAGATTACTAGGACTCTCAAGCACAATGGCTCGATTATTCTTGAAAGAAAATAGGAGGAAATGACTATTATAGTCCTTAAAAAATAGCCATGATCTTACCCATTAGAAACAATCCCTTTGTTTCTTCATTTGTGGAAATACCAACATGAGATTTTTCCTCCTAAAACACTCCCCTCCCCACCTCCTATAACAACCCACTACTGGTTGCTCAAACAGAGGAAAAGGACCTGGGCAGGTGGGTAATTGCCATCCCCACTTGGAAGAACCTAACTTGAAAGAATTGGGGAATTTTGCTTCTAGAAAGTCTAGATGACATGGCATAGAAGAAAGGGAACATCTATTGTTTACTTATGAATATGATTTCATTGGATCTCCACAACAACCCTGCTATCATTATCCCTGTTTTTTCATTGAAGAAACTGAGGCAGACTACAGTCAAGTGACCCATCTGGGGTCCACAGCTAGAAAGTATCTGAATTGAATTTGAACTCAGGTTTTCTTGTGCCCAGGGCTCATCCTAGCTGATCCCCATTTGGAGGAGTTTTGGAGGAAGTTTTTGTCCTTAGAGAAGGTTTTTTGGCTTTTATATAGCCATATTTCTGTAAAGTAGGGAAGTTTTCAGCTCTCCCCTTGGGAGACTGCCATCTCAGGAGGGTTCACAAATAATATATATTCTTTGTATTTGTTCTGTCTTCTAGGAGGAGTATGAGAAACAGCTATCTACTTCAAAAGATTAGAATGGTGAATCCCAGGAGTATAAGAGCCAGAGGCCATACCCAGACAGTCTCGGGGGATCTGTTTGGCCCAGCCAAGTGGGAGCTACAGCAATTCACCCATTGGCAAAAGTTCTGAATTGAACTTGATAGAATGAGTGTTCTGTTACGGGAGAAATATCTCCTTGGATTCTTGTTGCAGGTTGTGGCAACTGAAATAAATCAACTACAACCCAGAAATTATAGAGTTAAAAATATAGGTTTTATTATTATGTGTAAGCACAGATTCATGAATAAAATAATATGATGATTGGGGCAGCTAGGTGGCACAGTGGATAGAGCACCGACCCAGGAATCAGAAGGACCTGAGTTCAAATCCGACCTCAAACACTTAATAATTACCCAGCTGTGTGGCCTTGGGCAAGCCACTTAACCCCACTGCCTTGCAAAAAAAAAATCTAAAAATAAATAAATAAAATAATAATATGATAATAATAATAATAATCTTGAAACAGAATTGGAGTATATGACAAGCTTTTACAGAGAAAATGTCAGAGAAACAGAGAAATAATAGTTCAAAATTATGGTAATAATAACTAATATTTCTAAATGCCTGCTATATGTCTGGTCTTGTAGTAATCAGTTATCTCATTTGATCCTCACAGCAACCCTGGAGAGGGAGGTTCTATTATTATTCTCATTTTACACACAAGGAAACTGAGGCAGATAGAGGTAAAGTGAATTGCCCAGGGTTTAAGTGTCTGAGACAAAGTCTGTCTTAAAAAGACAGATTTATCATCCTAGGCTTCCTTCGATATCATAAAAGTTGAGCAAACTAAATTAGACTCACAATTTCATGTATCCCCAAGGGGGAAAAAAAACCTTAATAAAAAGACTCTATAATGGGGTGGCTAGGTGGCACAGTGGATAAAGCACCGGCCTTGGAGTCAGGAGTACCTGGGTTCAAATCCAGTCTCAGACACTTAATAATTACCTAGCTGTGTGGCCTTGGGCAAGCCACTTAACCCCATTTGCCTTGCAAAAACCTAAAAAAAAAAAAAAAGACTCTATAGATAAACTAAGTCAGGTTACAGATTAAACTACATCAAGGAGATTCTTAATGGGCTGATTTTGAAAGGAAAGCTACATGCTTACAAGATTAGAAATGAGATTTCTACAAAATAAAGCACTTTGAGAAGCTTAGAGTCCCCTTGGTCTTCCCAGCTGAGGAATATCAAAAAGCTTTCCCTTCAGAAAAACCTGGAAGGATATATAAACTGATGCAAAGTAATGGGAGCGAACTAGAACACAGAACACACTGATGGCAAATTCTAACAATAACCATCTCCTATACTCCTATTTTCTAGCAATCAGATAACGAGGTGGAATGATTCTGGTAAAAGTAAATGAGAAGGAGATCTTGCACAACCTACCCCTCACTATAACAAAATAATTGTAAACTCACGTCTCCAACCATTTGTTTCCTTGGTATGGTCCTCTTCGATACAGAAGGACTAGCAGTAGAAGTCAGTGAAGTTAGTTAGCAATGGTATAATTAACTGTAGTAATAGATTCCCATCACAGCTCCTAACTGCTTTATTAAATCTGACCCTACTCTCCTTAGGGACCAAGGCAATATATACGTTGTGATGGAGGAACGTTTTTATCTTTATTCTTGCTAAATCATCTCAGGAAATACCCCTTTGTTAAAGATAATTGATGTTGATTGGCTAAATGAAATTGGGATCCTTATCATCATTGATGAGTAACAGCAGGGAGAACAGGGTATCTCTAGAACCCTACCTACTAGTGCTCAGGGAGACTTAAATATCACTCTACAGATGGTTCCCCTGCAACATTATCTTTTATCTTCTGAGAGTCTGGGAGAAAAGCCATTGGGAGGCCAGCAGGAGGCCCTAGGCATTTTCATCAGGTGCAGGGCCATCTCAGGATGCAGCAGATAGTCTGTTTAAACCACTTTCACTTCAGAACCTGACTGGAATGCCCAAAGATGCCAATGGCCTTTTCTTCTGCAAGGAGAGGAAAAAACAGTTTTATACCATGGAATAGAGCCCCAAATAAAAAGTGACCTATTATGCCTTGAGGGGACTGCAGGCAACAGGGTTTGTTCTCATCTTTTAGGAATATTTACCGATAGAAGGTGAAGCTTGTTCAGGGAAAAGAGGTGGGTTTAAAAAAATGCCCTTGATAATAAGGCTGGAGTCCTTTGAAGGGGAATGGAGGGTTGGTTGTTTTGTTTTCTTTTTCAGTCATAAAACTCCCCCAAACTTCCTTAATGGAACTGCAGTTCAGATCGAGTAGTTATTTAATCGACTCTTTTCATTCTGATTTGGCCAGCCATAAGATAATAATAGTAGATAATATTTATGTCATGCCTACTATGTGACCAGCATTCTGGTAATTACTTTGGAATTATTATCTCATTTGATTTGCACAGCTCTGGAGAGATAGATACTATTATTATCCTCACTTCACAGAGGAGGAAACTCAGGCTAATAGAGAGTTAAGTGACTTGCCCAGAGTCTTAAAGCTTGTAGGTGTCTGAGACCGAGTTTGAACTCAGATCTTCGGGGCCTTAACCACTGTGCCACCTACTTATCCAGAGAAGATACAATAAGAAATAAGAAATAAAAAATACTTTCACCCCTGAGATTTGTGATAAGAACTTTATGAAACCACAGAAGAAATATAGAGATAAAAATCTTCTGATTTTATTAATATGAATTTATAAATTATGAGATCATAAACAGACTTATATATTAAATTTCTTTTAAAATTTTGTCTTTTTTATTAAGAACTTGATATAGAAACACAAATTTGACTTGCCCAAGGTCACACAGCTAGGTAAGTATTATTAAGTATCTGAGGCTGGATTTGAACTCAGGTCCTCCTGACTTCAGGGCTGGTGCTCTATCCACTGTGCCACCTAGCTGCCCCCAAACACAAATATTTTAATATAAAAGTATAAGAAAGAGGATTGTATAAGACTTGTGTTATGTGTAGCTTTTGAAATATATATATATATATATATATATATGTTTTGTGTATTTTTATTTGTATGTATACATCTATTTTTGTCTAATTTCCCAAGGTAGTGTCAAGCCTGGTTTTTTCATTTGCAGTCTCTTCTATACTTTTTTGGGGGAGGAGGGAGAGGACTTTCTTCTGTGAATTAAAAATTTCACTATGGACACTTTATTGCTCATTTCTCTCATTACCCAGTACCTCATCATTCAATATTCCAAGTAGAAACTCTTTCCAATTATATGGAATTTCTTAGTGAAGTGTCTCTGCATTCACTTCATTAGTCTTACTAAATTGAGAATTAAGGCATTTGAAAATTTGCAATCAGCCTTGAGAACTCTTTTCTAATTGATTAACTGACTCTCTTACCTGAAATCAATTCAAATCGATACAGTGGCATTCTGAAGTCCCCTCAAACTCTGTCAATAGATAGTCAATAGACTTGATTTGTCTCTTCTGCAATCCATACTTCCATTTGGTTTCATCATGCTGCCTCAGAATGGAGAGTGAGAGGGAGATATTTTTAATGTTCTGTCTCATCGCAGAACTGTGTAGTTTGTGGTTTATTATTGCAAGCTATTTAAATTAAGCCTGTTTAATTTGTTTGTGACTTTTTATATCTAGTCCATGTACCCATTTGGTATGAGTCATTATTCTAAATCTAATTCCTTCTATTTTCCTAACAATTGTTTACTAGCAGTGTTTCTTAAATGGTGATTCATGACCCCACTTATGTCTCCAGTAGACTAATAATGGATCTAGTTTCCTCACCTCTTGGCGTTGGGTTAGATACCTGTAGGTTTTGTTGTTCAGAAGCATCCAACTCTCCAACCCACTTGGAGTTTTCTGGGCAGGGCTACTGGAGTGGTTTGTCATTAACTTTTCCAGTTCATGTGACAGATGAGGAGACTAGGGTGAACAGAGTTAAAGAGTCCCATAGCTAGGAAGCATCTGGGGCTAGATCGGAACTCGGGTCTTTCCAACTCCAAGCCCTACACTCTATCCACAGCACCAGCTAACTGCCCTGGGTTAGAAGTATAACAAGAGATATACATGTTCAGATGTGTTCAATAGATAGATTTGTTTTGTGTGACTATACTTGTTTGTAGTAAGGGAGGGTTTTATAGTTTGGAGGAAGGGACATTTGAGGAAAGTGGTGACAGTAAATCAGCAAAAGTAGAAAAAAAAATAAAGAAGTGTTTCTAAAGAACCAGGTACAATGAAGAGTGTTAACAGATCACTTAAAAAAAGAAACATAAGAGAATAGGAGGAAGTTCAGGAGGGGAGACAGACATTCAAACAAGAGTAAGAGCTATCCTGTTAAATTTGAATTGACTATCTCTTTAAATAAACAGAATGGTAAGTTGTAGAGATTCCTGTTTCCATTGAGTTATCTTTCTTAATGTTCATGCTGTTGCTGATTCTCAAGTTGTTCATAAAAAGGAAAATTTTAAAGAAAATCAAATGAAGTGCGTCATGTGAATACTTAACCAAGTCAGCGCATTCTTATTTTGCTGAGTAATGATTTATAGCATTCAACTTGGAGCTAAATTGTTTAGGTTCTGATGGCTTGGGAATGTAAAGAGCAATTTTTTTTTTTCTGTTCTGTTCAAAATCTCTGAAGGACTTTCCCTGCTGGACTGATATGCTTATGATAGTAAATTGGGTCATCTTTTATCTAAATTCTTATCTAGCCCTTAGTCACTGAATGGGTGTTACCTCCAATAAACTGAGACTTGAGCAAGACCTAAGGTCATTCACTGTATCCCAGATGGTGCTAGTGTCTTGACTTTTGTCCTGCCACTGGACCCCAATGACTCTGGAGGAGAGAGTGAAGCTGATGACTTTTCCAAGCTCTGCCTCATTTAAATCCAATTCACTGGAAACTCAAGATATCAACCCAAGATATCCTTGGTCCTCTTTGAGAACAAAGGATGAACAAAGTTTTCCCCGTTCTGCCAAGGTATATTTCATATATTACTATAAATGTAAAAATGAATGGAACAGATTCTCCTCAAATTAGAAAACATGACTATCAGTAGACAAGGAGACCTTAGAATCTTAATAGTGCATAAGGGCTCTTCTTGAATTTAGAAACAAATTGGAAATAAAATTTAGAGTCATATTAGAAATGTTGATTCCAGCGCTTGTTGCTTTGGAAAGAGAAAGGTTGGAGAATTTAGCCACTTTCAAGATGCCCCATTAAGTCTATCCAACATGAATCCAGTGAGATGGAAGTCAATGAAAGGCATTCAGGACTTGGATTCAGGAGAGAGAGGATGATTTCAGGCTTATGAAACCATGCCAGGGTATTGCATTTCTTGGTCATCCTTTTCCTCCCCTGTGCCATTTTTACAGCTCACAAAGATGTGGTGAAGACTGAATCCAACAGCCTATGTGTAAGGTAGACTGACAACTGTCAAGGCAGCAGATCATTATTATAGATTAGTTTTCTATTACTTAAAGACCTACTTCACTAATTGTCATTGAATCAGGATCAGTATTTAAGCTTACCAAATACTTTTTTTTTAGGTTTTTGCTAGGCAATGGGGTTAAGTGGCTTGCCCAAGGCCACACAGCTAGGTAATTATTAAGTGTCTGAGGGCAGATTTGAACTCTGAGACTCCTGACTCCAGGGCCAGTGCTCTATCCACTGCGCCACCTTGCTGCCCCCCTGATGACCAAATACTTACCAAGAAACTGGAAGACAGCATTTAGCACAATGCCTCTGTAACATCTTAGGGGCTTAATAAATGTTTGTTGACTTCTAATGATTTGTGCTTAAGCTTACAGATACCATAGTGCTGATATAGTGGACATGGTACCTTCTCCATTGGACAAATTATTATCCAAATATTTAAATGTTTGGAAACCAAGTTAATCTAGTCTTCGGAAACAACTAGGTGGGGCAGCTAGGTGGTACAGTGCTTGGCCTGGGGTCCAGAAGACTCATTTTCTTGAGTTCAAATCTGTTCTCAGATATTTATTAATTGTGTGACCCTAGGCAAGTCAATTCACCCTGATTTTCTGAGTTTCCTCATTTGTAAAATGAAATGGAGCAGGAAGTGTCAAAACAATAACAAACAGACCTTGGAAAGCCAGAAAATTCTATCAGTTTCTGACTTTGTAAAGTACCTTCTATTCTTTAAGTGAATTTTCAAAATATTAAAATTTTTTTGAAATAAAAAATATACCTACATTAAAACTGGTATTCAATAGTGACTAGAAAATTGATTTGGGAATTTAAAAGAAAGTTCCCAATTTATTGCAATTAAAAGGGTATATAGGATTTTTATAAATGTATGCATTGGAATATGAATTTATCTGTTTGAAAATTTTCTGCCGATGCACATATGTGAGCTCCACTTCTTTCTCCACTAGAATAATAAGATGATCATTCTATAGTATTTTACTGAGTTTAATTATTTCAAAATTTAGGTATTCTAATAATTAAATAAAACCTTTCATAATGATAAATTAACCAATGCCAACTTTGCTTGCAAAAACTATACTTTGGAAATAAAGCAGTCCCCCGAAACTGAAATATTTGAGTCCAAATATTTCAATAAAAATAATGAATAGTTTGCCTAGGTGGTACTTGATGAATCCTATGTCTCTAGTTGTGTGTGTGTGTGTGTGTGTGTGTGTGTGTGTGTGTGGTTGTTCATTTTATAATTGACATTTGGTTTGGAATCTAAAGGATGTGGTCTGTCTGTATAAGAGAGCAGCTATGGCTTCCAACTCAGAATGATAAAAGAAAGAGACTGGGACTTTGTAGAAAGACTGTGTGATTGACTCTGAGGGGTTCTACTGGTTCCCTTTTTCCTTACTTTCTACTTTTCCTCTCTTGACTCATCCTGCCCCAGACTCGGAATCACACAGAAGGGAAAAGGACCTTGGTGGCATCAAGTCTAATGCACCCATCAGAGATCAGGCTCCATCTCCAATCTGGGAGCTCTTGTAGGGCAGAGAAGTAGTAGTAGCAACCACAACAGGTAGCAATACTTTGAGCAGGATAATTCATCTCTTTCTAAGAAGGCAGTGCTGAACTTCATCAAAAGTAAAGTACATGTGAAGCTTAGAGAGATGCAGGATTCTTGACCTAGTAAGAAGATGAAATTCAGTTTTACACTGATAGTAAAAATCCAAAGTGCTTTTATGGTGCCCTAAAGGCTAATTATGGGTCAAAGAAATATAGTTCATCTCAACTTCTCAGTGCTGATGGAGTCACACTGATTAGTGAGAGGATATGATCCTGGAGAGATAGGCTTCATAATGTTCATAGTCTTCCAAACAAAAGCCACTGGTCTTTTATCTCAGGTTGAAGTCAATCACTTTAGCTAAATTTCCAGTTTCAGGAAAGATTTTGAATGACATTAGACTCCTTTCATGTAACAAAGCACCTTGTGTTGATCCCATTCCAGTGAGATTTACAAGATTGAAGGATCTACTGCTCAGATAAAAGCTGACCGAAATTTTCTGGGTTATATGGCAAGAGGAGATTATCCCCCAGGAGTTCAAGGAAGCCTCCATTGTCCATCTCTATAAAAGTAAAGGGGAATACATTGTCCTGCAACAATCACAGGGGTGTTTCTCTCCTAGTCATTACTGAAAGACTCTTGTCAAGAGTACTAGGGTGGCTAGGTGGCACAGTGGATAGAGCACGGCCCTGGAGTCAGGAGTACCTGAGTTCAAATCCAGTCTCAGACACTTAATAATTACCTAGCTGTGTGGCCTTGGGCAAGCCATGTAACCCTATTGCCTTGCAAAAAAAAACATAAAAAAAAGAGTCCTAGAGAAGCTACTTTTGGCCCCCCAAAACTATAGGAGAAACTGTTGGATTGGATGATAGACCAAATGCCTGTAGGAATTTGTGACTGAGGCTGACCACTGTCTTTCTTACACAAATCAGAAAAGGATGTCATGAACCAAAATGAATGACTTTAAACCAGAACCCTGAACCACCAAGGGCGGGAGAAGGAAAAAAATGCCAAATGAAACCAGAAAGGAAGGCACATAAGCATAGTCATTGGACTTTACCCCTTAAGAGGAGAGCTTCCCAGGAAGCCAGAGTGCTCACGTCATACCAGACAGGGACCGTCCCCACTAAGGGCAAAGAGAGGCATGGCCACTTTATCACTGCCCCCATAGCCATTAATCTGACTGGCTCCAAATATGTCTCTGAGATTTTCTGTTCAATGGTCACTAGAGGTAGCCATTCCTCTCTTCATAGCAGGACTTCCCTGATGTCCCTACTGCTGATGCTGTGGCCATTACTGAGCCTGTCATTCTTCACCTGGTTCTGAAACCCATTCTGAGACTATAAGACCCTTTCTGTGCTTTTTTAAATTCAATCAGTTAATATGATTGGAAGGGACCTCCTTTTGAAGGTTAGATATAATGGCAAGTAAATTGAGACTTGGAATAAATGGGCTATTTGGGCAATCAGCCAGAGTCAATAGACGCATATCCTGTATCTCCTATGCAGCGGGCATCATGCCAATCATGCATAGAAGGGAAAGCAAACAGTTCCTGCTCTCAGAAGGATCTCAAAAAGAGGAGACAGCATGAAGACAATTGGGTACAACCAAGATATAGAAAGGATAAACTGGAAATAATCACTAAGCTTCAAGAGGATCAGGAAAGGTTTCTCAGGGAAGGAGAAGCGTTAGCTGGGAAAAGGAAGGAAGCCTGGGAAATCAGAGGCAGACTGGAGGACGGAGAACCCTCCAAGTCCCTGAAAAATGCTCTGTGTCCGAAGATGGAAAAGTAAGGCAGCGATTAGTGTCACTGACAGAAAAGTCTGAGGTGGGGCATAGAGAGCAGAATGAAGGGCTTTAAAAGTCAAATAGGATTTTATATTTGATCCTGGGGTGGGAGGGAGGCAATAGGGAGCCACTGCAGTTTATTGAGGGAGGGAGGGTTGACATGGTCACACCTGCCTCTCCAAGGCAGAATCATGGGAAAAGGCATCTCCATCTTTATCACTTTCACAGCAGAGCCAAGTTTGGACCTGGCTGTGGGCTCAGCAAGGTGGGCTACATTTCAAAGGGGAAGCAGTTAGGTTTCAGAAAACTTCCTGCAAAACTGTAGTCCCCAGGACTCTCTAGACCAAGCTAGGGATTCGTTAAGCCAGTGTTTTTTCCTGTTTTTAAAAAGAAAATTGGATTGTTACCGCAGCAAAATAAAGAACGATTAGTCCACTCCCGCCCTTGTAATAATCCTCTGTCACCTGGTGAAATGGGGTGACAAGGATCCTTAGAGGTGGGTCTAAGACGTAAAGAAGGGTATAACATCTATGGTTTCCCTGTTTCTGAGCTGTCCCTAATCCAGGAACCCAATCACCTTGCATTATTCTACATGTGTGCTATTTTATGAACCAGGATTTAGACTTTGCATTGTTTTCCTTGTCCAGACTTGCTGATTGTTAAACCGTGTTGCCTTTCTCCTGGGGTAGAACTGCATGCTGGGGCCAGGATGACGCACGAGACTCCTCAGTTCTGTTTTCACATGTCCTCTAAAGGCACTTTGAGGGTATTGGGTTTCAAAGGGTTTGGATTCCCAGAGAGAGAGCAGGACTGGTTTTGGAGGTTTGCAGTGTAAGACAGGCTCTGGGGGTGTGCAGGGGTTGATTCCCTTCCTCACCTCCAGAGGTTCTAAATCCTCAAAAGGGAAACACCAGCAGAGTCTGTCTGAAGTTTGCTTCCTTAGCATATCCCCTGGAAAACAGTCCTATCTTTCCTGGCTAATGGAGGTCTCTCTTCAAGGTATCACCCTGGGCGCCTAGGTGGCGTAGTGGATAAAGAACCGGCCCTGGAGTCAGGAGTACCTGGGTTCAAATCCGGTCTCAGACACTTAATGATTACCTAGCTGTGTGGCCTTGGGCAAGCCACTTAACCCCATTTGCCTTGCAAAAACCTAAAAACAAACAAACAAACAAAAAAAAAGAAAAACCAAGGTATGACCCTGAAACACTTCTCAGGTGTTCTCTGATGCCCTTGTTGGCAATGCAGGCAAAGAAATTACTCAATCACTGAGCTCCTGTAAATCTGCCTCTGTCTCTTCCCATGTCTTTGGAGTGGGACCTGATTATGGCTCTCCAGAATGAAAATGAAAGGAATAATAGTTCACCCTTATATAATGATTGAATATTATCTTGAAAAGGCAGCTGGCTAGGTTACGCCCAACACTGCTAAAAGGTCCAGGTGCCTTCCCTGTCACCTATCCCACAGGGGAAGACCCCATGGGAAGAATTCAAGTCACCACCAGTTACTCCTCATGCCCATCTCCATGGGGGTGATGGAGATATTTGATTGTTGGTGGAAGTTGATGAAACAGGAATAAGCTTCCATTCAGAAAGGGTTAGTGTGTCAGTCACAGAAAGGAAGCCCAAGGGGAGTGAAGGAACTGAGTAGGTTCTTGTTCTAGACCATGGCTTTTTAAATTTCTTTGGGCAGTCAGTATGGTGAAGTCAGATATTCTTTCCTTCTTAGAATTATGATTTTAAATCCAAAAAAAAAAATCAAATGCAAAGAACTGAAAGGAAACCACTTATGTTGAAATGTTGAATAGCTATAAAAACATCTTTATAAAAACATGTTAATAACTAGTTCAACCATTCTGGAGAGCACTTTGTAACCACGCCTAAAGGGCTATAAAAGCGTGCATATCCTTTGACCCAGGAATATCATTACTAAGGCTGTATGCCAAAGACATTTTTTAAAAAAGGAAAAATATCTATATGAATAAAAATCTTTAAGGCCACTACTAAGGCTGTAACCCAAAGAGATTTTTTTAAAAAAGGAAAATATCTATAAGAACCAAAATATTTAATATGGCTCTCCTTTTGGTGGCGAAAGACCAAAACCTGAGGGGATGCCCATCAATTGGAAAATAGCCAGTGGTATATGAATTTGATGAAATATTATTGTGCTATAGGAAATGAGCAGGATGATTTAAAAAAATCTGTGAAGACTTATATGAACTTGTGTAGGGTTAGCAGAACCAAGAGAATGTTGTAAAAAGCTACTGTACTAATAAAAGGATGATCAATTGTGACTTAACTACTCTGATCAATTCAATGAACCCAGACACTTCCAAAGATTCTTGGTGAAATGTGCTATCTACCCACAGAGAGAGGCAACTAGGAGGTCATTAGCCCTGGAGTCAGAAGGACCTGAGTTCAGATCTGACCTCAGACAATAATTACCTAGCTGTGTGACCTTGGGCAAGTCACTTAACCCCATTGCCTTGCAAAATGACATATGTTGTCCATGTGATTTTATTATTCCAGTAACTTTTCAGAGGTTATGACAGCAAGTTAGGAAGTGCATTTACAAAACCATCTAGAAAAGATTTAATGACGATAATAGAAAGAGCACTATATGCCTAATGATGATGATTTGTGACTGATGGAAAATCACTATGCTGTATGAAATGATGGTTTGGAAGAATTTAAAGAAAACTTGTAGGAATTGATTCCAGGGGAAAAGAGGAACCAAAAGGACACAATACACAATGACCAACAACAATATCACTAAGGACAACATAGAAAGACAATAAAACTTCAGTCAGAGAAAATGATAAACTTGTCATGGTGGAAGGCAACATTCTACCTTTATGTGAACAATTGAGTAACCATTTTGAGAGATGTATATACTTTGTAAAGAGGTTTATCTGAGTTTTGGGAAGGATTATTTGTTAATTTACATTTTTATTTATTTACACATTACTTAAATAGTCTTGTTCCAAGAGCCAACATAACCCCCTTTCCCCCACAAAAATAAAAACCTCAAGAGAAATAAAGTGAAAGAAAGAGAAAAAAAAATGTGCTTCAGTCTGAGTTCAGATACCATCAGCTCTATCTTTGGGGTGGATCACATTCTTTATCATGAGTCCATTAGAGAAGCTACTTCCATATTTTTTCTCACAGTTGCTGTTGCTGATTGTAATTCCCTCCATCCATTTCTCCCCACTCCCATTTATTCTACTTTCTTTCTCCTTTCACTCT
The DNA here is from genome assembly GCF_037893015.1 of Macrotis lagotis. Lineage (NCBI taxonomy): Eukaryota > Metazoa > Chordata > Mammalia > Peramelemorphia > Peramelidae > Macrotis > Macrotis lagotis. Next base: position 915,901,384 of record NC_133658.1, on the reverse strand, counting down.
GTCCCCTTCAAAAGTGTGCTATAGGGCAGCTGAGTGGCAGAATAGACAGAGCACTGTCCTTGGGGGTCAGGAGGCCCTGAGCCCACATCTCACCCCAGACACCCAGCAACTACCTAACCCTGTGGTACTGGACAGGCCACCCAACCCCACCACCTTGCAAAAAAATTTGTTGTATCTGACTACCCTCTCCCACAATCTTCCCTTTCCTCTATTACCTACACCCTCCCCCCTGTCCTCTTTCTCCCATCCCTTTCCTCTCTTTTTTCTTCTAGGGTAAGATAGATTTCTATGACCCATTAAGTATGTATGTTGTTTCCTCTCTGAGTCATTTCTGATGAGAATGAAGGTGCCCTCATTCCCCCACCTTCTCCCCTTCCACTCCACTGCAAAAGCTTTTTCCTGACTTTTGGGGTTTTGGGGATTTTTTTTTTAGGTTTTCATTGTAAGGCAAATGGGGTTAAGTGGCTTGCCCAAGGCCACACAGCTAGGTAATTACTAAGTGTCTGAGGCCAGATTTGAACTCAGGTCCTCCTGACTCCAGGGCCAGTGCTCTATCCACCTAGCCACCCCTTTCCTGACTTTTTTATGTAAATAACTTAGCCCATTATACCTCTCCTTTCCCTTTCTCCCAGTTCATTCCTTTTTCACCCATTGGCTCCATCTTTACAATATATTGTATCTTCATTTTCAGCTCCCTCCTGTGCCTTGTCTAAATATGCTCCTTCTAACTGCTCTATTAATTGAGAAGGTTCATATGAGTTATCAGTATCATCTTCCCATGCAGGAATATATGCAGTTCAGCGTCAGTAAATCCCTCATGATTAGCCCTTCCCGTTCACCCTCTCTGTGCTTCATTTGAGTCCTGTACTTGAAGATCAAACTTTGTGTTCATTTCTGGTCATTTCACCAGGAAAGTTTGAAATTCCCCTGTTTTATTGAAAGTCCATCTTTTCCCCTGAAAAAGGATGTTGAGTTTTGCTGGGTAGTTGATTCTCAGTTATAATCCAAGCTCATTTGCCTTCTGGAATATTATATTCCAAGCCTTACAAGTCCTTAATATTGCTGCTGCTAAGTCCTGTAGTAATCCTGACTGCAGTTCCACAATATTTGAATTGTTTTCTTCTGGCTGCTTGTAATATTTTCTCTTTGACTTGGGAGTTCTGGAATTTGGCTATAATATTCCTGGGCATTATTTGTTTTGGATCTCTTTCAGAAGAAGATTGGTAGATTTTCTTAATTTCTATTTTGCCCTCTGCTTCTAGGATATCAGGGCAATTTTTTTGTAGAAATTCTTTAAAAATGAAGTCAAGGCTCTTTTCCTGATCATGACTTTCAGGTAGCCCAATAATTTTTAAATTGTCTCTTCTGATCTGTTCTCTAGGTAGTTGTTGCTCCAATGAGATAGTTCACTTTTTCTTCTAATTTTTCATTCTTTTGATATTATTTTATTGTGTCTTATTCCTCATAAAATCATCAGCTTCCTTTAACTCCATTCTACACTTGAAGAAGTTGTTTTCTCCAGAGAGCATTCTTATCTCTTTTTCCATCTGGCCAATTCTGCTTTTAAAGGCATTTTTTTCTCTTTAACTTTTTTGAACTGCTTTTTCCATTTGACCTATACTGGTTTTTAACTTGTTTTCTTCTGCAATTTTTTGGAACTCCTTCACCAAGCTGCTGACTTGGTTTTCATGCTTTTCCTGCATCTCTCTCATTTCTCCTTCCAATTTTTCCTCTACCTCACTTACTTGATTTTTGAGCTCTGCCATAGCCTGAGCCCACTTCTTATTTTTCTTTGGATACAGAAGCTTGTACTTTGTTATCCCTGAATGTGTGTTTTGATCCTCCATGAGACCAAAGTAATTCTCTATGGTCAGGTTCCTTTTTTTCTGTTTGCACATTTTCCCAGCCTGTGCCCTGGTTTTAAGGTGCTTCCTGAGCTTTTGAGTAGTTATTGGGGGCAACTCTGCAAGGACCTCAGTTCCTTCAAAGTATTAGGAGAGGCTCTGACTGCTGTCCTGGTCTATGCTCTGGTCTGTGGATGACCACAAGCATGGCCTTCTGCCCTAGAGTTATGAGGAGGGTCCCTGCTCTATTGTGGTATGGGAGCCCATACTGTGACCAGCGTCTAAAAAGGGACAGAGCATCTGAGTCCCTCTCCCAGGACCAGAGGAGAGACCTCCACATCTCCCCCCATCCCTTTACCTTCTGTGGGCAGAGCACTCTGGAAGCAGCTGCCTGAGCAGCTGGGAGCTGGGAGGCTCTATGGGCCTGCTTCTATTTCCCAGGACCCAGCTTACACTGAGGGCCCAGGCTATGCTGAGAGCCATGCTGGTCTGGGCTTCGGTGCTCATTCTGGCAGAGGTTTCCCCCTTATCTTCCAAGTTGTGCTTGGTTTTCCCTGGGTTGGCAGGTCTGGAAGCTGCATCTGTTGCCATGAGCTGGCACTCCCAGGGACCAGGTGCCCTGTGGGCTGTTCCTGGAAGGCTGGAGCTCCTTGGCTCCTATGGTAATACTGGCTGCGCTACCACACCCTCCAGCCCTGTGGAACAAAACCTTTCTATGATCTTCCAGGTTACCTTGGGCTGGAGAATTGCTATCCTGGGTCTTTCTATGGGTTCTGTGTCTCGAAAATGTAGTTAGTCATAATTTTAAGAGTTTTGGAATCTTTTGGAAGAGAGTTCCTGGGAAAGCCTGTCCTCATGTTTCCATCTTGGCTCCACCTCCCAATTTTATTTATTTTTATTGTTTATTTTCTTTTGCAACACGAGTAATATGCAAATGTTTTGCATTTAATAGATAACAAATTGCTTGCCTTCTCAAGGAAGGGGAAGGGGAAGAAGGAAGGAATAGAAAGAATTTGGAACTCGAAAATTTTAAAAATTTTTATTTAAAATTTTTGCATGTAATTGAGAAATATTTATCAAAATAAACAAAAAATTTTAAAAATATATATTCATGGATCCCCATGTTAAGGATCTCTGTTCTAGAGCTTGATTCAAAACTGTTTTAAATTGTTATGACCTTTTTCTTGTTCAAGATTTTTTATCCTTCAAATTCTGAGACTGGGTCCCCCTTTCTCACCTGCGGTAACAGTACAGTGGCTGTTCATGGTCTTGATTCCATTACTGATGTATTTGACCTGCTCCATTTTTTCTAGCTTAGACCAGTTTTCTCTTCCTTAGACAGCCTAGTGGTCTTTGACTCTTAAGAGTTCACTATACTGGTCTCATCATACTGGGTTGTATACACCCAGTCCCAAACTCAAGCAATCTACAAATCTCATCTTCTTCAGGAGCAGGGAGGTTGGGGTCTGGCCAGCTCAAGATTGTGAAAAATATTTCCTAAAATTATCTTGGGGGACAGACATGTTTTAGGACATAAGAGGACTCTATTGGATCTCTCTCTCTCTCTCTCTCTCTCTCTCTCTCTCTCTCTCTCCCCCTTTCTCTCAGGAAGAAGTGCTTAGATTCATAGACATAAATTAGTATTAAATTAATAAACGTTTTTGGAAAACTTATGCCTAAAATATGTGGTACGATATTATTTTTTTTTTGCAAGGCAAATGGGGTTAAGTGGCTTGCCCAAGGCCACACATCTAGGTAATTATTAAGTGTCTGAGGCCAGATTTGAACTCAGGTACTCCTGACTCCAGGGCTGGTATGTTATCCACTGTGCCACCTAGCCACCCCAAGGTACAGTATTGATATTTATTTTTCTTTGAAGACAGTCTAGGAGGCATAACAATAGTCAATGAGGGATCAGTGAAGGTAAAAAAATGATACACAATGATATCCCTCATCCACCTCTTACAGTTAAACTCTTTGACCATTGAACTCTTTGACCATTCAACATTCCTGAATCCTACAATGGTAGCAGAACTTCCTTGAATGATCAGCCAATTCCTGCTGGTTAGCTGTAGAAGGGTTCAGTGATCTCCAGGTTCATGAGTGCTACTGTGATATATAAGGCCATGGAAGAAAGACAGCAGGTGAACCTTAGCTTGTGAATTGGTTTATCATCCTTCTTCTGGTTCTGGAACTCCCTTTATACCTTATATTGATTCTTGTGCATCAATTGAAGCAGGTGCAAATTGGAATAACTGAGCAAAACCGGGTGGGGGGGGCTGTTGAACAAATTGGATTAATTTGGTTCAAAGGTCCCTATAGAGTCCACAAGTATTTCACATGCTATCCTGAATTCTCTGACCATGAATGTGAAGAGGTCTTCTCAACCCTCTCCTTCTCTCAATGGTGGGGTTTTTTTATCCTATGATGAAATACCTTTTCCTTGCCAAAGTTAGTCCCCTTGCCCTGCAAAAGTATTCCATTCCATCTCATCTCCAGAAGACAGACTCTTCTATCAAGGCCACATCTCATGGATCTTCAATCTCTTCCTGTCCACTACTTGTACAAATGTGACAATGTCTCTTCCATTCTCAATGTAACTTAATGTGAGTCTTCACTAATGTCCCATTTCTTTCCTCTTGTTCATGGTTAAAGTTCTTGATAAAGCTATCTAGCACAGGCCTTTTCTGTCTCTTCTTTAATTCTCCAAGATCTGACTTCCAACCTCATCATTCAATGGAAAGTAATCTCTGTAAAGTTACTAATGATCTCTGAATTTCCAGATCCAATGACCTTTTCTCCATCCTCATTCTCCTAAATCTCTTTGCAGCCTTTCCCCACACTGATTCCCTCTCTTCCTTGTTATTCTCTTCTGCCTAGGTCTTTGGCCACCCTTCTCTCCTACTTCTCTTTTTACCCATCTGACCTCTCCTTAGCCTCCTTGGCTGGATCTTCATTCATGTCAAGGCTGCTTACTATGGCTGTCCTACAGGATTTCCTCCTGGGCCCCTTCTCTTCTCCCTCCAGATTATTTCACTTGGGGACCACATCAGCTCCCATGGATAGAATGACACCCCCTAAGCTGGCAATTCTCAAGCTGACCCATTCTGCTCCAGTCTCTCTGCTGGCTCTCAGTCTCCAAGTGTTTTTCAGACATCATAAAGTAGATTTCCAGTTGAGATTTTAAATTAAGCCTGTCCAAAGTTGAGCACATTCTCTTTCCCTCTAAGCCTTCCCCGCTGCCCACCTCCCCTATTGCTGTGGAGGGCACCACCCACCTCTCAGGTCCTCAGGCTCCCATCTGGGAGTCTTCCTGGGTTCCTTACTATAGCAACTCAACATCCAATATGGTGCCAAGACCTGTGACTTCACCTCTCAAAAAAACTCTCAAAACCATCTCCCTTCCCTAGCTTGTCTTGTATTGAATCTCTTTGTTCTTAGCTAATTTCTCCATGAGATTGGGATCTCCTCGAGTTTAGGGACTGATTTTTCCTTTTCTTCTCATCTCTGCTTAGCAAAGTGCTGGTATACAGTAGGTGCTTAATACATGTTGATTAACTGACAGGCTTTGTAAAATCTGGTTTGATTCAAATGCCAAAATGCTGTTTTTTTCTAATTGCAGCAAAGACATCAGACTTACTTTTTCTGGAGTGTTGCTGGCTATGTCACACTGACTTTCTGCTGTTTCTCTTTTTGTCAGCTCCTGGTAATTAATATCTCAATTCAATTTAACATCAATTTGTTTTCAGAAAGCAATATTTACTGTGCAGATTGGCAGAATCCCCCAAGACACTCTTCCCTTAACCCACCTTAGTCTCCAGAGGAAGCATCCTGAAACCTGAGGCAGCAGGAATCATTGGGCCTGCCAATTTCACAGTCAAGTGCAGTCTAGGGGGTCCTAGAGGTCATCCTTGGGTCCTCAATGCTGAACATCTAGTGACATATTTTCTTGCCTTTCCAGGGTTCAAGATCATTTTTAGTAATTTTTCAGTCACTTCTGATCCTCTATCAGTCCATATGAGGTTTTATTCTGGGCTGGCTTGCCATTTCCTTCTCCAATTCTTTTTATAGATGAAGAAACTGAGTCAAACAGGGTTAAGTGACTTGCCCAGGATGGCACAGTTAGTAAATGTTTGAGATTGGATTTGAATTCAGGATGCTAGCCATTTCTAATGACTCACTTAAAACCAGAAGCCACAGGAAGGTGGTGGGCTCATAGACCACAAGAAAAGACTGGAGTCTTTGCCTCCCAGCCTGAAGGAATGGGAAGGAATGACTCAGGGCCAGGGCCAGGCCCTGGCTGACTCACATCTTCTGAATGCAGACCAGACTTCTTCAATACCACATGGTGAACAACTGAGACCACTTACAGACTGGTTATACGTGCTCCAACCCACAAACATATCTGCAGTCTCAGAAAACACTGCTCATGCTCCCAGGGACTGAACTCACTGGCCAGTCTCCATTACCTAACATTTATCAGTTGTCCTTATGTACTTAAGAAGGGTGGAGAATGGTCCAAAAGCAAATATTTTCCGTGAGTGAGAGGCCCTGGGGAGAATTTGTTCCTCAAATGTCATCCAACTAACTCCCAGCAGGGACAGGCCCCAGCCACCCAGGACCAGTCCTGAATGGGATCTTCGGGGCTCTGCAACATTTCCTATATCACCTTGACTCTGTAAGGCCAGTCGAACAAGACATAACTCTTCAAAATAAAAGAGCTAAAATGTGTGTTATATTGGATTTAAAAGACCAAATGCACTCTGCATCGTCCTCTTGAGATCAGTTACATGAGAATGAGGGGAAGCTAAATAGGGGGTGTTCACCTCAGTTTCTTCATCTGATAAATGTAGCTAAAAATAACACCTCCAGCCCAAGATTGGTATCAAATGTGCCAATTTTCTAAAGTATTTAAGCATACCTTAAAGGTTTGCACAAATGCCATTTATATAAATGCAAAAGGTCTGGATTTTCTCCTTATGAAATTTTAATGGGCAAGCTCAGGAGACTTCTCATTTTACCTCCTAAGTTGACCTAATTGTCTCATTTGCAACTGGTGAAGAAGTTGTCTTGTATTATCTCGAGACCCAAATAAAAAGTGACAATGCTTTCCATCTAAAGACAAAAATTCTTGTCCAGAGAATGAGTGGGCCCTGTCATATCATTCAGCTCAGGGGTGGAGTCTCCATAAGGGTCAGGAACAATTTCTCCTGCCCTTCAATGACCCATCTCAATCTTTATCTGCGCTCTCTCAAATTACCGTAATAACCTGAAATATCAGACCACTCCCATGGATGCTAGGCCACCACCTATTTCATCTAAACCATCTCTTCCAGCTCATGGTGAGCCTGGGGCTGGCCAGAATGCCTAGGGTGAGTGGGACAGTCAGTGATAAAATGGAATCCTCACCCTAGGGCTAAGAGGATTCCTGTATTCCTTCCCAAGGAAGATCAAGGTCTTGGCTTCCAGAACGGGCACAACTGTTTCTAGGTGCTTAATGCATTTTACTGACTGACCACAACTCACATATATCTTGTGGATGTTCTGATTCTACCCAAACATACCAATGACTGACCCAAGTGGTCACAATGAGCTTAACCCAAGTCTTGGCACCATTCTTTGAGCAATTATAGAAACTCGGTCCTTTGGCTGTCACATCAATATGCCAGAAACTCAAACGTTTCCAAATGTAAGACTTAGTCTCATGTTCTTCATAATTCATAAACTTTTCTCCAATGACACCTGCACCCTTTACATGGGAGACAATTGGGTTGATTCACCACTACAGAATACTATTGGCTGAATTCCACCAATATCTTCTTTGCGGACTTTCTGTTCAGAAAAGGAAATCACTCCCTGTGTGCAATCATTTGTCATCCATCAAGTCTTCTCCGAGAGACCAGTAATGATTGTTGAAGCATTAACTTTAAAAAAGCACAAAGCCAAACTAAGCTCCTATAAATCAGAGGTTTTAGTCTTTTATTTCTGAAAGTACCTCTAAACTTAGGGAGGGTAACCAGTGGGATGTGGGCCCTCAGGCTCTATTTCAGCCTCTCCTGACTCTACTCTCATACATGGAATCCACACTAATGATTTGTGCTCTTTGAAACTGGATACATCAGTCACAATTCTATCCATATTGCTTGAACTCCTATTATGATGGATAGAAATTATGATAAGATTGAAAGGTTTTACTTAGTCTAGCCTAAAGGAAAGACAAGAAGAGTTTATGAAGTAACATTATTAAAAATAAAAAGGGCAAAAAGAGAGAAATAAGCAATCTGGCCCATCAGTCTCAGCATCCATCCCTGACCTCTCTCATGAGCTCATCTTGTTTTGCCAACTGTTTCTTGGACATCTCCAAATGGTTATCCCACAAATATCCCAAAAAAGTGCATCATTCTTCTAGTCATGCAGGCTTGAAACCTCAGAATCAGCCTCACCTTCTAACTTGTACCCATTCCACATCTCCTTCATAAACAGATTATGAATATTCCAGAGTCTGAGATTTTGGAATCCAACTCCCACCTAACCCTAACACTAACTTGATTCCTGAAAATGTCATTTTCCATCCTCCATGACTTCATCCATCCAGTCAGTCAGTCAATAAACATTTATTAACTTCTACTATGTTCCAGATGCTAAACACTGGAGATACACAAAATTAGTAAAAGACAATTCCTCCGCTGAAGGAGCTCACAAACTAATGGAGGAGACAACAAGCAAACAAATCTATTGGTTGGTTGGTTGCTGTCCTTTGTGCTTGGAGAGGTCCAAATGATATCCCTGGGTCTGGGTCAAGTTATAGTGTGTCCAACTGCAGTTGATCAAACCAATACGAACTCAGAAGACTCTACCATAGGTCAGCACGATTAATCCATGGGAACCTTGGAGTGGGTACTCTAAATTTGGTCATCTCAAGTTTCCTTTGAGCTGCTTCAATTGTTCCTTATTCATGAAGTGTAGCATCCTCTCTGATGAGAGCACACCAAACTGGGTAGTCCAGGATCAATGTTTCCCCTGCTGCACAATCAATTCCCAAGTTCTTAAAAGAAACCCTGGAAATGGCCTTGAATTGCTTCTTCTGATGCCCCTGTGAATGCTTGCCCTCTGTGAGTTCTCTGTAAAATGGTCTTTCAGGCAAACGTATGTTTGTCATTCAAATAACATGGACAATCTGGTGGAATTGTATTCTCTGCAGCAGAGTTTGAATGCTTGGCAAATTAGTTCGAGAAAGAACCTCATTATCTGGTATCTTCTCTTGCCAGGTGATCTTTAGAATCCTTTAAAGACAATTTGAATGGAAGTGATTCAGTTTCCTGGCAGGATGCTGGTCGACTGCCCAGGTTTCACAAGCATAAAGTAATGAGATCAGCACAATGGCTCTATAGACTTTTAGTTTGGGCATCAGTCTAATATCTCTTCTTTGCCACATTTTCCTTTGGAACCTTTCCTTTTGGAGCTCTGGCAATGAGTGCGTCAAGCTCATTATCAATGGATACTTCCCTGGAAAGGACACTGCCAAGGTAAGTGAACTTGTTCACAATATTCAAAAATCTCTTAATTTGCTGTAATTGATGGTTCCACCTATGGATGATGTGGTGCTGGCTGATGGAGCACCTGGGTTTTCTTGATGATAATTATTAGGCCAAAATGAGTGCAAGCAGCAGAGAATCGATCCATGCTCTGTTGCATCTCAGTTTCAGAGGCTGCATTGAAGCACAATCATCTACAAACAGACAATCCTGCACCAACACTCCCTCCATTTTGGTCTTGACTTGTAGCCTTTTCAAGTTGAAGAATTTACCATCAGTGTGGTAGCTGACCTTGATGCCAATAAGCAAGCAAGTTACACATAAGAAAAATAGGAAATAATTAAAAGAGAGAAGGAAGAGGCCTATATGTGGACTTCAGTGGCCATTAAATAAAATAATTATGTTGATAAAGTTTGTCCTTCAATCTCAAAGAAGACCATGACATTAGGGAGGTGATGCCTTGATGTACAAGTGCAGTAGATTTGAGTGAGGGGTTACCAGTGACCAGATATGAACCAGAATGACTGGAGGTGGTCCTAGATATGAGGCAATCAGGATTAAGTGACTTGCCCAAGTTCACACAGTCAAGTATCAGAGGCTAGATTTGAGCTCATGTCCTCCTGACTCCAGGGCTGATGTTTTATCCACTTCACCACCTCGCTGCCCTAATAAGAGGAAATACCCTAGGGAATGGTCAGAGTCTAGTGAATCTGCCCAGAATGTTGAGCTCCAGGCTGCAGGGCAAGCATATGAGAGAGCCTTGAAGAATGGGACAGGGAAGATCTTCATCTATTCTGATTCTTAGGTGATGGTCATGGGATCTGGACATGAGAGAGCCCTGCAATGGACTGTTAAAAGTGTCTTTGCTGGAGGGACAGGAAAAATGAAGAATTTTTGATGATTTTTTTCCCCAATTGATTAGAGCTGTTTGTGGGGCATGCCTATACATCAAAAGCTGAGCCATGGTTAATTAAAGATTGAGGCTGTTTTCGAAATGTAGAAGTTGGGTTCATTGTCAGTCTGTCTTTGTCAGACACTTATTAAGACCTACTATGTGTGGGGCCCCGTGCTAAACACTGACTATGGGAGTCAGGGGAGGGTGATGCCATGTTCTGCCAGGTGAAGGACCATGTGATCTCCCTACCTGAGTATGAAGTAAGCTATTCCTGCCCCACTGGGTTTCTGGCACCAACGTGTGCCCCCTCCCATTAATCCAACCTCTGTTTACTCCTGGTAATGAACAGCTGCATCTTCATGCATCTGAACGCCTGGGTCAGCTGACCCACTTCTCAGGGACCCTGTCTGTGATGAAGCCATATGAGCCTAGGAAGATGTAGGACTCTCCAGTTCAATGGTTTTGGGGATAAGATCTCCAGAAAGACTGGCTTGTTAAGAATGGATTGCATCAAGAATTGGAAATTAGAAATCATAAAGGATGGGATTTCAGAAAAACCTGAAAAGACTTACATGAATTGATGCCGAGTGAAATGAGCAGAACCAGAAGAACATTGTACACCTCAACAACAATATGGGGTAATGATCAACTATGATGAAATTGTTCATTTCAGCAGCACAATAATCAAAGATAATTTTAAAAGTCTTGTGTTGGAAAATACTATCCATATCCAGAAAAGGAACTATGGAGTTTAAATGAAGACCAAAGCTTACTATCTTCAATTTTTAAAGGTTGTCTTATGTATTATGTATTATGTAATTTTGTTATCTCTAATGTTTTCTTTCTTCCTTTTGGATCTGATTCTTCTCTCATAACACATTCAATATTGATCCATGTTTAGCAGGGTTATAAATGTAAAACCTGTATCAGATTGCTTTCTGTCAGAGGGAGGGGGGGAGGGAAGGGAGGGAGGAAGAAAAATCAGAAAACTCAAAACCTTGCCAAAAAATGATTGGTAAAAACTACCATTGTGTGTAGTTGGAAAAACAAATAAAATATTTATGTGAAATTAAAAAAAAAAGAATGGATTGCATCTGTACATAGCTCTGACTGATTCTCTTGGACCTTTCCTTATTCCTTCCTTATTAATCCCTTGAGATTAGGGATTGTCGATCCAAAGCCTCCAGCTACTGGAATAAAAACTCAATCTTTAACAAAAACTGATGGGAAGGGGTGGCTAGGTGGCAGTGGATAAAGCACTGGCCCTGGAGTCAGGAGTACCTGGGTTCAAATCCGGTCTCAGACACTTAATAATTACCTAGCTGTGTGGCCTTGGGCAAGCCACTTAACCCCATTTGCCTTGAAAAAAAAACCCAAGGGAAAAAAAACCTGAAAAAAACCCTAAAAAACCCTAAAAACTGATGGGAAAAATATGGTAGGACCTACTATAGACCAACATAGCATAACATAACAATACCAAGATAAAGTCAAATGGGTACAGGATTTAGACCTAAAAGGTAATACCATAAGTCAGTTAGGAAAACAAGAAATAGTTTATCTGACAGATTTATGGAAAGGAGAGGAGTTTATGACCAAACAAGGGATGGAGAACATTATATAATGCAAAATGGATAATTTTGATTACATTAAATTAAAAAGTTTTTGCACAAATAAAATCAATGCAACTAAGATTTTAAAAAGTGCAGTAAACTGGGAAACAACTTTTTTCAGCCAGTGTTTGTGCTAAAGGACTCATTTCTAAAATATATATAGAGAACTGAGTAAAATTTCTAGGAAGACAAGTCATTCCCCAATTGGTAAAGCATTAAAGGATATGAACAGGCAGTTTTCAGATGAAGAAATTAAACTATCTATAGTCATATAAAATACTTTAAATCATTATTGATTAGAAAAATACAAAGTAATACAACTCTGATGTACCATCTCACCCCTGTCATACTGGTCAATATGACAAAAAAGAAAAATGATCAATGTTGGAGGAGATGTGGAAAAATTGGACACTAATACATTGTTGGCGGAACTGATGTAAACTGGAGAGCAAATTGAAACTATGCCCAAAGAGCAACAAAAATATGCCAATACCCTTTGATTCAACAATACCACTACTAGGTCTGTATCCCAAAGAGATTACAAGAAAAGGGAAAAGACCCACATATACAAAAAGTTTATAGCAGCTCTTTTTGTAGTGGAAAAGAATTGGAAATTGAGGGGATACCCATCAATTGTAGAATGGTGGAACAAATTGTAATATATGAATATGATGGAACACTATTGTTCTATAAGAAATCCCAAGACTTCAGAGAAGCCTGGAAAGACTCCCATAAACTGATGCTGAGTGAAGTGAACAGAACCAGGAGAACATTGAGAAGCAATATTATGTGATCAATACGATGAACTTCTCTCCTTTCAACAATACAATAATCAAAGATAGTTCTAAAGGACTTGTGATGGAGATTAGGGATTATCTTTTGTCCCTTTTTGTATCAGTGATCAGCACAACATAATAAAGGTTCATTGGTTAACTGACTAATGATAAAGACTCATCTGGGTCTAGCTTGTTCCCTCCAAGGAATCCACACAAATAACCTGGGGAAAAAATTTGGATTCCCCTCTATTGATAGGATTACTTTTCTCTGAGATGGTTCTGAAAAGTTCTTGGGGGACCAAGGATGGTGCTGTTGGGAGGACCCTTGTTTTTTTAATAATATGGGAAGTTGTTATATAACTATGGTGAATATGTGTTTACTGACAATACTGTTCATAATCCATCCTGAGTCCTCAGGTGAAGGGGAAAGTGAATCCTAACTTTGCCTTAAAGGGGACAAAAATTGGGCTCCCTCCCCAGAGAGGGAGGTTTTGCCAGGTGAATCAAGGAATATTGATTATGGGAAAAGCATTGGGATCAACCTAAATCCTAGAATAGTACAAATATAGGAGCCTCATGATCTCATACTACAGTGACCCTGATGTTATGATGATGTCATTCATTCTAGGGCCCTGATGTTTTAGTTAAAGGAATAAACTTGGCTGCTAGACAGAGGAAGCCTGTCTAGCCATGGGGAGCCTGGATCTGTTTTTTAGTTCTTACAGGAAAATTCACAGATCAAAAATATGGCAGACTTTTGAAAATGACCAAGGGCAGTGAGGTCTCTTGAACTCTATGGAAGAGAATGCTTCTGTGGCAGACCCCTTATCACCACCACTACTAGATCAGGAGCAGTTCTGTTTCTGAAAAATACTTTCCTTAGCCCTTATTTACAATTTGGGCTCAGAAAGCAAGAGAAGTCATAGTTTGGGAATGGGCAGATTCCACAGGCATCATAGATGCCACCCCCATATAGTTTTAGATGAATTACTATCCAGTCATACCTCCATCATCTTGTATTTGTGAAGTTGATCTCTTGAAACTCCCAAGTGTAAGATTTGACATTTATCCTTATCTGATTTCATCTTATTCATTGTGGCTCAGTGCTTTAGCTTGTCAAGAGAGTTTTTTTTTTTAATTTCTGATTTGGTCATCAATGTGTCTGGTCCAACTAGGTGCCATCTTTAAACTGAATAACCATATTGTCTGTCTCTTATCTCAGTCATTGATAAGAATGTTCAAAGTCAAGATCTGCATGAACTGATGCTGAGTGAGATGAGCAGAACCAGAAACATATTGTACACCCTAACAGCAACATGGGGATGATGATCAACCTTGATGGACTTGCTCATCACTTCAGAGCAACAACCAGGAACAATTTTGAGCTTTCTGCAATGGAGAATACCATCTGTATCCAGAGAAAGAATTGTGGACTTTGAACAAAGACCAAAGACTATTACCGTCAAATTAGAAAAAAAAAAAGCATTATATTATTATGTAATTTTACTATCTCATACTTTATTTTTCTTCCTTAAGGCTATGATTTCTCTGTCATCACATTCAACTGAGATCAGTGTATAACATGGAAGCAATGTAAAGACTAACAGAATTCCTTCTGTGGGGGGGTGGGGGGGGAGGGAAGCAAGAATGGGGGGGGAATAGTAAAACTCAAAATAAATAAACTCTTTCTTTAAAAAGGGAAAAAAAAGGGGGGCAGCTAGGTGGTGCAGTGGATAGAGAATTGGTCCTGAAGTCAGGAGTACCTGAGTTCAAATCTGGCCTCAGACAAGGCCCAGCTGTGTGGCCTTGGGCAAGCCACTTAACCCCACTGTCTTGCCAAAAAAAAAAAACTAAAAAGAAAAAAAGAATGTTCAAAGTCACAGGGCCAAGTATAGATCCTTGAGGCTTCCCATTGGAGACCTCCCTCCAAATGATGCCAAACTATTGCTGATTGTTCTTTGGGATTGACCATTCAATGAATCCCGAATTCACCCAATTATATTCTTTTCTAGCCCACAACTGTTCATAGGAATCACATGAGAAAGACTGTCAGATGTTTTCTCTAAATCTTGGTAAACACAATCTACAGCATTTCTTAATCTGCTTTCCTTTAATTATCCTGTCTAATTAAAAAAAAAGGAAATTGTTCGCAGCATCTTACAAATTGATCTTTATTTACAGTCTGTGTAGATTTTAAACCCTGAAGGGAGGAATCCCTGGCCCTGCCCAGGTCCTGATTATCTGACATGAAACCCACAGTCCAGGGTTGTCTGGATGCTTCTTTGTCACTCTGGATCTTACTGCCTGGGGCAAGGGTCACTTTAGATTGGGTCACTGGGGATGGGGGGAGGCACCTGGTGATGAGGTTGTTG
This sequence comes from Macrotis lagotis, assembly GCF_037893015.1. NCBI lineage: Eukaryota > Metazoa > Chordata > Mammalia > Peramelemorphia > Peramelidae > Macrotis > Macrotis lagotis. The sequence continues at coordinate 915,886,352 of NC_133658.1, read as the reverse complement.
TCAATGTGATTGTCTCCCTGGTGATTGGGATGGGCCCAGTAGAGAGGGTCCATGGGAATGAAAGCTCACCCCCAGGGAGGCTCCTAAGAATGGGGCCTAGAGGTGGAGATTGTCTCTGATAGTTTGACCTGGAGGGACAGAGGGATGTCTCTGAGTCCTAGGTCTCGAAGGGGATGAGAGTCCTTTGGTGTCCAGCCCCAAGGGGCTCATTCTGTGGGAAAGATGAAGGAGTTAGTGACCTGGTGGCAATGGAGGGAGGAGAGAAGATTGGGACAGGAAGATGGAGACTCAGCATGACCCAGGGATGGAGAGTAATACAATGGCAAGTAGACAAAAATATGAACAACAATGGACAGGGGAAGGCCTGGAAGGATTAGGGGGTGGGCATGACTAGGGCATGAGAAGGCCAGGGGCAGGAAAAAGGCAAGAAGAGGTCAGTAGTTGCTGACCTTTTAGGGGTTGAGTGGGGGGTGGCTTCCTTGATGAGATCAGTTCAGAGTGGCTCAGCGCCTCAACCACCCAACTGAGGAGTTGGCTGCAGTGACGAACCTAGGAGTAGTGTTGAGTCAGAGGAGGCTCCCTGTCCCCCAGGCTACCCCAGTCCTCCTTCCCTGCTCACCCACCACTGCCTCTTACCTCACGTTCCAGTCCCACCAGACGCTGTTCGTAAGCACGAATCTGACCCAGATGCTTCAAGGCTGTATCTACCCTGGGTTTGGAAGGGGAGGTAGGGGAAGGAAGTAAGGGTCTTAGTCCCTTCCTTTGAGACATCTCTGTCCTCCACCAGCTGCATAGATCCTTCATTCTCAGAGCTGTCTTTGCTCAGAGACAGAGATAACCCTTCATTTCATCAATGTCCCCTCTCTCCTCCCCCCGATGCCTAAGAGGGGTCTCCCTACTTACTTCTGGGATGTTCTCCGAAGTCTCTCAGAATCACTCTCCCTCTTGTCACGGGCTCGACCAAGAAGAAAGTTCTCCTTTTGCACCGACTCCCATGTCAGCAGTGTCCTCTCTGCCTTGTCGGATAGGTGCAACCCTGGCGGGGGGGGGGGGCATGACAGGAGAGGGCTCAGTTCAGGACCCCCAGGACTGCTGGGAGATCATCTTCTGGAAATTCATGCACCTCAGCCCACCACCAGGAAAGCTTACTGAAGTCTTCTTTTGGAGGGGGGATCCTGCGGCGGTGGCTGCGCCTGGGATCCAGACGGGCCAGCAGGAGGAGGATGTGGCAGAAGATGATGAGCGGTGGGGCCAGTGCCGGACGGCTGTGGAACTCCCGGATCAATCCATAGCGCTGAAACTTCCAGTACAAGTCACTGTTTCCCTGCACCTTTCCAAAGGTGTGACTGGGGGACCAGAAGGCAAGAGAGTCAGAGGGCAACCCATTGATAATTAAGGATCATTTAATCAAAAGGCATGGAAAAGGGGAGTGTAAGATAATTCTTGACTCAAAAGATCATCAGGGTCAAGGATCAGAAGGTCCGACATAAGGAGTCACTGAGTCAGGGTCAGGGCATGGTTACAAGAAGAGATTAAATATGGGTCATGGGGTCAGAGGTTATTGATCAATAAGTCAAAAGTCTTTGGAGTGAGAGCTCAGTATGGTGAAGATGGAACAGAGGAAAGTCACTGAGTCCAAGGAGAAGAAATCTTTGGAGCAGAGAATCAGTGGACAATTTAACTCAATAGACATTTATGAAGCACCTCTAAGGTTATAGGGGTTTTAGCAGAGAACACCCACAAACACCTCACACATACACACACACACACAAAATAATGCAATCTTTGCCTTCCAGGAACTTCCACATAATATACATATAGAGGTAAACAATTCAGAGGGGCTTCTCCAGCAGGGAACCCCAGTGCTAAGACTAGAAGAGGGAAAACATTCCAAGCTATAGGGAGTGATGATGGGGGTGGGAATCCCGGGGGGCTGATGTGGGAAGGGGAAGGGGAAGAGGAAATAAGAGCAGGAGTCCTTGGGCGACTTCTGGAAGAAAGTGGGGAGCAGGACTGGAAAGCACCACAAACGCTGGGCTTATTTGGGGGCAATTGGGAGCCATGGTATATTTTTGAGCAGGGGAGGGTCTGATCTGCCTCAATCAGATCAGATTGTGCCTCAGAAAGACTCTAGTCTTTTGCAGCTTGGCAGATAGATAGAAGGAGGAGAGACCAGGAAGAAGAGCAACTAGGAGACAAAAACAATAGCCTAGGGAGAAGAAAAGTGTAGGGTCCTGAAGTGGGCAGCAGCATTTACTTATTTTGTGTCATTACCAGAGATCCATACCAAGTGGAAGTATCTGTGGGTAATGTAAACCCAAAACACATCAATAATACTTTTTTAAAAAGACTTGGAAGAAGGTGAGGACTTAAGAATGACTCTAGGGCTAAGAATGTGAGAGACTACCAAGATGGTGGTACTTTCAGCAATAACAGGTAAATCCTTCAGAGGGTCTTTGGTAAGGCTGAGGTTGGGACACTGGCATCATATTCAGTTCTTTGAGGTTGTTTACAACAGGTAACTATTTCCATTTTAAAGATGGGGAAACTGAGGTACATAATGTTTAATGTGATTGCATAGGTGTGACTGCATTTTGACTTCTTTGAGAGTAAATATTATATATAGCCTGTATTGTTGGATCAAGAAAAGAAGAGATGGGCAGCTAGGTGGTGCAGTGAATAGAGTACCAGCCCCTGGAGTCAAGAGGACCTGAGTTCAAATGTGACCTCAGACCCTTAATAATTAATGGGGCAGCTAGGTGGCATAGTGGATAAAGCACCGGCCTTGGAGTCAGGAGTACCTGGGTTCAAATCCGATCTCAGACTCTTAATAATTATCTAGCTGTGTGGCCTTGGGCAAGCCACTTAACCCCATTTGCCTTGCAAAAACCTAAAAAAAAATAATAATTATCTAGCTGTGTGGCCTTGGACAAGTCACTTAACTTCATTGCCTTAAATAAATAAATTTTCCTAAAAGAAGAGGGACAGCTAGGTGGTACAGGAATATAGTACCAGGCCTGGAGTCAGGAGGATCTGAGTTCAAATGTGACCTCAGACCCTTAATAATTACCTAGCTGTGTGACCTTGGACAAGTCACTTAACCCCATTGCCTTGCCAAAAAAAAGACAAAAACAAAAACAAAAAAGAAGAGAAGAGATATGTAGCAGTTACTTGGTAGGGCCTAGTAGTCATTGGAGGAAGGGCCTTGATTAGACCCTTAATGAAGACCCAGCTGAGATTAGATAAGAGGTGCTCAATGGAACACCAGCTAGAGCAGAGAAGGTGAATGGTAAATGCAATCAGCATTACCTCCAGGAGTGTGGGGCAGGACAAGAGTGCAAGGGACCCCCAGGAAAGAGCAGAGTGTATTTGAACTAGTCAGCTATGAAGGGACAAAAGGCAGGCTATGGTTGAGAAAGAAGAGCGAGAGAGAGGATGATTGGAAGTCACATAAGGACAAAGAAAAGATGGGGAGGCTCAAGGAGAGAGGGATAGACAGAGGAAGGAGGTTGGAATCAAAGAGCAATTTCAGAATGGGACGATTGTGGCTCATGGTGAAATGGAGAGTGTAAACCTCTCTGGGTTGGAGAAGGGGATCATCCTCTCCAGGAGTGTAGACAGAAGGGGCTGAGATGAAAGGGTAGAATCCTCTAGGTGTCACTCAGAAGTCCATGGTCAAAGTCAGGGGCTCAGGAGTCATTGGTTGGGCCAGGCACCTGAACATGGCGATGAGAAGGTTGAGCAGAAGCACATTGGCCACCAGTAGGAAGACGACCAGAAGTAGCAACACCAGCCAGTTGGCATAAATGGAGACACAGGAGCCCGAGGAGGACTCTGGAGGCCGGGCCCACAAGCCCAGCTCCATGGAACAGTTCTCCTGCTGCATCAGGGTCACTATGATCCAACAGGAAGACAGGACAGAGACAGGGACAAAGTCAGTCACAAAGACAGTCAGACACCTGAGACATGGAAGCACACCCACACAGAGAAAGAGATTTCTGGAAGCCCTGCTCACCGTCCATGTCTTCTTGGGGGACCTGGCCAAAGATCTGCAGGTAGGGCCGGTAAAAAACCCGTCTTAGGATGGCAGGCAGGTCACGGTCCTGGGGTCGGAGCAGCCCCTCAGTGGCCACACCATAGGCCACAAGCCACACACCCAGAAAGAAGAGGAAGAAGAAGACATCCTTCATCTGCATGATAGAGAAGGGGGTGAGGAGTAACAGAGGAAGAGTCTGATAAGCCAGGAGCTTTTCCTTTTCCTCTTCCCTCTCTGCCCAGCCTTCCCCTCTCTCTTCTCTCCTTCCCTCTTCCATCCCCTTCCTCTTTCTCAGCCCAGCCCCAACCTCACCATCTTGTTCACAATCACGATCTTGGGTCCGAGCTGCTTATTGACTGTGAAGATGTGCAGAAGGCGGAGGGTGAAGACCATGAAGTCCAGGCAGAGGACTGCCCGGCCCAGCTGGTACAGCCCTGGCGTCAGCCTATGCATGAGGGGTGGGAAAAGCAGCTGCTGGAGAAACCCATCTGCCCAATCCTGGGGCAAAAGTCTCTCAGAAAGTCCCTGAGAATGGGGAGGTGAGAGAGGCATGCCCCCCTGTCAGAAGGAGGGGTTGGGAGCCTGGGCTGGGTGGGAAAGGTCAGGGAGGGGCAGGGGAAGCAGTTTGAACCAGAGCTTAGGTTCAGCTACCCTAGTTCCTTATGGTCCCAACGATCTCCCAACCTCTAAGGCTGTCTCTAGGTGGAGGTGAGGGGGGTCCAACTAGACCAGAGGACTCACAGGGCCAATATCAGCCCCTCCAAGAGACTGTGGGACATTTTTTGTATTCGGGAGAGAGAACAGCAAGACTTCTCAAAGAAGGTCTTTGAGCTAAGGGAGCATGTGGGACAACTGGAGATGCCAAGGAAGCAGCGGCTGGAAACGTTCCCAAGACCCAGAGGGTAAGCAAGAGGTTAAACGTTGTCCTTAAAGCAGAAGGGAAGACAAGATTCAGTTAAACTGACTTAGAGAAGAGTTGGTGCTTAGAAAGGTTTTGATGTCACTTTGATAGAAATCAATGGCCCAGAGTTCCTGGGAAGGATGGATGTCAAAGAGAGTAAAGGGGGTGCCACCTGAAATCACAGGGTCAGAGGTCACTTACCGGCAGCCAACACCTACAAGGAAGAGGCCAAGGGCAACAAGGTCACACTGGTTCCAGGTGTCAGCAAGGTAGAGGCGCAACCGCCGACTCAGAGGCACCTTCCCAGGTCCGGAGGGTGTGCCAATCCCAAGGTTTCCCCAGCCCCCTGACAGACCCTGTCGTAGTTCCTCACACAACAAGGTGAAGATCCAGAGATAAAGTAAGAACTCAATGGCAGTGGGTGATTCAGGTTGGATGTCCAGCAGGAGAACCCGGGCAAAGAGTAGGAGGAATAGGAGGTAGCTGACTACATTGCCCAGGAAGATCGTCACTGGAGCCCCCCAAAACTGGGACCAGCGATGGAGGCATCGGCTCCACTGCCGCGGGTCCCTGAAGCAGCAGCCCCTTAGTCCTCTATTCTGGGCGGGGGTCCTCGTCCCCCCCTTCTCCAGGACCTCTGCCTGCCTGCAGGGGATGGATGGGAAAGGCAGTGGTTAGCCACAGACGTGGCCAAACTAGGACCCTCCCCATTAACTCAGACCTAGTCCTCACCCTGAGGGGCCATCGCCATTGACACCTTCCACATTTAGCCCCCATTGATTTCTCCTCCGTGGTTCCTCATCCAAGGGTCTGCCGGAAAAACAGAGAATGCATTGGAAGCCATTGAGTCAAATAGAAAATGAAGCTCAGAGAGGTCTTGCCTAAAGTTCCTGTAGATATTCAGTTGTGAATTTGAGACCCGAGAACCTTGGGGGCACAACATGTTGGGGGGGGTCCTCTTAGGCACTAGGAAGGGGCCCAGCACCAGACTGGAAAGGGTAAAGGAGAGTCTCACCTAAAAGTGATGAGGTTGGTGTAGATGAATGGGGGGCAGAAGAAGGTGAGGACCAAGGCCCACACTGGTGTGCTGCTGTCCATCTCTCCCCACCACTTCTCTGTCAGCAGGGACTGGAGGCATAGGATGAGGATTAGGGACCTGAGGATCCCCATGGCTCCCAAGTCCATGGGAACCCAGGAAAGAGAAGTCAGTCTCCCTCCCAATGGCTCAGCAAAGGCATGTGACAAGTGGGAATTCCCAGGGGAGTGGGGTGATGGAAGTGGAGAAGAGAAATTTTCTCAACTCTGTCCCACTTCCCATTGCACTTTTAATGAGAAAATAGAGGTCAGTCTCTGTGAGCCTTCTCCTCTCCCAATTTCTTTGTCTCCAAGGCCCTTGACATCCCCTCCTCTCTCCCAGTCCTCTGCAGATGCCTTCATTTCCATCCTCTGCTCTCTCCCCTTCACTCCCATGCCCATGCCCTCCCTCTCTTATCATCTCTCCTTCCCTCCTCAGTTGTCAAGGGGTTCTTCCTCAAGCTCAAGTCTGACTGTGCCACCCTCCGGCAATCATCTATAAAACTCTGGTTGATTCCTAGCCTGTCCTAACCTGGCCCCCTCCTGCCTTTCAAGTCTTCCCTTGCTTTCCTTCCTTCCACACACTCAGTCGCCCAAGGACACTGGCCTCTGGGGCTGTTTCACCAACAAAACATTCATTTCCTGGACTCCAAGCATTTTCATAACTCATCTCAGACATTTACTATCTGTGTTATCACAGGTATATCATTTAATCTCTACATAAGAGGGTGGGACTAGAGCAGCAGTCCTGAAATCAGGAGGATCTGTGTTCAAATCCAGTCTCATTCTGTTTGCCTCAGTTACATCATCTGTAAAAGGAGCTGGAAAAGGAAACGGAAAACCACACCAGTATCTTTGCCAAGAAAACCCCGAAAGAGGTCACCAAGGGTGACCGAACAATAGCAAGTTCCCTTAAATCTATGACTCTATGGACTTATTCCCATTGTCATTTCTGTTTCAAATATTTCAAAAATATCTATTATGTTTACATGAACTGAGGCTGAGTGAGATGAGCAGGACCAGAACACTGTACACCCTAACAGCAACATGGGGGGGGTGATGATCAACCTTCATAGACTCGCTCATTCCATCAGTGCAGCAACCAGGGACAATTTAGGGGTATCTGTGATGAAGAATACTATCTGTATCCAGACAAAGAATTGTGGGGTTTGAACAAAGACCAAGGACTATTACCTTTAATTTAGGGGGGGAAACCTGATATCCTATTGTCTGATCTTGCTATCTCTTATACTTTATGTTTCTTCCTTAAGGATGTGATTTCTCTCATAACATTCAGTTTGGATCAATGTATACCATGGAAACAATGTAAAGATTAACAGACTGCCTTCTGTGGAGGGTGGGGGGGGGTAAGTAAGATCAGGGGAAATATTGTAAAACTCAAAATAAATAAAATCTTTCTTTAAAAAAAGAACACAAAACACCAATTAAGATGATATTTAATACATATATATATATATATATATATATATATATGTAGGAATAATGTGACATTTTATGGCATTTAGAGAAACTAGGAGGTACAGTCAGGAAGACCCGAGTTCAAATCTGTCCTCAGACAACTTATTAGTTTTTATAATCCTGGGAAAATAACTTGACCACTTTCTGCCTCAGTTTCCTTGTCTGTAAAGTGGTGATAATAGACATACTTAGTATTGTTGTAAGGATAAACTGGGGTGTTTGTAAAGTTCTTTGAAAACCTTAAAATGTATATAAATGCTAGCCGTTATTAGACTAAGTGAAAATAAAAATGTTCCTAAATTTCAAAAAACTAGATATCCATCATGACTCATCTCCCAAGCCTTCTCTTCTCCAGTTTAGACATAACCACTTCCTTCATCCCATCCTCATCTGGCATAATATGGAGGCCATTGCCATAATGGTTGACTTTCTTTGAATGATCTCCTATGGATGACCATTGGCTATCCTTCCTAAACAGTACTACCCCCAAAAGCTCTCATTCATTGCTCCCAATGTGATCTGAACAAGGCTGAATTCAGTGGGGTTTAATCCCTCTCTGGTCCTAGACCCTTGATACAACTCTCTCCCCAAGAATTGAACTGGATGCTCTACAAGGCTCCTTCTGGCTGTAAAATGAAATGACTGGGGCATCCTCTTCTCTGGTGAACTCTTCTTCAGCCCAGGGGAGAGAATGTGCCTGGTGACCTTGAAGTGGTAGGACCCTACTAAAAGCAAATTTAGTAGCCACAGAATATAAAAGCACTGAACTTCTTAGAGCCAAGAGACTTGGAGCTAGACCCCAGGGTTCCTTACTCATGGGTCAAAGGATCTACTCCACCTGGTTATACAGGGATTAATGTTCAGAAGAAATTCTGTGAGGAAAGGGGAGAATTCTACTCCATATTCTGAATCATCAAATAATGGAGTACTATAGGATACAATTCATTACATTATCACTTCAAAAAACTTCTCTCCACTGATGATATCTCTAATTTCATGAGAGATTGTTGATCCAGATCACTAAGAAGTTGCAAGATCTGCCTAGACTGGGGGTGATGTTCAACCTTGAAGGACTCACTGATCCCATCAGTGCAACAATCAGGAACAATTTTGGGCTGTCTGCAAAGGAGAGTGCCATCTATATCCAGATAAGGAGATGTGGACTTTGAACAAAGTTCAAGGACTATTCCCTTTAACTTAGAAAAAAACAGATATCTTATTGTCTGATCTTGTTACCTCTTAGACTTCTCTTCTTTAAGGATATGACTTCTCTCTCATCACACCCAATTTGGATCAAGGTACAACATGGAAACAAAGTAAAGACTGACAGATTTCTTTCCATGGAGGCGTGGGGGGAGGGAAGTAAGATTGGTGGGGAAATTGTAAAACTCAATATCTTTAATAAAAATAAATTTTAAAAAAAGATCTCCCTAGACTCCCACAGCTAGGATTTTACATTTATCTCTGTCAAATTTCGTCTCACTGGATGTGCCCGGACGTTCTTGCCCATCCATATATACATATACATATATATATATATATATATATATATATATATATATATATATATATATCATTGCTCTGTCATCCAATATAGTCCATTTTCCCAACAGCCTTGTATTATCTACAAATCTAATGAGTAACTTCTCTTTGTTGTTACTGATATCACAGATCTTCAAGGAATTCCATTGTAGACCTTCTTCCAATCTGACATCAAATCAAACTTTAGTCTGCCTGTTCAGTCAGATGAGACCATACATGGTTTAGCCACATCTCTTCAACTGGTCCACAGAGACTTTCTCTCACCAAACTAAACTACATTTTCAGCATCCCTCTGATCTATTAGTCTCGAAATTTAATCAAAAAAGGGAAATGTAGTCTAGAAACTTAATCAAAACAGGGAAATGTAGGTTAGGGGCCTGCCTCAGTTTTCTCAACTGTAAAATGAGAATTACAAAGCTGCCTCTTCTCCCCACCAGGGTGGCTGTGAGGATAAAAGGAGACATTTCTAAAGTACTTTGAAAACCTGAAAGCATCACAAAAATGCTAAGTATTAGTCAGTTCTGGTTCCTTTCTTCGATTTCATTCACTATGAACTTTTGAACCCTTTCTTCCTTGGATTCTCACCCAGAACAACATCATCCTTAGCCATGTCTCCTAGGTTCCTGTTTGTCCAGCTCCCCCGAGAGTCACCAATTATTGATGCACATTGGGAGGCATTCACCTGATGGTATCAGTGGGACTGTTCTTTGAGGGGCCAATGAAGTATCTCCTTGAAGTGTCCCACTCCTTATTCTTTGGCAAGAGACTCAGGTCTCTTTCTAAGCTCTAAGGTTCCATGCTGTTTCTCTCTCTCTCTCTCTCTCTCTCTCTCTCTCTCTCTCTCTCTCTCTCTCTCTCTCTCTCTCTCTCTCTCTCTCTCTCTCCCACCCTTCAACATCAGACCCGATTCAGGATTCGAGTTTTCCAGGGATGCTTCTCTCCCCGTGACACCTTATAATGTGGTGAGGTATCCTGAAGCACTTTCACCTTCTGTCCCAGGAGGAAAAGCAGCCTGCTCTTTCAGTCTAGACAGGAGTCAGTTGGCTGTGGTAGAAACATGCACACCACATACTCTGACCACTGTGAGATTCTCTCTGCCCCTTGTTCTTGCTGAAAAATCCTCCAACCTTGCCCATCCTTGTAGGAGCTCTTAGTGGTCATCATCTGTGGTGAGCTGCTAAGCCCTCACTTAGCAGAATGTGGTACACAGTAGGCACTTAATAAACACATGTTGATTGACTGGATGACTGAGGTAACTGCTCATGGCAGCCTTGGACTCTGGGGTCCTCACTCCTCTTAACTCTCATATTTTGACAACTTCCTTACCCTCATCTTACCCTTGTCCAGCTTCCTTTCCCTCTTTCTCCTCCTCCAATCTGACTTGTTCTTCGTGTCCTTCATGTTGTTATTCGTCATGTCTAACTCTTCGTGACCCCATTGGGGTTTTCTTGGCAGAGAAACTGGAGTGATTTACCATTTCCATCTCTAGCTCATTTTACAGATGAGAAAACCGAGGCAAACAGGGCACAATGATTTGCCCAAGGTCACACAACTAGTAAGTGTTGGAGTTTTGATTTAAACTCATGACAATGAGTCTTCCTGATTCCAAGCCCAGTGCTTTGTTCACTATGGGACTCCCTGACTGCCCTTCACAACTTCTCTCAAATGCTCCCCTTCCTAAATTTTAGTCTCTGTCCATCACAGCTGAAACCCAACTGGAAAGATGGAGTGGCATGAGCAGCATGAATTGCTACTTCTTTATGCCCTTCTACAACTTGGCTCAAGCTGTGTTCCTAGTCTTATTCCCTATCTACCTGCCAGCCCACCACTCTCCAAACTCATGAGATGCCATGTCTGCCTTTCTCCCCTCTGCATACTTGAGTCCTACCACCCTTCAAAACTCAGTCCAAGAAGCACCTTCTATGCCAGGCCCTTCCTGATGTCCCCCGCTGAATGTGCTATCTTGTTCAAGTCCTATTTCATTGACTTATTTGTGTCTGTGTTCTATGCTCCCATAAGAATGTTAACTCATAGAGGGGAGGTAGTGTTGTACCCTCAATCCCTGGCAGTATCAGATGCTTAATAAATAAATTTTTGTTGAACAAAATTGTGTCCTGGGGAACAGTACTCTCCCCATAGAAAGGCTCTGTGTGAAGAGACACACCATCCTCAGTGTCTAGGACATCCTATAGTTGTGTGTAAAGGATGCAATTTTCTCCTTGGGGATTGAATTTACCTGCACCCCATCCTGTGCAAAGAAGGCCCTGGCATCAGCTTGTGTTGCCAACTGGAGGCAGGTGGCACCCGCCCAGAGTGGGGATCGGCGCAGGAGCAGGTCAGTGGCTCGGGGCTCACTGTTTCGATAACACTCTGCAAACAGACCTAGGGAAAGAGAAACAGAGGCTGGGGTCAAGTAGGATGTCTCTCCCCTCTCCCCACCTCGAGAGAAACATCCACCTTAGGATGCCCCCAAACTAGGTTCCACAAAACCACTGGGACATGAGATTAAGAGTCAGAAAGGAGCTCAAAGGTCTTTGATTCTGAATTTTACTGTCAAGTAAACTGAGGACAGAGAGGGCAAAGACCCTGCAAGAAGTAATGGCCATGATCTTCTAGAAAGCCAACCCAGAGATAGGAGGACTCCCAGTGTGCTGGTCTGTCCTCATATCCACAGTCCTGGCTCCATCATCCAAAGTGTTCCCTTCCAGTCCTGGACCCCCCTCTCTTCACAGAGATCCAAACATACCCATGGCAAGCCCCTCAAATTTGGCTGCCAGTTCCTTTCTCCTGGCAGCTTCCTCAGCCTCAGGCTCCAGGCGAGCTAAGACTCGAAGTAGGAGGCAGGAACCCAAGGCAGAGGCCACTGAGTTACTTCCCTAAGAGAACGGAGACACAGTGCAGGGTCATAGGCCCTTTGAACACATCTCTCCCCACCACCCCTGATCTCATGGCCCAAGATAGAGGCCTCACCATCTCCCAGAAGTACATGGCCATCTGGGCACGATTCAGAAGCAGGGCCCAGAGCAGCAGGTCAGTCCAGGGGGCCTGCCCAGGCATGGAGTCTGACAAAGGATCCATCAGAAGACACATCTGGGTGGACAGAGATGGGTTTGGATGTGGATGAGCGCCAAGACCTGAGTCTTCCAAGAGCCACAGACCAGGGAGCATGAAGAGACTTCCGAGATCCTTCATTAAGTGGCTTTCCCAAGGTCCCATGGGAGGGACAGCAGCATCCCCACCTAGGCCCCGTCCCATCCAATTCTTACGCTCTCCCGACGGCCCCCAGCAGAATCTGACTCCAATGTATCTGCGGCAGTGCCTGCTTGATACTGGGGAGCACAGGCAGACCCAAGCAGGTCACGAAGAAGGCGCCCCACATCCCGCAGGTGCACATCTCGGAGAGGCGAAGTGGGGGGGATGCCAGGGGCAGAGCTCTCCTTGCGCCCTCCGTCGGCCCCAGGATTGGGGGCTACACGGTCCAGCAGGTGTCGGACCAGCGAGCCAGAGGGGGCAGTGGTATAGAGCTGGGCTAACCGCACTGGGGTCAGGAAGTGACTAAGACTGAGACCTCGGGAGATGAGGAGGCATACGAACTCTGGTTGGTCATTCACGAGAGCGTCCTGGAGAGAGGCCTCGAGGTGGGAAGACTGCAAAGTCAGGGATGGATGGTTAGCCAGAGATGGACATGGACCGGACAGATCAGGGACAGGGAAACAAAGACAGACAAATGACAGCTAGAGGGGGCAGACAGACAGATGAGAACCAGAGAAATAAAAGGAAGGATGGAGAGAAAGGGGGGAGGCACAGATGGACAGAAATGAATCAACAAGGAGCAAACAGAAAGACCATCAGGGAAGGGACAAAGCCAATCACCTGGGGATGAACAAATGGGGGACCTGGGGATAAGGGGCAGACGGCTGAGAGATGGGGGGCAGACGTATGGATGGATGGGTAGAAAGGGCAGGATACAGACAGGCAGACCAGAGCAATTGGGGATGGACAGACATAGAGAAAGGCCAGCAGACCAGGAAGGAGCTGACATGGAAGGATGGAAAGGATGATGTATGTTGCATATAGACACACATGTGACTGCAAGTGTGTTTCTGGACATGTACATGTGTGTGCATGCAACTTAGTCAGAGCAGGAAGAGTGAAGCTGATGGAAAAAGTGAAAAGCTCAGATTTGGAAAAATCAAAAATAAGGGGAGAAAGAGGGAGGCAAAAGGGATGGACCACAAGAACATACTGACTGCCCAGTATGGCTAATAGTAATAATAATGATAAATAGCTATGACTACACATCAAGGATCAAGCTCATCACTTTAAAAATATTATCTCATTGGATCCTCATAACATCTGTGCTATTAAATCTGCCATTTTGAACAGGGGGAGACCGAGGTGAACGGAGGTTAAGTGATTTGCCCGGGGTCACACTACCAGTGAGTGTCTGAGGCTGGATTTGAACTCTTATCTTCCTGACTCCAGTTCCAGGGTTCTCTCTATTTAGAACAGAGAAGTGGGAAGGGAGAAGTCTCCCTTCATTTTTCCTACTTTCCCCTAGTGTTCTTACCCGCCACTGGATGTCTCCTCGGAATATCTCGCTCTGTGCAATGTCCACACGGTTCCAGGCCACGGCCAGACGTAGTTCATCCATGTATGCTGATGCCTCTGAGCTGCCGCAGGCTGACCGTGGGTGAGAAGGAGAGGGAAGGGAAGGGGTCAGTCCTACTGTTTGATATCTGGCCTCCAGTGACAAGGAGATGGGTGTCATTACCCTTGAATAGACTACAAAACATGGCGGAAGCATTGGACCTTCTCCCACTGCTAGTGAAGAAGGTCACTCAGATTTCAAAATTGAGTAATGGACTGTGCCGATGTTCAGACTCCAAGAAAGTGGGAGATAAAAAATCTTTTGGGGTGAGACGCTATATAAGGAAGTTCAGATTGGAGGACAGAGAGCATCTGCAGCAGGAATGGTATTGTCTCTATAAAAAGAGGGTCAGGGCTAGGGAAGGAGGCAGGGTTGGGGCAGATGGGGTGGTCTCAGCCCCCCCGCCCCTGGACAGGAAGGAGTTACTAGAGGAGAAGGAAGAAGTGCCTCACCCTTCACCAGAGCCCTCAGCACCACTGTCTCAAACTCCTCAGGACCATCTTCAGTTGAATACACAGTCAGCATCTCCCTCCGACTCATGATCCTCTCTATCTGTAAGGGAGGAAGGGGAAGGCCCCCAGGGTGAGCAAGACTTTTTGGTCCCCCAGGCCCTGGTGGGCTCTGAGCCCTAATCCGAGAAGCCCCACACAGGAGTAGAAGATGAACTTCCTGAAGGCAGAGGTTTCATTTTTTTTTCTTTCATGACAATAGGGTTAAATGACTTGCCCAAGGTCACCCAGCTAAGTAATTATTAAGGTCACATTTGAACTCAGGTCCACCTGACTCAAGGGCTGGTGCTCTATTCACTATGCCATCTAGCTGCCTCTCATTTGTTTCTGAACCAGGTGGAGCTTTCTTCCTAAAATTTATTGGATTTATTAGGTGCCAGAAGAAGAAAGAACATTCAGGTGACTGGAAATGAAATTGGCTGGGACTTCTTGGGTAGAGACAATTGCTTAAGGTCATTCAGTGTATGTAGAGTTGAAATATGGGCTCCAGTCCCTTGTCCCTGAGTTCCCCAGGCCCTCATAACTGAGCCCTCCAGTCCCTAACAGATGAGCCCCTCCAGTTCCTCCTACCTGAGCCTCTAGGGCCCCAAGGTCACCCTTGGGAAAAAAGCGCCGGATCCGTTCACTGACTTCTGTACCTCGGGTTCCAAAGGAGGAGGAGGAGCCTCTCACAGCCCGGGCTTCCTCCAATGTCTCAGCAAGACAGTCAGCAGCACCCCCAGACCCTGCCACGAGCAGGCAGGGCAGCTGAGCCTGGGTGGCATCTTCCACACGCTGGGGAAAGTAGGTTCAGGGATTAAAGATTCTTAGGCCATCGGGTCAGCTCCTACCCTCCTTGGAGAGTAAAATACTCTGCTCCCAACCTTCACCCACTCAGGGACCCAGGCAGTCCCACCCCCAGTTCCTAATCCTCAAGGACCCTGGTGGCCCACCTCCCAAATACCTGCAGCATCTTTTCATTTCCATCAATGAGGAGAAGGAGGACAGGGATGTCAATCCCTGTGCCTGTGGAGAGATGAGAACAGATGGAGAGACAGAATCTCAGGTCCCCAGCCAACATCCCAGACACCCTCAGCAGAGGGATGCCATCACCCACCCCGTCCTGGGAGCCCCTCAGCTGGAGCACCTGACGCCCCCCCCCAGACAGGCTCACCTCCAACCCCAGTCTTTTGCCGGGAGATGTGGTATTCTAGCTTAGCCCGGAAGCGCGTCTCGCCCCCAAAACATCCGTGAGTCCCATCATCCACCAGGAAGAAGGCAGAGTAGTTGTAGTCCAGGGGGCACTGGCCTCCATCCTCGAGGCC
Organism: Macrotis lagotis; assembly: GCF_037893015.1. Taxonomy (NCBI): domain Eukaryota; kingdom Metazoa; phylum Chordata; class Mammalia; order Peramelemorphia; family Peramelidae; genus Macrotis; species Macrotis lagotis. Next base: position 915,870,856 of record NC_133658.1, on the reverse strand, counting down.
CCCTTGCCAATGGTATCGAGCAGGATAGAGGCCCTGGGGCAGGGGAACACCACATTAAGGGCCCCTCCCTATCCCAAGCCTCCAGGACATCCCCTTTTTCTATCCCCCACCCTCTGAAGTCACCTCCCTGAGCCCCACCCCTGCAGGGAAGAACCCAGGTATTCAGGGCAGGGCCTCACCTTGGGGTTGACTAGGGCTTCCCGGCCTCTTACTACACCCCAGGGAGCCACACCCATGGCTACCACCTTGGTGGAACCTGTGCCTGCTGTGTTGTGGTCCTGCACAGCTACCCCAACATGACGACCAATGCCAGTGTGGAGACCCCCAGTCACAATCCAGGCACCTGCAGGGAAGGGAGCCCACAAGGCCCCAAAGTTCAGGACCAGCCTCCTTGCCTCCGTCCTTCCCCCACCCCACACAAACTGAATCATCCAAAGTTAGGAAAGTGATTGAGACTAAAAAGCACCTTGGGAACCTTCTCTTCTGCTACCACATTGGAAAGAAAGGGAAATAATGAAACAGAGAAAATGAAGGAATTTTCCCAAAGGACCTAAAGTCAGAGGTGGAATCTGGAGTCCTCTGACTCAGGTGTCCCTGTGCCATGGGAGATGGGAGGAATCAGGGAAGGGCAGAGGATGGAAAGGCAAAAGGGTGAGAATTGGGGTCCACTGGGCAGGACAGGAGCAAGGGAGGAGGAGAAGGAGTGGACTCCCAGGGTTCCTGGAGGTGGCTCACCAGTGCTGTGGGCGGCCCTCACCAGTCCTCTCCGCAGCAGGTCCCTGAGCCAGGGCAGCAGCGTGGGGCCTCCAGAGCCCCCCAGCACAGACACTACGAGGTTGGGGGCTGGGAAACCCCATGTACGGGTGACCAGGGAGTAGGCTGCTGCTGGGTCTGTGCGGTCAGACAGACGAAGGAACTGTCGGGCAAGACAGATAAGACAAGAGTGGAGTTCACCCTCTGTCCCCCTCTGGACTCCCCCCGCCCCAAGGCCAGACTTTAGTGACCTGCTTTGTTGGGGTGGTGAGGGAGCACTCCATCCCTCCCTCCAAGTTCCTGGGGCCTGATAAACCTCGGGGAGAACAGGGGCTGCCTGGGCAATGAGGGAGTCATGGGGTGGCACCTTGCTGAAACCTCGACCAGCACCATGGAAGTCGAGTTCTCCATAGGCATCTGTGGGCTGTTCTGTTGTGTGGGTATCTCTGTCCCACACCGTGACCACAGCTGCTCCAAAGGCATCTTCTACTGCCACAGCAGAGTGAAACTCCCGGGGACGACCACACTGGCATCGGCTGTCCATATGAGGGTCAGAGAAAGGGACTTGGAGAGTCAGGGACCCAGAGATCCTCAGTCTTAGGGATCCAAAGACCCTCGAACTCAGAGGCTTGGGGACCCAGGACGCAGGGACCTTTGAACCCTTGGACCCTTACCCTCAGGGACCTAGGGACCCTCAACCTTAAGGACTCATGGACTCAGGGACCCAGGAGCCCTTGGATTCGGAGACTTGGGGACCCAAGGACTCATGGACCTCATACTCAGGGATCAGAGACAATCAACCGTGAGGACTCAGGGACTTGGGGACCTTCAGACTCTGGGACCCAGGGACCCTCAGTCTTGGGGACTCGGGGATGCAAGAACTAAGGGATCGAGAAGCTCACAGGTTCAAGGACACGGAGAATGGAGAACCCAGAAGCAGCCACCCAGGGCCCAGGTCATAGGCACTGATTGTCCACCAATACCAGGTTCCAGCAGTTCCTTGATGAGGGGACAACAGGTGGGGGCTCTGGATTCCTGGGTTCAGCCTTACCCTGGGTCACTGAGATCTGCCACAAAGGTTGTACAAGTTTTCTTCTTGAAGATTCGTGGGATCCATTTCTGGGGAAGGGGAGGGAGACACAGGCTGAGACTAGGGACCCTCAGAGAATCTTGACCTCCAGACTGTCCCGGGGGTTCCTCGGGGAACTCTCCCCAGTTTCCCTGCCTCAGTCGTCAAGGAATGCAGATATCCGGGTCCTCAGATTCATTCCCTCACCTCGAGGGGACCCTGGGGTCCAGCTCCAGCCCTTCCCCAGTTCCCTCCCGGACCCAGACATCCATATTCTCCCATACACCACCCGCTTCTCTGGGAGCCCCGGGGTGCCGGCTCCAGCCCTTCCCCGGTTCCCTCCCGGAGCCACCATCCATGCCCTCAGACGGGCTCCCCTTCCTCCAGAGGAGCTCCTCGCTCCTTCAGGGGCCCAAGGCTCGGGGGTCGCTCAGGGACGCGGCCACCCAAGCCCTCCACCCAGGATTCCCGCGAGGGACCTCCCCGGTACCTTCTCCTTCTCGGGCCCCGCCATGTCTCCTCCTGTCTCCGCAGTGGCCTCAGCCTCACCCTCCGCAGCCCTGCCCAGCCCAGAACCGGCTCCGTCACATCCCTCCCCGCTCCCGGCTGCCCCGGCCCGGCCCGGCCTCCCCCAGTCCTCCCTCCCAGGGGGCGGGGGCGAGGGCTGGACCGGGGCGGGGGCGGGGAATGGCCAAGGGCTTCCCTCTCCTGGGGAGCCGGGGGCTCAGGGGGACCCACAGCCGGACGTAGAGTGCCGGCAAGATCATCGACCCGGCCCGAAAGAGAGAGGCGCCGGAGACCCAGCCCGAGGCCCAGCCCGAGACCCAGCCCCAGCCCGAGACCCAGCCCGAGACCCAGCCCCAGCCCGAGACCCAGCCCGAGGCCCAGCCCGAGACCCAGCCCCAGCCCGAGACCCAGCCCGAGGCCCAGCCCGAGATCCCCAGAGAGCGCTCTGGCTCCGGGGAGGGCCGAGAGAAGCCCAGGACCGCTCCAGGGAGGCAGGGGTGGAAGGCAGGTGGAGACAGAGGGAGATGGGTGTAAAGACAGGTGGAGACAGAGAGACAGACAGAGCTGGACTTGGGGGTGACACAGGGGTGGGGTCAGAGGGAGATAGAGGTGGAGATTGGGGAGGACACAGGGGTGGAGTCAGGGGTGGAGACAAAAGGACATAGAGGTGGAGACGGAAACAGAAATGGAGACTGGGAGACAGGTGAAGACAGGGAGACAGAAGTGGAGACAGGGATGCTCCTGGAAGGAAGGCTGGGCAGCAGCCAGCAAGCCCCACCTCTGGCTAGGAAGCCCCTCCAGTCGGGAAGCCTCTGAATAACTCAGGGTGCAAAGCTCAACCAGAGCAGGGGTCAGAGGGAGACAGAAAGTAGGGGAAGGGAACAAGTATTTACAAAGTGCCTGTATTTTCCAGTCCCTGTGCTTTACCCATATTATCTTATTTGCAACAAGCCCATTTTACAGTTGGAGAAACTGAAGCAGGAAGAGGTTCGGTGACTTGCCCAGGGTCACCCAGCTAGGCACTGTCTCAGCTTTCTGACTCCTGTTCTCAGTAACTCAGAAAATACAAAGAGAGAGACAGTGAGGCTGCGGCCCCTGTCCCAAGCCCGGGAAGGGAACAGCTGAGTCCTTGTAACCAGACCCTGCTCACCTGCCCATGTCCTTAGGCTGAGGGTATTTTTAACCTAGGGCCATTGAGGGCTCTCAGCTGGAGAGGACGAGGGGGCCAGAGGCTGACTGAGCTGGCCTCAGCCCCCACCCCACTCCTAGCCAGGAGTAGTCTGGGTCTGACTGTGCCACCAGTCTGAGTGGCAGAGACCCCCTCCCCCCAAAGCCCTGGATGTTGGCCCAGCCTGAGGCTCTAGTGGGGACTCTGCAGGGAGAAGAGGGGAGGACAGGGCCTGGGGCCAGTCCCAGAATAGACACCGCCTTGGAGGTAAAATTAGCCCAATGAGAGGGAGGGGGCTGAGATTAGCCCACTGAGGCTGAGCTCAGAGGACATCAGGACCTGGAAGAGACAGAGACCCAGAGAAAGGCAGAGGCAGAAAGCAACGCTTAATGACTGTTGGAAAGCTAGAGATAGAGGAACTGCTAGCCCCAGAGGGTCAAGGGAAGTCAGCTGAGGGTCGGGAAACCGGCCAGAGAGCGTCAAGAAAGCAACAGAGGCAGAGGCAGAGGCAGAGGCAGAGAGTGGGAGTCCAACTGCCTTCATGGGTCACCTCTGGCCAGGTCTGCGCTTCACCCTCTTCCTCCTCCTGCTATCCACCTCCGGGGCACCCAGGGGCCTCTCCACAGCCCAGGCCCTGAGCTCCCCAGGAGGCCCCGAGGAGGGGAGTCCGCCCCATTACGTGGCCGCTCCGGGCCACAGTCTGGGGGACCACAGCGAGGAAGAAGAAGACTACTCAGCTGAGGCCGGGCTCTGGGGGGCCCATCCCAAGGAGGCCGAGCGGAGCCACTCTGAGGACGAGGACGTGTCTGTGGAACAAGGGCACTGGTGGGGAGAAGAGGAGGAAGATGTCTCTGATGAGCGGAGGACCCAAGGCCATGAGGACAAGGATGAGGGGCAGGACAATGAGAGCGCTTCGGAGGAGCAGGACTCCTGGGGGGGCCACAAGGCCCAAGTCCTAGAGGGGGAGAGGGGGGCTTCCGCAGAGCATATTCACAAGGACTTTGAGGACCGGAGACATGAGGAGGAAGACACAGGAGCAGAGCGTGGGCACTGGGGAAGCCACAGGGAGGATTCCATAGAAGAAGGACACCGTGGCCTAGTCTCTGCCAAACCGCCAGGCCAGGAGGAGGAAGAGCAAGGGAAGGAAGAAGAGGAAGACTCTTCAGTGGAGCACAGGCACTGGGGAAGGCCCCCAGGCCAGGAAGAAGAGGCCGAGGAAAGTGAAGCCATTTCAGTTGAAGTTCATCCCTGGAGGGGGCCCCGGAGTCACGGGGAGGAGGAGGAGGAGGAGGAGGAAGATTCTGCTGAGGAAGGGGACCGCCACAGACGAGACCAGAAGGCTCCAAGCCCCTGGGAGAAAGAGGAGGAGGAGGAGGAGGAGGAAGGCCCCGACACCTCTATGGAGGAGGAAGGCCCATGGGGGAATCTGAGGATCAGAGCTCAGGAGGAGGCAGAGGAGGAGGAGGAGGAGGATGAGGAAGGCCACAAGAGAAGCCAGGAGGAGGAGGAGGAGGAGGAGGAGGAGGAGGAAGTTGCCACTGTCCAGAAGGCCTTGGAAACTGAGGTCCCCCAGGAGGACCAAGAAGAGGAAGCTGAGGCGGGTGTTCCAGTGGCCAAAGACAGAGCCGAGGAAGTGGCCAGCAGGGCCCCTGGAGAGGAGAGCCTAGAAGATAAGAGTGAGGAGGAGGAGGAGGAGGAGGAGGAGGAGGAGGACGAGGCCAGAGGCCAGGGTGAGTGATTGGGTGACCAGTGGGGGGAGGTGGGGGGGGCAGATCAGACACATCCTTGTGCCATCCCTCCACAGGCCAGGAGCAGGGTGAGGACGAGGAGTACCAGCCAGGGTCCCTGTGCCACTACTGCAGCTTCTGCAAGGTGCCAGTGGGTGTGTGTGTGTGTGTGTGTGTGTGTGTGTGTGTGTGTGTGTTGGGGAGGGGGGCGGGGGTCCTCCTTGCTGGGCTCCAGACCCCCTCCTGGAGCCTTCTGGAAAGCCCTGTTTGTGGGCCTCCCGGGGCTCTGCTTCTGACTCTCCGGACCACCTCTATCCCACACTCTCTTCCTCTCCCCAGAGATGCACCGAGTGCGAGTCCTGCCGCTGCGACGAGGAAAACATGGGCGAGCACTGCGATCACTGCAAGGTCAGACCCCAGCCCGCCCTGACCCCCCCAGGGGCACTCGGCGGAGCTGGCTCCTCACAGCCCTGTCTGTCTCTGTCCCCACCAGCACTGCCAGTTCTGCTATCTTTGCCCTCTGCTCTGCGAGACCGTCTGTGCCCCTGGTGAGCAAGGGCACTGGGGGTGGAGCCTCACTGGCGGTGGGCACGGGGGCGGGGCCAGGAAGCCTCTGGACTCCTAGGGAGGAGCCTCCTGAGTTGGGGCATCCCTGGAGGCGGGGCCAGGGGCCAACCGGGGCCAGGCTTGCCCTGAAGGCGGGGCTAAAAGACCTTTGACTTCTAGGGAGGAGCCTCCCGGGGGCGGGACTAGTCTAGGGGCGGGGCCGGAAGGCCTCTGGGAGGAGCCTCCTGAGGGGTGGGGCTTCCCTGCAAGCGGAGGCGGGGACTCGCTGGGAGCAGCTTCCAGGGGGCGGGACTAGTCTAGGGGCGGGGCCGGAAGGCCTCTGGGAGGAGCCTCCGGAGGGGTGGGGCTTCCCTGCAAGCGGAGGCGGGGACTCGCTGGGAGCAGCTTCCCGGGGGCGGGACCAAGAGCCACCTGGCGGTTCTGAGAGGCCCTTTCCTGCGGGTGGGGCTGCCCTGGAGGCGGGGCCAGAAGCTCTGGGCTTCCCTTTGGCGGTTCCCGGGGGCGGGGCCAGGGGTGGGAGGAGCCTGCCCGGGTCCGGGCCATAAGTGTCCAGATGCTGACCGCGACGCCGCCTGTTGCCCTCAGGAGGCTACGTGGACCATTTCTCATCCAACCTGTTTCAGTAAGTGCGACTCTGGCGGGGACTGGGGGGGTGGGGGTGGGCAGGGACCAGCCCTTACCTCCCTCTGCTCCTTCCCAACAGGGCCTTGACCGAGATGGTGGAAACCCCAGAGCCCTGATGCCCTCCTGGACAAGTAGCAGCCCCCGCTCCCGGCTCCGCCCGCTTATTTATTTTGAATAAACCCGATCCTGGCAGGAGCGTGCAAGAGATTTCTGGGGTTTCTGGGATTCTGGGCTGGGAGGACCCTCTGGGGTCCCCCCGACCCAGGGAAGGGATGCCTGGATCCTTGGGGGGGGGGGAAGAGGCGACTCAGGGGTCCCTAGGAAATAAAGGAGCGGAGGCGGGTCTTTTGAAACAGTTTTCTTTCACCAAGATCACTGACATCTGAGGTGGGGGGGGGGGCAGGAGGAGGGAGGGGGCCCACTCCCTCCCCCGCCCCCGCGGATTCTCCCATGCAAAAAAAACAGAACTAAAGAAAACGAAACAAAAACAAAAACAAACAAACAAAAAAACGGAGCCCGCGGGGAAGACCGGGGACGGGGCAGGAAGGGGGCACCTGGGTTCTTTCTCACCCTTCAGCCCCCTCCCCGCAAGGACGGGGTAGGAGGAAGAGGGGAGATCATCCAGGGAACGCGAGACACGTGGACGGGGAAAGGGGGCCCCCAAACCCCGCCCCCAAAGATGCCGGCCTGGATAATCGGGACCCTGGGGCGTCCCGGAGAAAACGAGGCTTCCTCGTTTCCCCGCTCCTCCCCGAGGAAGGAGAGGCGGGAAGAGAGGAGGGGGCAGGGCCTGTAGCAGCGAGTCCCCCGCGGGGGCGCGCCCGGGGGGACTGGGGCCCCGAGGCGGGAGGAGGGAGGAGGGAGGGAGGAGAGGAGAAAGGAAGGAGCGGCGTCGGGCCAGGCCCCGCCCCCAGCATGCGGCCCCTGAGGAGGCGGGGTTGCGCCTCCGCCCCCCTCACTCGGAAACAAATAAATTACAAAGTAGCAAAAGGGAGGAGGAAGATCCCAAACTGCCCCCTCCCTTCCCGAAGTCCAGTTCCCGCGGATGGGCCCGAGGCCGAGACTCTTCCTCCCGGTCTGTACAAAAATGGTTCAGTCCAGAGAGAGCCCTGCGAGTCTCTCCGCATCGGCTCCCTTCCGAGGGCGAGTCCACGCTCCTGCAGGGGGGAGCAGGGCGGACCTTTAGCTCCCCCGCCGGAGGCTGCTCCTGGGCGCGCCCACCTGAACCGGAGGAGGGGGGAGGGCGGGTCGGCAAGCTCGGAAAGCCGTGGCTCCGGGACCCCTGCAGGCACCCTCACCTGGCTGAGCACTAACAGGAGTATGTCCGAACAGAGACCCCGCCGTCCGCCCGAGGGCTTCCAGAAGGAGGGCCTGGGATGGAGGCGAGGGACCGGGTCAGTTGGTTGGACCCATGCCCTCTCCGCCCCGCCCCTTCCCAACCCGCCAATCTTGAAGCACTGGCAGTGGAGGATGCCCCTGGAGAAGGGCTTGCAGCAGAGCGGGGCGCTGCCCCCCATCGCAGTGGCTGGATGCCCCCAAGTATCGACTTGCCCAGGGACCCAGCTCAGCAGGGATGGAGCCACCCCAGCTGGGTACCCGGCACCCCAAGACCCTTACCCGTCCCCGACTCCTCTCTTTCCTGCCTCGCCCCCCCCCACCCCGCAATGTCGCCTCCTTTTCCCAAAGGAATTCCTGTTTTCAGATATGAGACTCCAGGAATGGACCAGGGGCCCCCTCCCCGGGGTTTCTCAAGAATGACGGACGCCCCAGCCCCCCCAATATACCATCCAAGGGCCATTTCCCTTCACTAATCCCGGTTTTCCCGGTTTGCCCCCCGCCCCGGTCGTAGAGAACGCACCGTCGGGCTGCAGCTTGCGCAGGGGGAGGCCCGGGGAGCCCAGGGCACCCGCGGCCGCCGAGCGGAAGTTGGGGGGCAGCATTTCGGCCGAGTCCGGGCTGACCCCACGCAAGTCCTTTTCCCGGAACATCTTCCTCCAGGACGGGGATCGGCTGAAGGATTTGGCGCTGTCCTGCGGGGGACGAAGGCCAGAGGCCCGGAGCTGGCTGCAGCCCGGCCGGACAGCCCTCCTCCCCGGCCGCCCCTCCGGAGCCAAGCCCGGGTCTTACCTCGTCCAGCCTCCGGTCGGTGCCCATGGAAATGAGGTTGCCGAACTCCTTCTCCAGTAGCTGCCGGGCCTAGGGGGGCGTCGAGGCTGAGCAGGAGCGGCCAGCCCGCGTGGTGGCCACGCAAGCCGCCTGGGCCTGACCTCCGCCCCCCCCCCCGTGAACTGCCCCCCACTTCCCTCCCACTGGCAGCCGCCCACCTGCGCGTTCTGGGTCGGGATCTGCAGCAGCAGGGCCAGGTCCGAGCAGTCGAAGGTCTCGTCCAGGGCCAGCAGCGCCCCGTGCACCCCGCTCTCCGACAGGTTCCCCGCAAACTCCTTCAGTCCCAGGCCCGACACCCAGCCCATCACCCGCTCATTGGACCACACCATCACATCTGAGGGCGACAGAGGGACCTTGAAGTCGGCGCCGAACCCTCCCACAAGACTGGGGGGCTAGACATTGATCCCTGGTGGGGGGCTGAGCCTTGAATGCAACCCCAGCCCCGCCCCCGACCTCTCACCAAGGGGCGAGGGGCCCAAAGCCTTGGCCATCACCCCAACCCAGCCGCACCTCTCACGTGGCTCTGACTCTCCTCTCGCCTTCGCTCCAGGTCTTTCCGGTCATAGTTGAGCCTCTTCAGACACATAATGCCATAGTGCAGACTCACCCTGGGGAGGGGGGCGCAGGTAGAAGGGGGAGGAGCCAAGGCACTCCCCCAGGGCGGGGTCTGCTCAGACGACCTCCCCATTGGCCAGCGTTCCCCGGATGGGCGCAGCATCCCGGGTGCTCTCTAGCGACGGCCCACTCCCCACCGCCCCCCAGAAGCACGCCCAGGCCGGCCCCACCTGTGGAAGCTGTCTACCATCTTGAGCTGGCCCCGAAGCTCTTTCTTGTTGAGGTGGTCGAGCATGCGCGCATCTACCAGGGACTCCATGAAGTAGCTTCGGTACTGGGGCAGCCCCAGGCTGGGCAGCCAGTCGTTCCCCACCCACTCGTGGTTCATGTCGCCGTAGGCCAGGATCTGGGGCCAGTGGGGAGTGGACAAGCTCAGGAAGCGGGCTGGGATGTGGAGGTGCCCACCATCTCCCCCCTCCTACGGTGGGCCTTCCGAAGGTCAACCCCCTCTCGGAGCTGTCTCCTCAGCGCTAATGGAACAGGCCGCTGACTCCCCCATCACTAAAATGGGATGGGCCTAAAACCTCCCTTCACCTCTTACCTCACCACCTCCAAAACCTCCACCCCAGAAAAAAAAAGAGTAAGTTGAGTCTCAGTCTCGATAGAACGAAGGCTCACTATCGAAAAAATGAATTAATCCACTCCAGTTGCCCCCCCCCGCCCCTGAATGAAAACTATGGACTTTTCTTCCCCTGGGAGGATCCTGACAATGGTTCCTCCCGGAGCTCGTCCCCCTCCACCCGCGAAGATAATGGAGCATTCCAGAGCTCAGGCACCATGCAACCCGCGCTTATAGGATGGTTCGACCCGGAGTGAGCCTCCCCCCTCCCTTGGAGATGATGGGACGTTCCGCGGCGCAGGATTACAGGCAGCGCAGGCGCACAGAGTCTGATGACAAATGGTTCAGTCCGAGCATCTCCTTTCCTTCCTCCCCCCCCAGCCCGCGATGGTAATGGAACGGCTCAGGCAGGGGCAGGGGCGGGGAGGAGGTGGAGGAGCCATGCAGTCCGCGCGCAGGCGCAGACAGGATCACCTGCTCCCAGCTGATCTCCTTGGGCTCCTGGCGCGGCCGCCGGGGGGAGCGCGAGGGGAGGGGCGAAAGAAGGGGAGGGGCGGGTTACGGCGCAGGAGGGAGCGGGATGGAGACCAGGCTCCGCCCCCTCCCCCTGGCCCCGCCCCCCGTCTCCCCGCGGACTCACCGGCTTCGTGGCGGCGGTCAGCGACTCCATCTCCTCGTGGGTCATCCAGACGTTGCCGGTGCACTGCGGGGCGGGGGGCCGTGAGAGCACGGCCCCTGCCCGCCCTGGACCCTGGCCCGGGGGCCCTGCAGCACTCGGGGGATTCCAGCCCAGGGGGACCCAGGGGGCGCCCCCCTTTTCTCCCGGCCCCTGTCTGGCCCTCTGGCTCTGTGCTCTCCGTCCCTGCTTCTGCCTGCAGGTCCCCTCAGGAGGACCATGAATTCTGAGACCTAGACCCCCTGCTACAGGGAAAGGAACTGAGGCACCGACTCGGGGAGATAAAAGCTGCGGAGCCCAGATCTGAGTCGGGCAGAGAGTGCGGGGCCAGGAGCTGCCGAGTCCTAAGCTCAAATCCGCTTACTTGACCTCTGCTGCCTCGGGGTCCTCAGCTGCGCAATGGGGATAACAGTCCCACCTCTGAGGATCAGCTGATAGAGTTACAAAACGTGTTTTATTCTATGAAGGTGAAGGATTGCGCCATTCCTTTCTTCACCGGGAGGGAACAGGTGACTAGCCCAAGGATCCCTGAATGCGCCTCTCCCGTCTATCTCTGTATGTGTGTCTCTGTCTCTCACCCCTTCTTATCTAAGTCTCCGTATGTCTAGTCCTGAGAGGGAGCAGCGCTGAGAACTGAGACTGAGAAGACTAGCTCTTCTCTTGGAAGAAGCTGACCCTGACACCAGGGTCCCCAAGGGTGCCCTTAGGCAGGAAGGCTGGCTCACCGTCCTGGAGGAGGCTGGTGCCGAGGGTGAGGTGAGGGACACCATCTCCTGGATGGCTAGTCGAAGCTTGAGGCGGTGCAGGGGGTTGCTGATGCCAATCTCCCGTTGGATTTCCGTATCAGAAAGATTGGCCATGATGGCCCCACTCTTCACATTGGCCCGGCAGGCAGCCACATACCAAGCTGGCATACCTACCCACAGCTACCCCCAATAGAGAGACAGAGAAAGATCCAAGAGAGACAAGAAACGGAGAATAGAAAGGGGGTGGGGAGAGGCACAAAATCAGGAGCAAGAGACCAAAAGACGGGGGTCCAGCAACATGTGAGAGGAGGACACAAGGGCAGAGGACAATAGAGATAAAAACACACATAAGGCAGGGAGTAGGTAAGGAGATACAGAGATGGAAAGGACAAGAAAGAGGAGAAACAGTCAAAAGTGAAAGAGGAGAGGCAAAGACAAGGAGAGAGAGAGACAGAGGTTGGGGGAAGAGGTAGAGACATTCAGTCACTGGTTATGGAGCCCTTTCCTCCTCCCTCTCCTTCAGGGATGCCACTAGAATATAAGGTTCTTGAGAACAGGGACCATCTCTTCTCTGATTGGTATTAACATGCACACACATACAGATTCAGAACAATTGCTGAATAACATGATGGCAATGGTAGAGCTAATACCTCCAACCAGGAGACGACTGTTGGTCCATCCCAGGCAGCAAAGGGCAGGCCCTGTCGACAGGCTTCCTCCAAGAGTTCATGCCTGGGGATTCAAGGACAGAGAAACTCACCTTCCATTGCCCCTGCAGCACAAGAGAACTGTCCTTGGTCCTTATTCTGTCAGTGAGACAGCCTGAGGCTCCCAGTCTCCTCAGAACCACCAGGTTCCCACCCCAAACCCCATCAGATCAAAGTGAGGATCTAAATTACATCATTCTCCCCACTCATCCCCATCCAAGTCCTGCTCACTTCCTCTTGTTCCTCCGGTCCTTATCTCCAGGAGGCCCTGTGAGCTTTGATAGTCCTAGAGGGTCAGCAGGGGACATCTCATCTGAGGGAGTTCCAGCTGTGAGGCAGAGAAAAGAGGGGTCAAGAAGAATGGAGGATGAAACTGGAGCTTGTACTCCCTTCTCCAAGAAACTGCTCTCTTCTCCCCACTATACCCTCCCCAAGAAGAGAAGATTCCTGGACCTACCCAAGGAGGGTCCATCTCGGCCTGGAGGTCCTCCCAGGCGACCCTTCTCCTTCTTGCCAAAGAGGCGACCAATGGAGGACTTGATGCTCTTCTTCTTAGGGGCCTTATGAAGGGGGTCTGGGGCACCCTCACTGTGGGAGGGAGGAGAGAAAAGAGGTGTGATGAGTGTAGCCCAGAACACAATCCAAATAGGAAGCATCTGCAGAGCAAGGGTTCCAGTTTCTCCCCTACCATTAATTTCAGATATATATATATATATATATAATTTTAGGTAAGTCTTTGTCCTTCTCTGGGTCTCAGTTTGCATTGCTGTAAAATGAAGATTTGGACCAGATTTCAAAGGTTCTTACAAGTCTTACTTTCTATCATAGACTTAAGAAGCTGAAATCCCAGCTCTGTCATGACCACATTGAGTAGCCACCAAGTTCCTGCCCTTCCTGGACCAGTTTTCTTTCTTGTAAAATAAGGAATTGTGGGGGAGGGTCCTCCAAATCTTTGACTGATAAACCTCTGATCCTATGATCTCTGACTGAAGCATTAACTGGGTTTATAATCTAAATGTATTTTGCACCCCAAGACTCTTGAGTAAGCAGATACCAGTAGCACACACACACACACACACACACACACACACACCTCTATTCACAAAAGATGTATTATAAAAGCTGTTGAATGAATCAATGACTGAATAGCTTCAATAAGATTCCAGGGTTATTCTGGAGGGAGCATGGTCCCTGTTTGCTACTGCTAGTTCTGCCTACTTTTGGTTTATTGTATGATTTAATTTTTGTCCTTTTCTGGGCCTATTTCCTCCTATAAAAAATTAGAAATTTGTCCTGAAATCACTCAGGACTCACCCTGTTCTGAGCTTCAGAATTCTGGCATGGGAGCCAGGATACCTGGATCTGAATAGTGGGTTTTCCCTTCACTGTTATATGACATGGGAATGGGGAGGAATGAAACAAGCCCCCCCCCCCTCCAGATAGCTGACCTGGGCCGTGCAGGGCTTCCATCCTCCAGGGAGCCCCCAGCCTGCAGAGCTAGAGCCTGGGTCATCCTTTCAAGGCGAGCAGATCTTGGTGTGGGGGGTGGTGTGTCCCCAGGGACCACACCATCCTCCCTGGGCACATGATTCTGTAAACAGAAAGGAATCCCCAGTCTCAAGGAAGGAGCCCCTGACCACCAAGATGCCTGAACTGACCTCATTGAGTGGCCCCTGGCTTTGTCTGGTCTCCCCTAAGTCCAATAATGTCTCAAAGGGACCCCATATGAGGGAGTTGGGACCTCAAGGCTCTGTCTGATAAGGATCCCTGCTCACCCAGAGTGGTTATTCTTCTCTGGGACCTAAAGGCGTCTGGGGCTTGCAAAGTCCCCATTGGAGAGATAGATTCACCCCACCCCAGCCCCTAGTTTGTGGTGGAATCCAGCCCTAACATCATGACCACAAACAAATGACCGCCCCCCAATCACCAAGCTAGGCAGTCTCTCTTCTGAAATTCCTTAAGAACACCACACTCAAGTAAATGGGAACTCAGGCAAGTGGTATTCCTTTTCTATATTATTTTTTCCTGATTGCAAGTCAGCCATGTATGGCTCACTAGGGCTCTCTATTTTGTGGGACTTGCCTTTTTCCATCCTTGCAGGCTTAATGATGGAAGTCAGATTTTGCTATGGGAACCTGGGGTTGGTGACTTTTCCCATCTGAGACTTGAGATACTTCTGACTCACTAGGGATCACTTCTTTCTGAAGGGGATCTTTGTTTCCTCACTGGCCAGAAGCCCATTTTCTAACCCTAACCCAGGGTCCCCTTGGGGAGTGTTTGAAACTCCAAAAGAGCATCCTGTTTAGGGAAATGGCCATCCTTGCTGTGTGGTGTGAGGAGGGGGCCCCTTCTCTGACTCCAGTGGGTGTCTGGGACTCCAGGACCCTAATTGTGGGTTTGGGAGCTTCGGGATCATCCAGTTTTGAGAGAGGCCACACTATGTGAGTGACCCTTTCTGGGGGCCAAGGGGTCCAGGGACTCACAGGCTTATCTGCAGCGTTGCTAGTGCTGTTGGCTGGGGCTTCCCGGGCAGGGCTGGGTGGGGCAGGGCGGGGTGTGGAGTGACCAGAGCTGGGGGGTGAAGGGCTGGCCAAGGTGGACGTAGTCAGGGAGGGCGGAAGGGAGCAGCTGGCCCGGTAGCGCCCCAAGGAGTCTAGGCCGGAGCCAGACACCCGGCTCTCCAGCTCCTCTGCCCGCTGCTCTGTTGTCTCCTTCTCCTCCTGGATAAGCCTGGAAGAGAGGAATCCCGGGGCCCAGGATCAGGGTTCCATCCTTCAGATTTCTCAGAGGCAGTTCCCTACAAAGGAGGGGTGGGGCTGTGGAAGAGGTAACACTCAGCCCCCCTCCCTGTACCCCAGACTCGCACTTGATTTCCTTATTGATTGCCTCAAGCTGCTCCTGCAACATGATAGCCAGGGTCTGTACATCGGCCTGCCCGCTAGGCGACAGCAGCTCGGGTCCAAACAGACCCTCAGGCTCGTCCTCATCGGAGCCCTCCAAGTCGGCCTCGAAGGCTCCTGTGCCAGAACCTGGGCCAGTCCCGGAGCCAGAAGGTTCCCGGCCAGTCACTCGCTCCGCCCATTCCTGAGCCTGAGGGAAAAGAAGCTGTCCATCATCTCGGACCCACCCTTACTTCATCACCCGAAGACCTGCCCCCACCAGCCTAGGCTCCCCATCTGGTCCAGGCAAAGAAGCTGGACTTGTTGGGGGTGGGGGGAATCAAAGACAGAGGTATCTTCCCTGCAGGCCCTCCCATTGATTGATGGCAAGGGGGGTGGGGGTCCTCCTCCAAGTCTTCCCCCCGGGACTCAGACCTTGGCTGGCTCGTCCTTGGTCCCGGGCCAGCGGCCCCCTCTCTTGCCGACCCGGCCTCCGGGGCCGCCGTATGGGTCAAGGTGGGCACCCGAGGGCAGCGTCGGGGCCTGGGAGTAGCGCAGCTCCAGAGCGCTGCCCGGGAGGGATCTGGGGCCAATAAGGGAGAGACATAGGAAACAAGGAAGACCCTCGGCCCAACAGCTGAAACCAGCAGAGGGTAAGGGCCTGGCCTAGCGGGGCCTAGGATCTGCTGTCAGTGCCCCCACTGCCTCGCCTATCCCCATGGGTCTCGAGGTTCCCAGGACACAGGTACTGCCTCCAAGGAGCCCTAGTGGCCGCTAGGTTCTCAAGACCCAACATCTGGCTACCCTGAGGATGGATGATGAGGAAACTGAGGCCAGGAAAGGAAGTGAGGGAGAAGAAACAAGAACAGTCTTTTGGAAGTGGGAACAGTCCTTCAGTTGTGCCTCGAGGGGCCCCCTTCCTAAAGCCCAACCCCATGCCCCCAGTCCTGTCCTTTGGAGTCCCAAGTATCTCAGCCTCAACATCTCGGTGGGGTCCCCAGGACTCACCTGGAGTAGGAGGAAGGTGGACGCCCACGAAGCTGGTCGATTTCCATCTGCATCCGCTCCATCTCAGCCAGGAGCTGCTCCTGGGGGGTGGAGGAGGGGGAACCAAGGCGGGGTTCAACCCAACTCTGCACCCCCTCTTCATTTCCCTCCCTTCTCAACCCACGGGCCTTTCAAGAGCGGCCGGAACCCCTTCCGTCTTCCATGGGTCCTGGGTTCCCCTTCCTCCATACTCCCCTAAGGCTCCTCCCACTTTCCCTGGAGCCCCCTCCCACTCTTTCCATCTTGGCTCCGCCTCTCCCTCATCCCTCCCCAGGCCCCGCCCTCCAGATCCCCCCCCCTGTTCCCACCTTGTTGAGCAGCAGCTCATCTTGAAGCTTCTTCATACTGGCAATCTCCTCGCTTAGAGTGTTCTGGGGAGAGAAGGTTAAAACGTGGGGTTCTAAGCAGAGCTCTAAGTGTGGCCCTGAGGCCTCCGATGTTCTCGGTGTTTCAGCTGGCAATGCATGTGGATAGTTGTGGGCCACTTCTTTTGCCTACCTCTCTGGAAGGGACGCCCTAGCCCGGGATCTGGAACCCTATCCGAGTATCAGCTGGGGACCCCAGGGAAAAGATTGGGAAAGTCAGGCAGCCCCCACTTTCTGGTTCCCTGGGGCTGGGGGGCTCCAAGGGCCTTGAGTATTCCCAGCCCAGGGGAGGAATGGAACAGCACCTGTTTAAGAGAGGACAAGATGGCCAGTCCCCATACCTCCCATGGGGTCAGGGACTGGAGAAAGGCTGGGAGGAGGAGCCCTGGAATAGGAGGAAGAAAATTTCCTTTTTCCCCCTTTTTTTGGTTTTTGCAAGGCAATGGGGTTAAATGACTTCCCCAAGATCACACAGCTAGGTAATTATTAAGCATCTGAGGTAGGATTTGAACTCAGGTCCTCCTAATGCCAGGGCCAGTGCTCTATCCACTGTGCCATCTAGCTGACCCAGGGGAAAAGTTTTCTGAGGCACACACTTTTTGAATCCTCCTATTCTCTCCTATGGGAGACTAGAAATGAGTGGGAAGGAGGCCAACTTGCCACAAACTGCCCATGATCATCTAGAGAGCATGCCCTTCCAGTCACACCTAGATGCAACCTCGATTATCTTCCCGGACTTTACAATCCTATCTCCTCAATTTCTCATGAGTACCTCTAGCTCAGATCCCTTCTGATTACATCTCACCTTGACTATTGCTGTCACTTTCTGTTACTTTTTCTCTCTCTGAGTGTATGTCAGTGACTCTGTCTCCATCATTCTCTCTCTCTCTTTCTCTCTCTCTCTCTCTCACTTCCAATTCATCCTTCACAGACCTTTCCTCAGTATGATGTCTGACCATATTATTCAGTAAACTCTCTAATGTTTCTAAGAGCAAGGGAAAAAAATTTAGCATTTAAATCTCCTGAAAACATATGGGACTTGGGGCAGTTAGGTGGCGCAGTGGATAAAGCACCTGCCCTGGAGTCAGGAGGACCTGGGTTCAAATCTAGTCTCAGACGCTTAATAATTACCCAGATGTGTGGCCTTGGGTAAGCCACTTAGCCACATTTGCCTTGCAAAAACATAAAAAATATGGGACCTATTGTACCTTCTTTCTCTTCACACACCTACACAACTGACCTTTCTTTACACATAACATTCCATATCCCACCTCCAGGCCTTTGCATTGGCTGTTCCTCACACCTGGAAGGCTCTCCTTCCTCACTTGCCTTTTAAAATCCATCTTTTAACTCAAAATACTCACACAAAACCTTCAACAAAAGATCTTTCCTGATTCCTCCTCAGTCAATCTGCCTCCTTCCCAGAATATCATATATATATATATATATACATATATATATGTATATATATATATTTGCATATATATCGGCATGTATCTATCTCCCCTGACTAGATTATAAGCTCCTGAGGGCAGAGGTTCCCCTGTCTTATGGTGCTTTATAAATATTTTTGTTGATGGATCCAGGTGCTGGTTTTGTTGAGAGCTTCATGGGACAAGCATGAGGGGAGCAAAGGACACACCTTTTCCTCAAGGGCCCCCATGCGCTCCTTGAGGTGAAGCTGCAGCCTTTCATTGGACTCGCTCAGCAGTTTGTCTACTGTGTCTGAAAGGCGTTTGTTGTGCTCATCATTCATCTTCTCCCGCTGCCGAGCCTGGAGAAGGGGAGGGGCCCATAAGACCTGGGTAAGCTGCAAGTAAACTGCCTCCACTTGTCTCTACTGCCTCCTCTGACTCCTTCCCCTTCTCCTCCTCCCTCCTCTTCTTCCTCTCTCACTAGTCTCCTCCACGAGGCCCACTGGTGGGCCTCTCCTTCCAGTCTTGCCTTGTGCCTACAACACCCACCCGCTGCAGCTCCTGGTTCTTCTCCTCCAATTGAGCCTCCAGCTGTCTTAGGCGCTCCTCAAAGTTCCCATGGCGCTCCTCTGCCTGCAGGGAGGAAGTTGAGTGACCTGCCACAGCCTCCCTAGGCCAGGCCCTTTGCCCCGCTCCAGAGCCCCAGAGCCCCTACCCCACCTTGCTGAGGGCTGCTACTCGCTGAGCCAGTTGGGCCTCAATCTCAGGCAGTGTTTCCGCCTTCTGCAACGTCTGGGCTAGCTTCTGCTTCGCATCCTCCAGCCACTCCGCCAGCTGGCGACCCTTCTCCTCGCTCTGTGGAGCAGGGGGCAGGAAGTTGGAGGGGGCCCACTGGATCCAAACTGGCCTACAAACCCAGGCCTCATCCCTGGCCTGATTTGGTTGGAGAGGAACTCCTGGCTGGCCATCAGTAGGTCTGAGCCCTGCCCCAGCATCCCTACAGGGGAAACCCCATCCCCTGCCTAGGTCCCGCCTCTAGGCTCCACCTGGCGATACAGAGACTCCTTGCTGGCTAGCTCATTCTCCAACTTGTCATTGGCATCATGAAGTGAAGTGGCTTCCCGCTGTGCGCTCAGATAACGCTTCTCCAGTGTTGTGATCC
The DNA here is from genome assembly GCF_037893015.1 of Macrotis lagotis. Lineage (NCBI taxonomy): Eukaryota > Metazoa > Chordata > Mammalia > Peramelemorphia > Peramelidae > Macrotis > Macrotis lagotis. The sequence continues at coordinate 915,852,104 of NC_133658.1, read as the reverse complement.
TTTCTTCCATGTCCTCTCTTTGTGCCAATGCCTGTGGGGAACAGAGGTGATTTGGGATTATGGAGTCTCAGGCCTTCTCATGGGGGCTCCTTTGGTGATGCAGGGAACCATAACTCCCAGCAGTTCCTGGAGCCAAAGGGCCCTGAATCAGGGCAGTGGGAAATGTAATCCCAGGTCAAAAAGCAAAAAAGAAAGTACCATATATTTTTAAGCATCTTCTATGCTCCAAGTTAAACACTTTAAAAACTTTATCTCATTTCATCATCATGAAAATCCTGGGAGGTTGGTGCTATTTCACAGTTAAGGAAACTGAGACAGACAGGATTAAGTAACTTGATCTCACAGGTAGTAAGTGTCTGAGGCAGGATTTGAACTGAGGTCTTCATGACCCAGCACTACCTAACTTCCCCTGGTGGTTATAGTACTATTCTAAGGGAAAAGGTGCTCTAGAAAACTGACTTCCTTTTCTAGACTGTCAAGGAAAATGTAACACCCCATTCTGCCTCTAGAGGGAGCCAAGAGTGACTAAACCCAAGAGTTGAGAAGCTCCAAGCCAAAAAGAGTAGGGACTTGTGATTTCTATCAGGATCAGGGAGAATCTAAGCCACACGCTTGGGCTGAGCTCAGGGCTGGCTGCTGGCTTGGAAAGGAGTGAAGGAGGGAGGGTGGACAGAGCCCCAGGGCCATCCCAGTCTCACTCACCTCCTTGAGGTCTCGCTGAAACTTGAGGCCAGTCTCCTCAGCTTTGCCCAGCTCCCGATGGGCTGCCCCCAGCTCTTCCTCCAACTGTCCCATCTGGCGGCAGAGGGCAGCCAGGCGTTCCCGAAGCTGCCCAGTCTCGGCCCGTTGTCGCTCCAGGGCCTCTTCTAGCTCCACCACACGTCGGTTGGGCTCCCCCACGAGCCCATTCACCAGAGACTGTGCCCAAGGAAGACCAAACCCCAGGAGAGAATGAGAGAGACAAGAAAAGATCGCAGGGAAGGATTGTGTGTGTGTGTGTGTGTGTGTGTGTGTGTGTGTGTGTGTGTGTGTGTGTGTGTAAGAGAGAGACAGAGACAGAGACAGAGACGGACAGAAACAGAGTAACAGAGATCAGCAAGACAGAAACTCCCAGAAGACGCCAGAGTGGTCAAAGAGAGAGATGCAGGTGACAGAAGCATGGAGAGGCCGAGAAGGAGATGACATGGAGATAAAGTTGGGACAGCGAACCTGGAGCTTTAGTTCAGTAGAACATGGGAAGACTCACGGTGGGGTGGGGGGTTGAGACTAGTAGAGAAGAGGGGTGGGGCGCCTCTTACATGACCTGGATGCCAAGGAGATCTCACCTGCCCGTCTGATTCCTTCCCTGCTTCGTCCAGTCCGGAACGCCGGCCCCTGGACAGTTGCTCCCTCAGATTAAGGGACTGGAGGAGAGGGCCAAGGCTCAGCCGATGACCCCCTCCTCTTTTCTGCTTCCTCCTCACCCCCCTCCCCAACCCCGCCCCCACCTCCTGGCCACTCAGCTCCAGCTCTTCTTCCAGCACGGCCACCCGCTCCAGGGCTAGTCGGAGCCGCTCCCGCACCTGATTGGGGGAGGAGACCCAGAAGTCAGGCCCCGGCCCTCCTTGGCCCTCCTTGGCCCTCCTTGGCCCTCCATCCTGCCCAGACCCTGGAGCACCGCTCTCCCGTCCCCAGCTCCTTAACCCCGCCCTGGGTCCTTGCTCCCAAGCTCTGAGGCCGGGCTCCAGCCATCCTTAGCTATGCCCTCCGCAGGCCCCTCCTCTGAGCGGAGCCACCTTAGCCCTAACCTCCTGGTGGGCCCCGCCCCCGGGGCAGAGCTCCCTTTGCTCCTCCCCTGGTTCTCCCAGGGTCCGGCCCACCTTCTCATCCAGGGCCTTGTGATGCTCGAACAGAGACTTGAGGGCCTTGAGCACCTCGACTTCCGAGGAGACCCCAGCTGGGGACTGGGCCTGGCGCTTTACCACCGTCATGCGAAGGGAGCGCTCGTGTCGGGACACCAAGCATTCTAGGTGCTCCAGCAGCAGCTGAGGAGGTGGTAGGGTCAGGGATCAGGGCTGGGGCACCCCACCAAAGAGGAGCCAGGAGGCCCCCCAGCTCTCCTCAGCCCCGTTCGGCAGTACCGGCCCGGCAATCCCCGTGCCTGCCCCTGGGGCCCTACCCGGGTGTTGTTCCTCTCAGCCTTCAGTTCAGCAATCTCCTCTTCTCTCTCCAGTAGCTGCTCCCGACACAGGTTCAGCTCCTTGGTGAGGGCAGCAAACTCCTGCCCAGAGCCAAAGTCACCATATTCAATCCCTGTGGTCTGTTGCAGCCCCATCAGACCCACTTGCACACCCCCTGAGCTCCCAGCCTGAGCTTGCCCCCCCTCCCCTGAGCCCCATCCGAGAGCAGACTCAACCCAAAGCCCAGTTGGCTACAATTCGAGACATCTTTTTTATTCCCCTCATTTCTAGTTCCATTTTAGTTCTGGTCTCATCCTTGGATGGGAATGTCTGCCCCCTGCAGATCCAGTGGGGTCACAGTAACCCACCACTTTTATCCTGACTGAGCCCCTAATCTTATAATGAGGTAAAGGGTGGTACATGTCCTCTCCATTCTGGTTGCTAGACAAGGGAATGAGGCCTGGACCTGTGATTTTCTTCAAATAGAGAATTGATGAGAAAAAGTCCTCTAGTAATGTGGCTCAGCAACTTCTCTGAATCTTTGGACTTGGAGGGCTACCTAGATCCAGTCTCACAGCCAAGTGAATGACAGAGGTAAGCCTTGAACTCAGGTCTTCCTTAGTGAGGCCAACTCTTTCTCCATCGAGTCCAGGTACTTCTCAAATGTCATTTAAAATAATTATGGTCTTATCTTCTGATTAGAATGGATCGTAGGATTGAGAGCCAAGGGAGGAGACTTAGAAATAATCTAGTTAAACCACCTCATTTTAAAGATGAGAGAACCCCTGCCTGGAGAGAGAAAGTCATTTGGCCAAGGTTTCCCAGGCAGTGAGTATATTTGGGAGTCAGATTAGGGTTCTTAGACTTCAAAACCAACATATTCCACTATTCTCTAAGGCTTCTCAATTACCCCATTGCTAAGAAGAATCTGCACCATTCTTCAAGGCTTAACTGGTTAGCATTTACTGAAATCCCTGCTTCCTGAGGGTGTCCTCTCCCCTCAACCTGTCCAAAGTTAGCCATGATTACAAGGAGCCCTGTCCTCCTTGCCCCATCCCACGAGGGTCCCATACCTGGGGCAATGCTATGCTGAGCTGTCGTTGCAATGAATCCTTCTCATGGCCCAATTCACGAAGGCGCAACTGGGCAGTGGCCAATCCGTCCTGGGCCTCACGAAGGGTCTCCAGGAGGCGTTCACGCTCTGTGAGCATGGTAACCATGAGACGCTCCAGTTCACCACCTGCTGCCCCTCCTGCCTCCTCTGGGCCCAAGGCTGAGCCCCGTCGGGCATCCTCGCTGATGGTTGGCATCACCTCGCACATCATGGTGACAGTGCCAGGCCCACCAACTGGGGGCACTAAGGAGGAAGGAGGGAGAAGCTGGAAGGAAAACAGAGGAGGAGGCTTGAAATGAGATAGAGGAAGCCTCAGGGGGCACTAGAGGACAGAGGCCAAGACAGTGGATTAATTACTATCAATTATAATTTAATATAACCAAATCATTGGATCATCAGATGACAGACCTAGAGTTGGAAGGGGCCTCAGAGAGAGTTGAAGGGACTGTCCCGAAGGCACACAGGGAGAAAGTGTCTCTGATTAAAATCCCAGGGGAAGAATCCTGGTCCACTGCTCTCAGGTTCACTCTCCCAGGTAGCCAGCTCCCTCAGGGACCCAGTGGGAATGAAGCAAGAGGCGGAACTTTAGGGAGTAGTGGGTGTGGCCTTGGGAATGAGGAGAGCCTGTCTATCCACCCTGTGGTGGCATCAGGTCAGACGGGTCTGGTTGGAGGGCAGCAGGGTGGAGGAGGCCAATACTTTCACCCTGTTTTTTCCTCCAGCAGTTCAACTGGTTTGGGGAGTCCCAGGGGCCAGTTCTGCCCCACCTGCAGTTTGGATCCCTAAGGCACTTGGCTCCCTGAGGATACTAGAGTTCTGGATATTGAGGTTCCAGAGAGGGGTGAAAGGAAGGAATGCCTATATCCCCCCCCCCTCAAGTGATAGGCAGCTGGATCCCAGATAGCTAGATTCTGTCATCCACTTCTTCTCATCTTTCTCCTAAAAACCACCAAAGAATAGAGCCTCTATACATTCCCTTCCAGGGGTGTAAGCAGAGCACAGACCTGAGTAAATACTGGGGACTATTTCAAGTCCAGGGACATGGATGATATTTAGGAGGCCCAACCTGAGAGAGCTTTGTTGAACCTCAAGCCCATAGAGTCCGACTGGAAACCTGAGACAGCTTGGGATCTGGTAAGGGACCCAGCACCTAGAATGTTACAAGCTAGGGCATATCTAGAATACAGGACATAGATCAGTCTAGAACATGACACAGGACTGGGACCTGGCTAAAGGGGGATATTTGACTGAGCCAAATCCAGAATGTGGCACACAGCTGGATCATATATAAAGCAGAGCATATGGCTAGGATGAGTCTAGAACACAGAAAGTGGGTGGAACACATTCAGAACACGGGCATATATGGCTCAGCCCTGAGGCTCTGCCCCCTCCCCCAGCACACACAAACATCCCTGCAAGGCCTTGAGTGAAGGAGAGATGGTGGCTTGAGGGAGGCCATAGTCCAGAGAGGTGATTCCTCAGACCTGGACACCTGGGGCTGGGCCTCGGTAACCTGCCAGACCCGAGAGCACACCTAGTTCCCGGAGAGGGCAAAGGGGCTGCAGGAAGGGACTCCTATGTCCCTAAGGAGACAAGGGATGGAGGCTTTGAGGTCTCGGGGCAGGGGGGACAGGTGGCTGCGGTCCAGCCCTCTAGGTCCTGGATGACCCAGAGCTAGAAGGAAAAGGGGGACGGGAATGTCTAGGCAAACCGGCTTCACCATGGACAGCTCCAAGACTGGGCCTGAGGCCAGAGCCCAGGACCAGCCAGATGATCCCGCCTAAGGGCCTGAGTCCGGGTTCTAGAATGGGGCCGCTGGCCAAAGATGGGCGGAGATGAATGAGGCGGGTGCGGCCCGGGGGGAGCCAGGACGCATGGGTCTGGGAGAAGGGAAAGATGGAAGTGGGGGGAGCAATTCGGTGGGGGCTGGGGGGGAAGGGACCACTGGCCCGCTGAAGAGGTACGGGCTGCGGCCCGGATGTCTGGGTCCCTGACGGATCCCGGGGAGCCCAAATGATGTCTGGGTCCATGCGAGGTCCCAGGCAAAGCCTGCCGCCCGGGTCCCTAAGGGACGCTGGGGTAGGGAAGGGTGTCCGCCCGGGTCCCCGCGGGCTGTTGGGGAGGCCGGGGTGCTCGGATCCCCGGAGGATGTCAGAGCGAGAAGGGCGGCCCGGCCGGGTCCCCGCGGGATGCCGGGGCGCCCGGGTCCCCGCGGGCCGTCTGGGGGGGCCGGGGCGCCCAGGTCCCTGCGGGGCCAGGATGCCGGGGTCCCCGGGGCTCCGGCTCTTACCTGCTCGGGCGGCGGCGCTGGGGCTGCGGCGGGGGCGGGGGTGGCGGGAGCCCCGAGGAGGCCGGGAGGGGCCCCCGCCTTCCTGCCTTGCTGCCTTCCCTCCTTCCCGGCTCCAGGTCTGGCCGTCTCCCCTCCCTCCCTCCTTCCCCCCCTGCCCGCCCTCCCTTCTGCTCCCGCCGCCCGCCCGGCGCGGGCTCGCTGTCTCGGGGTCTCGGCGTCTCTCGGTCTCTGGGCCCCGGCTCGGGCTCCCCCCGTGAGGCCGCAGCCGCCCCCTCCCCCGACCCCCCGCTCCCCCCAAAATTCAGCAGCCCCCTCCCTGCACTCCCGGGGCCGCGGCCCCTTTAACAGCCGCCTGACGGACGGCGAGATTGAGCCAATGGGGGGGCGGCACTGGGCCCGGCGCGCCCGGGAGACCCGCCCCTCGGCGGGGCGGGCGGGGGGCGGGGGCGGCGCTGACCAATGAACGCGTTCGGGAGGCGTGGCCCCGCTCGGAGCCGAAGCGATGATGTCACCGCCGAGGAGCGCGAGCCCGAGACTCCCCCAGCCCCTCCCTCGCAGAACTCGGGACCGCGCTGCGGGGGCGGGGGCGAGAAAGGAGGGGAAGGTGCGGGGATTCTCCCACAATGCACCGCACGCTCCCCTTCCCCCCATCACCGAGCATCTTCTGTCTGGGCGGGGACTCGAAGACGCGGGCGTTGATTGGATGCTGAGGGAGACCCAAAGCGAGGGTGGGAGGGCAGACGTGGAGGGGGTCTCCTCCCAGGTCCTGGGGGTTTCCTCCCCCTCAGACCAGAGACTTCCTTCCTCTGCCTATGGGTTCCCCCTCCCACACAGCACCCAATCCCCAGGCCTGGAGCTTCCCTTGCTCCAGGGTTCTCCCCACCTCCAGCATCTCCCCTTAGAACTCTTCGCACAGTCCTCTGGCCTCCCTCCTCCCACCTCCTCAAGACCTCCTCCCTCTGAGAATGGCCTCATCCTATGGAACTCTGACTCCTTTCCCTCGAATATCCCCTGTCCTCCAACCTAGACCTTCCTCCCTCTGACTGTGGGCTCCTGATGAAGCCCTGGGCTGTTCCCCTCGAACCCTATGGCAGAAACCACAGACAGGCAGACACAGAGCGGGGAAAGAAGAGCTTTAAATAGGGTCTAAGGAGAGACTGGGCAAATAAATACTGTACAGAGGGACTAGAGTGGGGTAAGGGGCAGAGAGGGTTCATAGGCAAGGGCTGAGGAGCAGGAGCCAAGCCTGGAGAGCTCAGCCTCGGGACTCCAGGGACCTAGGAGAGAGAGAGAGAGAGAGAGAGAGAGAGAGAGAGAGAGAGAGAGAGAGATACAGTGAGCAGAAAGAGCTTTGTAAATCCCCAGTGGCTTGGGAGGTCCAAGGGGCTAGAGAGACAGGAACTGGAGCCTGCATTTCTATCATGTGTTCAAGTTTGCGCAGTGTGTTGTATGACTCAGTCCATTTGAGCCTCCCCCTGAGGCAGCTACTACAGGCCTCATTGATCTTGATTTTGCCAAGGAGGTAGCCTAGACTCAGAGACATTAATGCTTTGCCCAGAGTCACTTAGCTAGTTAGTGTCTCTGGCGGGATTCAAGCCCAGCTCTTCCTGGTTCCTGCCCTCTGACTTCTAGAGGGGCTTAGAGTTGAGCCAAAAAAAATTAGCTGTGAGAGTTTAGCCATAAAAGGAGTCTTAGAAGCTCTCAGAAGGGTCAGAAGAGAGAGTATGCCTAGCCCTTGGGGCTTCCCCTGGGTCCAACAAAAGACACCTTTCAGTGAGTCTGTGGATAGATGTCAGGGGGTCCTTGAACACAGATGGGGGAAATTCAATTCCATCTTCCTTTTCATTCAGCTTTCCCTGTCATTTAGGACTTCCATCCATTGTGATTCTGAAAAGGGGTTGATGAGCTTTAGCAGACTTAGCCAAAGGTTTCCATGACACCCACACAAAAGGAAAGGATCCTAGACTGAAAGTCATCAAGATCTGACTTCTATGCCCTCTTCTAATATTTACTAGCTGTGGGAGCAACTTGCTTGCTCTGAGCCTCAGTTTCCCTTTTGTAAAATGGGAATTCAAAGACCTAGAGTATTTATACAGTCTGTTAGATCATGATGTTCTCCAGAACCAGGGCCTGGATTTTCTTTTTACAACACTTAGTACATAGCAAGCAAGCACCTCAGAAATACTAGCTGACTGCTGGATGACTGTGTGTCCACCTGCCTACCGCTCTGGGCCGTTGAGAGAACCAATTGAAATAATAAGTGTAAAGTGGCAGATATGAGTTCCTGCTATTTTTAGAATTTAGCATGTTCTGAAGGATTTGCTACTCTAAGGGACTTGATATAGGTCTGTGGTGCTTTGCAAGGACCCACAGGGACTTAGAAGGGTCTCTAAAAGATTTCTTAATTTCTAAGAGGCTTGATAAGGGTCAAAGTTTATTGCTAAGGGCTAAGGGAAGAGTGGTTAGAGTGAATGAGAATGGGGGTGGCTAGGTGGCACAGTAGATGGAACACTGGCCCTGGAGTCAGGAGTACCTGAGTTCAAATCCAGCCTAAGATACTTAAAAATTACCTAGCTGTGTGACCCTGGGCAAGTCACAACCCCATTGCCTTGCCAAAAAAAGAGTTAATGAGAATGATGAGGCTTCAGGAGGGCTTGGAAAGAGTCAAATGTGGTTTGGGAAGACTTTTTTAGGACTAGAGGGGCATATGAGGGTTAAGAAGCTTGGTAAGAGCTAAAGGTGACTTGGTAACGTCTAAAGAAGATTTGTTAAGAGGTAAAGGATCTAGGTAAAGATAAAAGGGTATGATAAGAGTTAAAAGGCAACATGGCAAAGGCTAAAGGGCTTTGTAAGATGTAAGGGGTATGCTGAGGACTAAATGGACTTGGTGAGGATTAAGGGGCTTGGGAAGAGATAAGGGGCTTAGTGAGGACTAAGGGGCTTAAGGAGTGGTAAGGAACTTGATGAGGGTTAAGGAGCATCATGAGGGTTAAGGGGAATAGTGAAGGCTAAAGGGCCTGGTGAAGGTTAAAGGGAGGGCTAAGGGGTTTGGTGAGAGGTAAGGGATTTGGTGAGGGTTAAGGGGCATGGTGAAGGCTAAGGGGCATGGTGAAGGTTAAGGACTTGGTGAGAGGTAAGGGGCTTGATGAGGGATAAGGGACTCAGGAAGGACTCAGCTCTCACGAGTAGCTCTGGTGCTGTTGGCGCCTCCGGGCTGAGCGCATCTTCTCAAACCGGGCCTCCATCTCCTCCAGCACTCGAGGGGTGTACCGGACCACAAGCTTCACTGTTCCTTGGGCAGCCTTCAGCAGCTCCACAGCCTTCTCATGCTGCTCCCCTTCTACACTCTACCAGAGGGAAGAGCCCATCCATAGCCTGACCCAAGGCCCAAGTCCCCTAACACTTTACCCAACCCACCAGACCAACCTCTGCCTTCTCTTTGCATATAACCCTCCCTGAGTGATAGTATCTACATCTGTGTAACGGAGTCAAGTGGGGCAAAAGTCTAGTCTGATGGTCTTTAAGACAGGCAGTTCTGAATCTAGATTCCTCCAAAGAATCTTCAATGCCATCAACTGGATGACATGATGCTTAAGTTCCCCCCTGACCCTCGATACACATGTCATGTCCAAGGTTAGTCCTTCTCCAAAGAGCCTTCCTCTAAAGAGTAGAGACCTCTTTCTCCTCCAGAGAATTTTCCAGTCAGGAAACTTGGGTGGAAATCCTGATTCAGTGACTGACTTGGATGAGTCACTTCTCTCTCTGGGCTTCAGTATCCCCATTTGTGAAAAGAGAGTGGTGAATTTAATGATCTCTAAATTTGATGGTGCTTGTCTTCCTCCTCCATGTCTTATTCTAGGTTTTCCAATCCATCCCCAGCCTCTTCCTCATGACCCTGGAACTCCCAACTCACTGCTGCCCAAGATCTTGGGACTTGAAACTCACCACTCCATTGACAGAGAGTAACTGGTCCCCTCTCTTGAGGCCACCATGTCGGTCGGCCACGCCACCAGGAATGACTCGAGAGATGTAGATGGGAGAATTCTGCTCTTTCCCTCCCATGATGTTGAAGCCCAGGCCTTCATCTGTTCTGGGCAGTTCCACCACACGGGGGTGGGCATGACCCTCGCTGGCAGCAAAGGCTGCTACTGTGGCCTAGAAGGGACAGGAGCCAGAGGCCAAGGTCCCTGAGGGAATAGGGACTGGGAACCACAGGGGGGACTCCCTGACCCTTGAAGGTCTGGGAGTTCAAAAGGCAGATGCCCAGCTCCTTAAAAAAGTAGAGAGCTGCAGAGAGTCCATGGGCCCTAAGGAGGTAGGGATCTGTGGAAAGGGAGAAATGGGTTCCTGAGGGAACAAGAGCTTGGGAAGAGAAGCCTGGAGGATTGAAGAAGGGACATTCAGGTGCCTGGGGATGGTGAGGGGCAAGAAGAGGGACCCAAGGAAACCAAAGGAAAGGGAGAGGGTTCCTGGGTGTCTGGGGGTGGGGGAAGATAGATTCACCTTGGCTGTGGCATGAGCCCGGATCTGTGGGCTGCCTGTGATCTCCAGAGTGTCATAGAGCTGTTCATACACCTGAGGAAGTGGGAACAGTCAGAGACACAGGGAGCAGGGTCCCAACCCACCAGCTCACTTTCTAGAACCTGTCAGAAATTACAATTTTCTTGGAGACTCAGGGCAAACAAACTGCTAACAAATAGTCAAGCAGTCCTGGACTCTAGAGAGATCGGTCCTTCCTCTCAGACCAGGTGGAGGGGGGGAGACTGAGGGATTGAGGATGGGGGGAAACCAGGTATCCCCATTCCGGGAACCCCTTTCTGGAAGGAGAAGAGAACTAACACTATGTGAAGCACTTAACAAATGGGGTCTCTGTGATCCTCAATAGATCTGGTTAATTTTACAGGTTGGGAAATTGAGGAAGACAAGGACTAAGTGATTTGTCCGGGGATATATATAAATCACGAGCTCAGGTATCTCCTCTCCCTGCACCCTCCGCGACCCTGGCGTCCCCCCGCGACCCTGGCATCAGGCGGGAGGCAGCCAGCGCCCCACCCACGTAGGAGCTAGCTAGAGAAACTACAGATTCCAGAAGCTGTAGGCTGAAGAAGCTGGGGAGGGGGCTTGAGTGGCGCGGCGCTTGCTGGGAGTTGTAGTCCGGCCGGCGGGGGGGGGGGTGGCTGGATTCAGGTGCCTGCTCACCTCTCGGATGGCCGAGCAGAAGCGACTCTGCAGGACTCGCTGGAGGGCCTGCAGCTTCTGGGGGGGCAGCTCCCCGCTGCGTTGGAGCCGCTCCAGGAGCTCCACCGCCCGGGACACGTCTAGGGGGGTGGGGGGTGGGACAGAGAGAGAAAGAAGCAGAGAGACAGACTCGAGGAGATAGAGACAGGGGTGGGGGCGGCAGGGACGTGAGTGGGGGAGGCAGAGACGGGGGTCGGCAGGGACGTGAGTGGGGGAGGCAGAGACGGGGGGCGGCAGGGACGTGAGTGGGGGAGGCAGAGACGGGGGGCGGCAGGGACTAGAATGAAGGAGATCAGGACAGGGGTGGGGAGAGACAAGCATAGGGATGGAGGGGGCAGGGGCAGGTGGGAGGGGGACCGGGACCCAGCCCCAAGTGGACCCAGAGAGATGCCCACGTAAAGAGACAGAAGAGAGGCAGAGGGCGGAAGGGAGGACTAAAGAGATACCAAGAGAACGGGGAAGAGAGAGATAGCAGAGATGGAGAAAAGGAGAGATATACAAAGACACAGACGCACCACAGAGACCAGGAGAGACTGGGGGGCGGGGAGAGGGGGAACCCGAGGGGAGGGGGCGGCAAGAGGCAGAAAGGAGACCCCGAGAAAGGCGGAAGGGCAGAGCCGGGTTGCTGGGAGAGATAATGACAGGTAGGCGGCCACACAAAGAGCAGAGCGGAGTTGGGGCTCCCGAAGGCCTCCCGCTGCCAGGCTCGCCCCCACGTCGGGGCAGCCCCCTGACCCGCCCCCGCCCAGCCCAGCCCGGCCTTACCCCGTTCTAGCCCCAGCGGCTCCGCCAGCGCGGCCATGTCTGCGCCTCCGCCGGGCCCCGCCCGCCCGCCGGGGACCGGGGACGGAGGGACTGACGGAGGGAAGGAGGGACCAGGGGGGGAGAAGCCCCGCCCCCGGCCTGGCAGACCCGCCCCGGCCGGAGATGCTCCACCGGCCTGGGCGCCCCCTCCTCTGCTCCTCCACCCTCTCCGGCCTTGGCTCCCCCATTTTCACGAGTTTCTCTTCCTTCTTCCTGCCCCCCTCTCCCTGTTGCCTGCCCCCCCTCACCCGTGCCTGGTTCCCCTCTCACCTTTGTCTATCCCCCCCTTTCCCCGTTGCCTATCCTCTCTCCCAGTTGTGTCCCCCTCCCTTCCCAGTAGTCGGTTCCCCCTCTTGTCCCACCCCATCCTCCCTCTCTGCACGGTCCCTCCTCTCCCTATCCCAGTGGCCCGGCACTCTCAGATGCTGCGTCCCCCCCTCCCTCAGCTCTCCATAGCTTCCCATCTGCATGGCTTCCCCATATGTCCGTCCCTCCCGTTTCGGTCAGTCTGTTCTTCTTGAGCCCACCTCCTTCACCCCTTGGCTCTCTTCGGTTTGGCCCCAAGGGAGAGAAATAGGAGCTAGGAGTGGAAGGAGCAAAGAGGAAAACGCAGAGCTGTCCAGGGTAGAAGTGAGCTGGTCCCTGGAAGGCTTCAAGCAGAGGCTTGGCCACTAGTGCGGATGTGAGAGTGGGGATTCCCTTCAGGTATGAGCAGCTGGGGGCCCTGCCAATATGGTGTCCGGGATCTCTCCCTTCTCCTGAGCTGTCCTACGTCACCTTCCTTGGCCATCAGCTCTAGCTTAGCTGGCCTCTCATTCGCTCTAGAGTTTTCTTCTCCCTCTCTCTTGTCCCTACTGTCCAAGTATCTATGGCACTTTCTATCCGTGCTTTTCCGTCTTCTTGTCTTTATTCTCTTACTGACTTTTCCCTTTTTTTCTTCTTTTTCTTTTTTTGCAAGGAAATGGGGTTAAGCGGCTTGCCCAAGGCCACACGGCTAGGCAATTATTAAGTGTCTGAGACCGGATTTGAACCCAGGTACTCCTGACTCCAGGGCCGGTGCTTTATCCACTGCGCCACCTAGCTGCCCCTTTCCTCTTCTTTCTTTTCCTCTTTCCTGGTCACTTCTCTGTCTCCTTTCTGTCGTTTTCCCTTCTTGGCTTCTTTGGCTTCTCAATATGGGCAGGTAGGTGGCACAGTGAATAGAATAGGGATCCTGAAGTCAGGAAGACTACTCTTTCTGAGTTCAGATTCAGCCTTAGACACTAGTTTTGTGACCCTGGGCAAGTCACTTAATCCTGTTGGCCTCAGTTCATCTGAAAAATGAACTGGAGAAGGAAATGGCCAACTACTACAGTATCTTTGCCAAGAAAACCAAAGATGGAGTCATTAAGAGTCAGACCCAAGACTCACTATAAGGACTCTAAAGGCATATATAAGGGTTCATTCATTCTACCTGCCTGTCCTTTCTCCACTGACTTGATCTTTCCTGTCTGTCCTCTTCCTTCTTGTCTTCTCCCCCTGCCTATATTCCTCTCTCCATCCTCTCCTCACTTCCCTCCTCCTTTGTCATTCTCTCCAACTCTGTCTTCCTAAATTTTATCTGTTAGTTTTCCACCCAAAGACATCTATCCTCTTTTGTCTATCTGATCTCTCCTTTGCTCTGTCTTCCTTGAGCATCTTCTTGGTTTGAGGTCTTTTCCCTGTCCATTCACCACCACCACCACCACCACCACCCCTGTCTATCCTCTGTCTATCACAAAATCTCAGACTCTTACAATTGGGAAGCCATTAACACAGCCATTTCCAGGACAAGTTCTTTTCTGCAGGATCACTGATATCAAAGACATTGAGAAAGAGGAATAACTCTCCTCCATCCCATTTTTAACCCTTCATATCTTTCCTTTCTTCCTAAACCCTCTACTCACATTTCATTCTTATCAAGGAAGTTCCTTCAAACACCTTGGCCTCCCAATTCATCAACCTCTTCAACTCCCATAAACCTAGCACCTCGGGCATCCATCAAGGTAGTCATGTCCTGGCGTGGACCATAATTGAGTTCTGAACTTTGAAATTCTTCCCTAATAACAATTCTCTTGTCCCTCCAACTCAGCTCTCTGCTTAACCTGTCATAGATGCTCCATTCTCACCATGACCTTCAGTCCTATCATTACTCCTTCTCCCAGTTAATCACTCTAGCTCTGACATTTCTTTCTTTCAGTCTTGACTATTGCTAACAAGTTTAAGTTAAAGGCAAGTCCCTGTGTTTTTCTTGCCTCCTTGATCTGTCATCAATCATCCTTTGCAAAACACCAACCCTGGGTTACCTGCTCCACTATCCTTATCTAGCTCATTCTTATATACTGTTGGACTGCTGCAGAAAGTCTCATTACCAAAGGGATGGCAACCACTACAAATTAGTATCTAGTCTCATCTGACCCTTCCTTGCTGCAAGACAATTTCTTTTATTCCTTCCCCTTTGACTATCCAACTCTGCAGTGACTAATCCATAGCTTTTGTTCTCTTTTAGAATCATACCACCCTTCTTTTAACATAGGACCTCAGTTCCAATTGACATTACAAAAAAAGTTATCCATTATGACCTCCATTTTCTTTCCTACACTAGACCTCAAGACTGTGATAGAGAATTAATCAATGTAATTCCATCATTCTCTCCTCTGGTGCTCTTGCTGTCCCATGAAGAGGTAGCCCTTCTCCTCATAAGACCTGATCCTTGACTTAAGTTTTTGGTTCCTCTCCACCTCATTTCTTCTGAAATTTGTCCTCTCAGTCACTACCTCTTCTTTCTTCCTCAGTCTCTATTACTTTTTTTTTGTAAGGCAATGGGGTTAAGTGGCTTGCCCAAGGCCACATGGCTAGGTAATTATTAAGTGCCTGAGGTCAGATTTGAACTCAGGTACTCCTGACTCCAGGGCTGGTGCTCTATCCACTGCACCACCTAGCCACCCCCTCTCTTTATTCCTTTTAACAACTAATGATTCTACTTACTGTGACTTTTCAGATGGAAACTTCCCCCAACTATATACTCTTTAACCCAGCAATATTACTCTTAGACCCTGCAATATTACTACTAGGTCTATATCCCAAAGAGATCAAAGAAAAGAGGAAAGGATCTATTTGTACAAAAATATTTATGGCATCTCTTTTTGTGGTTTCAAAGAACTGAAAAGTGAGGAGATGCCCAACAATTGGGAAATAGCTGAACAAAGTGGGGTATACAATTGTGATGAAATACTATTGTGCAATAAGAAATGATAAGCAGGATGATTTCAGAAAAACCTGAGAATTTTATATGAACTAATGCAATGTGAGGTGAACAGAAACAGAAGAACACTGTAATAGCAACACTGTAGTGATAAGCAACTGAAAGACTTGGCTACTGTGATCAAAAAAATTACCCAAAACAATTCCAAAGGGTCCATGATGAAAAAGTCACCCTCTTCCAGGGAACTGATGAACTGTGGGGGTAGTCTGAAGCACTCTTTCCACTTTTTTTTAGGGTTTTTTTGCAAGGCAGTGGGGTTAAGTGGCTTGCCCAAGGCCACACAGCTAGGCAATTTTTTTTTTAGGCTTTTGCAAGGCAAATGGGGTTAAGTGGCTTGCCCAAGGTCACACAGCTAGGTAATTATTAAATGTCTGAGACCTAGCTAGGCAATCATTAAGTGTTTGAGGCTGGATTTGAACTCAGGTACTCCTGACCCCAGGGCTGGTGTTCTATCCACTGTGCTACCTAACCGCTCCCCTTTTTTCATTTTTAAAAATTTTTTTTTGTTTTTTTGTAACATGCATGTAAATGCAGAAATCTATTTTGGAAAATGTCTTAATTTCAATATCATACCGCTTGCCTTATTGATGAGTTGGGGAGGAGTAAGAAGGGAGGATGAGAATTTGGAATTTAAAATTTTAAAATGAATGTCAAAATTTAATTGGGAAATATTTAACAAAACAATATATTATATATAGACACATATAGAATTTTAAACAGGGGGCAGGGGATTCCTTCTTGGCCACCACTCCATTATAAATTCTTTTTTCCATTAGAATTTAAGTTCCCTGAGGGCAAGGACTGTTGGAGTCTTCATATTTGCAATATTTGCATATTTGCAGAGCTTACCACAATGCTGGCTTATTTTAAGCCCTAAATAAGTTTAAGGAAAAAATTTCATTTTGATTCCAACACTAATAAAATGACAACAAGCCAAAAGATGGTGATTTATGGAATAAGGTTTCACTCCTCTACTTTCATTGTTTTCTTCCTCTTTCACAGAATCTAAGAGAGGAAGCACCACCATACCATTGACCCCACATAGCACATTGTTACCCCACATAGCACATTATTTCCCCATTCACAATTCATTACCATTTATTAAATCGAATTTTCTCAGTGCTTAACATGTTCTCTTTTTTTTTAATTTAGATACCCTCAGAAATTGCATTAAATTGCTTTCAGGATCACTGCCAAGATGCTTAAAAGAGCAAGAAAAGGCTTTGAGCTGAATTGGTTTATGAATTACAAGGGGAAATCTGGCATAAACTATGAATCCAGAAGACTAAAAATGTATATCCATCATAGCAACTTGAAAGGAAATTGAGTGAACTTTGTTTTAAAACTGTTTTGAAAATATTTCTTTCTTCCACTCCCCCCGCCCAAGTTGAACAATGATAAAAAAAAAAAAAAGAAAAGTAAAACCCTAATAACATACATGGAAATTTTCCCACAAAACAAATTCTACATTGCCCATGTCCAAAAATGTGTATGTCTCATTCTGAATTTTGAGTGCATCACTTTTCTGACTGGCAGGAGGTAGGGAGCATGATTCATTTTCAATCCTGTGGATTCATGGTTTATCATTACATTCATTGATCTGTACTCTAAAGTCTTCCAAATTTGTTTTTCATTATAATGCTGTTGCCATTGTAAATATCTCCTGGTTCTGCTCTCTTAACTCTGCATCAGTTCAAAGAGATCTTCCTACTTTTCTCTGAAATTATCCATTTCAGCGTTTCTTATATTATAATAATATACCATTATATTTCAAAAACAGTTTGTTCAACCTTTCCTCAATTGATGGATAATCCCTTAGTTTCAATTTTTGCCAACTACAGAAAGAGCTACTATAAATATATATTGTTCTTATGTTCCTTTTTGTCTTTTTTTTTTTGACTTCTTCATGACATAGATCAATAGTGGCATGGCTGAGCCAAAAAAAGATACACAATCTGAAAATTTTCTGGACATAGTTCCAAATTGCTTTCAAAATGGCTGGAACTATTCATGATTCTTCCAAATGTGCACTGATGTATTTGTTTTTCTCCAAATCTCTCCAACATTTATCATTTTCCTCTTTGTCAATATTTGCCACTCTGATAGGTGTAAATAGATTTGCTTTAGTTTGCATTTCTCTATGAATTATATAGAGCATTTTTTCATATAATTGTTGCATGTTCAAGCTTTTTGACCAAATATTTATTGGTCTTATAATCATATAGATTATAATTTATTATGTTTATTATTTATAATAAATTTATAATATATAAATATTCTTATCAACTCAAATTGCTCCCATATTTATATGAGACTTATCAAAAAAAACTTGCAGATTTTTTTCAAGTTGCCTATTTCCCTTATAAGTTTATCTAATGCTTTTGTCTGTACAAAACCTGCTTTTTCTTCTGTAATCCTCTATCCTTCCATTGACCATGAACTCTTCCTATATCCATAGATCTTACAAGTAATTTCTTCCTTGCTTCTCAAATTTACTTATCATATCACCTTTTTAATTTCTAAATCTCATAGCCATATCAAGTTTAACTGTTTTCCCCAGCATTTACTGTCATTTTCATTTTTTTGTAATACTATTTGGGACTCACCATATCTAGCCCTTAGGAATTATTATTATCATTATTTTATTATCATTATCATTAGGGTTTTTTTGCAAGGCAGCGGGTTTAAGTGGCTTGCCCAAGGTCACACAGCTGGGTAATTATTAAGTGTCTGAGCCCGGATTTGAACTCAGGTACTCCTGACTCCAGGGCTGGTGCTCTAGCCACTGCTCAACCTAGCCACCCCTAGCATTTATTGTCAAATGGTAAGTCCTTTGTTTTGGGATCTTTGGGTTGATCAAACACTCTGTTACTGTGTTTGTTACTGTATATGGTGTCCCTATCCCAGGATCAACTTCTCTATTTTTTAACCGGTATCCAATAAATTGAACGATAAGGTTTTTTTTTTAGAATTTAGATAAGATATCTACATCTTTCTTCCCATTTTAAAATTATTTCCCTTAAGATTCTTGACTTTTGCTCTTCTGTGTGAATTTCCTTTTTATTATTTTTAGCCCGATAAAAAGAATTCTTTCGCATTTTGGTGTAACATTGAATAATTATATTTAGGTGGTATTGCAATTTTTGTTATATTGACTTGACCTACCATGTATTTCATAGTTGAATTCTTAGCATTTCTGGGTGTCTCCTAGAACTAAATTCACAAATATTTTTATATCTTGCATAGTTTTTTGGGGGGAAAGATGTGCCTTAATGGATAGAGCACCATACCTAGAATCAGAAAGATCTGAGTTCAAATACAGCCTCAGATATTTACTAGGTAGATGACCCCAGGAAAGTCACTTAAGCCCTTTATGCCTCAGTTTTTCATCTGTAAAATAGGGACAGACTGGATCTTGTCCACGGAGCATGAAAGGTCGGACACAACTGAATGACAAGTTATTTGAAATGGAATTTCTCTTTTTAGTTCTTCCCATTGGTGTTTATTGGTAATGGAAAGGAACACTGATGATTTATGAGGAATTGTTTTGTATTCTGCAACCTTGTTGTCTAATTCTGGCACTTAATTTTTTAGCGGACGCTTTGAAGATTTCTTTTTAAAATCATATCTGCTGCAGAGATATTTGTTTCTCCTTCGCCTATGCTAAATTCTAGTAGGGATGATGATCTCCTTGATTTACAAATGGAAAGGCCTCTAATTTTCCTCCATTACATATAATGTTTGTTCTTGGGGAGATTATTATGCTTTTCATAATTTTATCTTTTTAGGTTTTTGCAAGGCAATGGCGTTAAGTGACTTGCCCAAGACCACACAACTAGGTAATTATTAAGTGTCTGAGGCTGGATTTGAACTCAGGCACTCCTGACTCCAGGGCCGGTGCTCTATCCACTGCACCACCTAGCCACCCCCACTTTCCATGATTTTTAACAAAAAACAAGTGTTGGACTTTTTCAGAAGTCTTTTTATCATCTACTGATATGATCATTTAGTTTTTATTATTTACTTATTATGATCTATAATATTTACATCTTCCTTTTATTTATATTCTTCATATTTACATTTACTAAAGATATTTGTTTAATAAAGAACACATTTATATGAGATTATAAATATTAATATAAAGAATATGTTTTTGGTTTTTTCTGGAGTCATTAAAGAACATATATTTCTGTAATACTACAAAATAATATTTTATATAATAAATAGTATAACATAAAAATGTATTTATTACAGATTACTTATATCTTTATATATACTTCAACCCTGAGTTCTTGATATAATATCAACATGGTCACATGATATAATTTAAAATGTTATTATAGTCTATTTCCTAATATTTTATTTAAAATTTCTGGATCAATGCACATTAGGAATATTGGTCTAAATTTTCTTTTTTATATTGTCACTTCCTAGTTTAGGTATCAGGACTCTGTGTTTTAAAAAGAGATAGTGAATATGCTATTATGACATACTCTTCATGCAAGATATTAGAATTAATCATCCATAGAGGGAGGCACTAAAATTAAGGGAACTTCCTGTAGAAGGTAGGATTTTAGCTGGGACTTGGAGGAAGACAGAAGCCAGGAAATGAAGATGGAGAATGTTCTAGGGATGGAGAGAGAGCCTGGGAAAATGCTTGGAGGTAGCAAACAGAGTCCTATATGTGGAATGTCAAGAAGATTGTTGGATCCCCTCTTACTTGGGGAAGTGTAAGGAAAAGCGAAAAGACTGAACAGATGGGGTGGGGAAGGCTGGTTATGAACAGCTTTGAATGTCAAACAGGAGGTATTTGATCTTGGCAGCCATAGGGAGCCACTGGAGTTATACTGAGTGGGGGGTGGCATGGGCAGACTTGTGCTTTTGGAAGATCCCTTCGGTAGCTGAGTAGAGAATGGACTGGAGTGGGGGAGACCTGAGGAAGGCAGACCCCTAGCAACCACTGCAGTAGTCCAGGGATGAGGTGGTGAGGGTTGGGGCAGGCACCGGGAATGGGGTCGGGTCAGAGGAGAACAGGGGGCATATTCGAGAGATGCTACAGAATTGAAGTCTACAGTCCTTGGCAACAGCTTGGATATAGGGGATAGGGGGGTGATGGTGAGAGACTATGAGGAATCCAGCATGACTCTGAAGTTGTGAGCCAGAGGAACTGGGAAAATGGTGCAATAGTAATAAGGATATTAGGAGGAGGGGAGGCCTTGAGAGAAATAATAATGAATTCTATTTAGGGCATGTTGAATTTAAAATGGTTACATGACAATTAATTCAAGATCCCCAGTAGGCAGTTGGAACTGGTAGATAACTGGAAGTCAGCAGAGAACTTAAATCCGGATAAATGGGTTTGAGACCCATTGACCATTAATATAGAAATGGTCATAATAAAAACCTGGGGAACTGAAGTGAAGCCGAGTGAGGTGATCTAGAAGGAGAAGAGGAGACCCAGGACATGACCTGGAAGAGACAGAGAGAGCCAAAAACCTAGAAAAAAGAGAGTATCAAGGAGAAGATGCTCAAGTGTCAAGACCAAAGAGAGGTCAAGAATGAGGTCTGAGAAAAGGTCATTAGACTTGACAAATTTGGGTAGACCTGTTTCAATTGAATGAGGTCAGAAGTTAGATGGTACCCATGATTGTGGATGGCTTCTCAAAGCATTTAGTCACAAAAAGAAGGAAATGGGACAAGAGTTAAAAGAGGATAGAAAGATCAAGTGAAATTATTTTTGGAGGAAAGAGATGTGGGAATATTTGTGGGCAATGGGGAAGTGACCAGTAGAGTAATTTCTTCAGGAAACTCTTGTTGGCCTTGTGACCAGGACATCTTTTGCTTGGTGGTTTAACTTGGGAGTTATGGTGTTGCTCTCTCCTTGAGGGTTTATTCAAGATAAGTCCTCAAAATATTCAGTATTTTCCTTGATTTGTTCATCTCAGCAGTCACAATGTCTGTGTTAGGCGGGTCAAACTTCACTTTGGCTGTTTTGAATGATGTGGGTAGGCGCTGTCTTATTCAGAGAGTGGTAGCCAAGGTTGGACCCTCCATTCATAGATGTTGTTTGGCTTTGTCTTTTGCTGTGCTTAAGGTCCAAGCAGCCTGGATACTGCTCCAGGATCCTACTGTACTGTGGCTGGGGCTCTAGGTCTCTTTTTTTCCTTTTTCTCCCCACTCCCTCTGCCAACCTAATTGTATTTTATTTTTCCAGTTTCATGTAAAGATAGTTTTCAATATTCATTTTGGTACAATTTTGAGATCAAAATATGTTTCCCCCCTTCCCAAGACAGCAAGCAATTTGACACAATCATGTGCAATCATATTATATTTCCACAATAGTGCAAAAAAAAGAAAAAATCCATAAAAAAACAAAAAGTAAGAAGTTTACTTCAATCTGCAGTCTTTCACTGGATGTGGATGGCATTTTCATTTCCAAGATTTTTAGAACTGTCTTGAATCACTGTATTGCCGAGAAGTACTGAAGTCCAACATAGTTAATCATCACACAATGGTGTTACTGTTGACTATTTGTCAATTGGGGAATGATTTATATTCTTATAAATTTGACTCAGTTCCCTATATATTTGAGAAATGAGGTCTTTATCACAAACACTGGTTACAAAAATTGTTTTCCAGATTTCTGTTTTCCTTCTAATCTTGGTTTTAATTGGTTTTATTTTTGCAAAAATTTTTCATTTAATGTAAAGGAAATGATCCATTTTGCATTTTATAATGCTTTTTTATCTTATTTGGTAATGAATTCTAATTGACTTATGGTATCATCCTTTTCAACCTTATCTTTCAGTCATTTTAATCTTATCTTGCTATAGGGTGTTAGATGTTGGTTTATGCCTAATTTTTGCCAGTGTTTTTTGGGTTTTCCACCAGTTTTTCTCACAGAAATTGTAGTCTTTGGATTTATCTTGCAGTAAAATACTACAGTCATTTACTAAAGTATTCTATCTATACTCCATATTCAGTAGATTATCATAGTCATTTACTATACTATTCCACTATCCACCACAGACGGTTTTGATGACTTTGATGACTTTATAATATAGTTTTAAATCTGAATTTTTTCATTACTTCCCTTGATATTCTCAACATTTTGTTCTTCCAGATGAATATTATTATTTTTTCAACTCTATAAAAATTTATGGTAGTTTGATTTGTACATCACTGAATAAGTAAATTAATTTAGGTAAAATTGTCATTTTAATAGTTCAGTCTATCCAACAATTGATATTTGTCCAGTCCTTTAGATAAGACTTTATTTGTGTGGGAAAGTATTTTGTAATTGTGTTCTAATAGTTCCTGGGTTCGGCTGGGTCTTTTTCCTCCCTCCTGCTCTGGGAATTTTTGACTTTCCTCTATGCCCCAGAAACCTCTTTTCTTTACTACTGGACTTCTTATGTCAGCAGTACACCATACCCCAAGGTCTCTCCCTCTGATTAGAGGTGCGTGGGGTCCTCCCAGAACCTCCTTTTTTAAGGAGGAGCCCAAACCAGTCATGTCTTCATTCTTCTCCAGCTTCATTCTTCTCATGACTCTCCTAGTCATTCTCACTTTCTCTATCATACTCCCTTGGCAGGATACCTACACCCCTGACCCCATTTCCCCTTTCCATTTCTGCTCCTCTTTTATGCTTTGATTTCTCCCTTTGAATGTAGTCTCCTTGAAGGTAGGAACTCTCTTTCATTTTGTTTGTATTTGTATTTCAGCACTTTGTAGGAAAATCAGAGTTCAAATGTGAGCTCAGATACTTCCTAGCTGTGTGACCCTGGATAAGTCACTTTACCCTGTTTGCCTTAGTTCCCTGGTCTGTAAAATAAGCTGGAGAAGGAAATGGCAAATCAATCTGGTATCCTTTCTAAGGCAACCCCAAATGGAATCATGAAGAGTCAGACAAGACTGAATCAACTGAACATCAACCAAGATACTGTTGTTAGTCCTCTGTTCTTGAAAAAGACCAAGACAAGAGAAAAGTAATGCTCGATAGGCATGTGAATTGGATTGGAGTGAGGGGCTGTGCTAAGTCACCAACCTCTCTTTCTGCTCCAGAGTCATCTGGGTCCAGTGGTCAGAGATGGGATCAGAAGGACTAGAGATGGGTCCGGACACAGTGAGAGTTAAGGTCTTTCCAAGGTTTCAGTTTGACTGAGAGAATATCAGTAATTAAGGCTAGGTAAAAAAATGAGGCAGAAAAGATCTTTTTTTAATCTAGTGGGAAAAAACATCAGTATTGGAGAAGTCCCTCAGAGTTTCTGGCCCAAACAGAAACAAACGCTATTTACATTCACTCTGAGTCAGTCAGGGCCCTAACAATGACCAAGAGGCCTGGTCTTGGTCTGGGACCTATTGTTGGACAATCAAAGAGAGACAGTGATTTAAGTTTAAGCCTGTAAAGGATTATTGCCAGGATTATTGCAGGATACCTTGCCAGGTTTCACAGATCAAAATTTACATTCTTCTGAGCAGAGCTCTCAGAGGTAAGGTTATGTGTGGACAGAGGGAGGGGAAAGGAAGAGAAAGAAGTGAGAGAAAAAGAGGAGAGGGAGGGAGAGAGACAGAGAGAGAAAGAGAGACAGAGAGAGAGACAGAGAGACAGAGACAGAGACAGAGACAGAGACAGGTTTCCTGGGAGGAAACAAGATGGTGAAGAGAAGCTTGGGAGCTCCCTGACCTTTTCCCAATTTCCTTCTGAAATAACTTAAAATGAAGCTTCTAAACAGACTCCGGAGCAACAGAACTCACGATAAGATAGAGTGAAACAACTTTTCAGCTCAAGATATTTTGGAAGGACTTCAGGAAAGTTCTGTCTTACTTGGGTAAATGGGGAGAACAGTTCTAGAAATGGGGAAGTTAGAACAGATTAGGAATGGAGACTCCTGGTTCTGGTTCAGCAAGCCAGCTGGGGGAGGTCCCAGCCCAGCACAGAACACAGACTGTGAGTCCGGAATGCCAATGCAACAGGAGGGACTAGGTCCAGTTACTCTAATGCAAGGAGCAAGCAACCAGCAGCTGAGGCCCCAGTATGGAAAGCCAGTGACCAGACACCTGGGCTCCAACATAAAAAGTCTGACTGTGCCCCAGGAGCAGCATTCAACTTATAAAGTGAACAAAAAATATAAAAAGCCCTAACAATAGAAAGCTACTATGGCAACAGGAAATGTTAAAACATCATCTCAGAAGGGGAAAGCAGTGGCAAAATGCTTACATGTGAAGCCTCAGAGAGAATTATGAATTGGTCTCATGTCCAAAAAGTCCTCTAGGAAGAGCTCAAAAAGGAATTTAAAAACCAAATAAGAGGGTAGAAGAAAAATTGGGAAAAGAAATGAGAGTCATGCGAAACTGGAAAAAGAAATGAGAGAATTATGAAAAATTGGAAAAGGAAGCACAAAAATTAACTGAGGAAAACAATACTTTTAAAAGCACAATTGGCCAAATGGAAAAGGAGATACAAAAGCTAACTGAATTAAATAAATTCTTAAAAATTAGAATTGGGCAAGTGAAAACTAATGACTATAAAACTTCAAGAATACATCAAACAAAATCAAAAGACTGGAAAAACAGAACAAAATGTAATATACTTCATAGGAAAAATGACTGACCTGAAAATAAATCCAAGAAAGATAATTTATAAATTATTTTTCTACCAGAAAGCCTTGATTTAAAAAAAGAGACTAGGAAATATTTTTCAGTAAATTATCAAGGAAAATTGCCTTAATATCCTAGAAAACAAAGGTAAAATAGTCCTTCAAAGAATCCACCAATCACCTCCGGAAACAGATATCAAAATAAACACTCCAAGGAATATTGTAGCCAAATTTGAGAATCATCAGGTAAGGAGAAGACACTGTAAGCAGTCAAAAAGAAACGATTCAAAACCAAGGAGATACAGTCAGGATTATGCAGGATTTAGCAACTTCAACATTAAAGGATCAGAGGGCCTGGAATATGATATTCCTAAGGGACACAGGAGCTTGAATTACAACCAAGAATCAATTACCCAGCAAAATTCTCTATATTCTTTGAGAGGAAAGATGGACATTGAACAAAATACAGGACTTTCAGGTTTTCCTGATAAATAAACAGAACTGAATAGAAAATTCAATCTTCAAAAACAGGACTCAAGAGATGCATAAGAAGGTAAAGATAAAGATGAGGAAACTACATCTAGCTAAAAGGCTCAATAGACAATGAAGTAATATAAATATACCCCAATCAATATTAAAGATATAAACCCGGGGTGGCTAGGTGGTACAGTGGATAGAGCACTGGCCTTGGAGTCAGGAGTACCTGAGTTCAAATCCGGCCTCAGACACTTAATAATTACCTAGCCGTGTGGCCTCGGGCAAGCCACTTAACCCCATTGCCTTGCAATAACTAAAAAAAAAAAAAAAAAGGATATAAACCTCATCTAGATTCTTAGAAAAGTGAATTCAGAAACAAACAGTAAAACTATACTAGTAGAGCATCTCAACTTTCCTCTCTCAGAATTAGATAAATCTAACCACAAAATAAACAAAAACACACAAATACATTTAAAGATATAAAAATTGTCCTAAGAACTGCTTTAGCTGCATCCCACAAATTTTGGTTTGTTGCTTCATTAATATCATAATCACAAAATAAAATAAGAAAGAAGTGAAGGAGGTGAACAAAATCTTAGAAAAATTAGATGTGATGGGGGCAGCTAGGTGGTGCAGTAGATAGAGCACCGGCCCTGGAGCCAGGAGTACCTGGGTTCAAATACAGTCTCAGACACTTAGTAATTACCTAGCTGTGTGGCCTCGGGCAAGCCACTTAACCCCGTTTGCCTTGCAAAAACCTAAAAAAAAAAAAATTAGATGTGATGGACCACTGGAGAAAATTGAATGAGAATAGAAAGTCCCCTACATAAGTACAAGTCATAAGTACAAGTCACCTACATCAAAACTGATCACATATTAGGGCATAAAACCTCACAATCAAATGCAGGAAGGCAGTGAGATTAAATGTCAAATTTCAGATCATAATGTAATAAAAATTACATATAATATAGGGCTATGGAAAGATAAACTAAAAAATAATTGGAAACTAAACAACCTAATCCTAAAAAATGAGTGGGTCAAACAAGTCATAGAAACAATCAGTAAATTTATCCAAGAGGATGACAATGGAATGTAGCCAAAGCAGTACTTAAGGAAATTTTTATATCTCTAAATGTATATATGAAAAAAATGTGATGTTTGTCCTTCATTCTCAAAGAAGACCATGATTTCAGAAGTGATGCCATGGCAAACACTTGAATTGGATTTGAGTGAAGGGGTGCTATGCTAAGTCACCAACCTCATTTTCTCCTCCAGAGTCATCAGAGTCCTGTGGTCAGATATGAATCAGGATGACTGGAGATGGCCTTGGATGGGAGGCAATCAGGGTTAAGTGTCTTGCCTAAGGTCACATATCTAGTCAATGTCAAATATCTGAGACTGGATTCAAACTCCCATCCTCCTTACTCAAAGGTCAGTGTGTCATCCACTGCATTCCCTTTCTGAATAAAATAGTGAGAGAGGAAATCAGTGAATTGAGCATGTAACTAAAAAGCTTAGAAAAAGAACAAATTAAAAATCCCTAATTAAATGTCATATTAGAAATTCTGAAAAGCAAAGGAGAGATTAATAAAATTCAAAGTAACAAAACTATTGAATTAATAAATAAAACAAAATAGATTAATCTTTGATTAATTTGATTAAAAAAGAATAAAACTAAATTATCAGGATCAAAAATTAAAAGAGTGAATTTATCACCAATGAAAAGGAAATTAAAGCAAAAATTTAGAGTTATTTTGCCCAACTATATGATAATAAATCTGACAATTTTAAGTAAAATGAATATATATTTATAAATACACATTGCTCAGATTAGCAGAAGAGGAAATAAAATACTTAAATAACTCCATTTCAGAAAAAGAAAAAGTCATCAATGAATTCTCTAAGAAAAATATCTTCAGAGTCAAATGTATTATTCATTGAGGAATTCTACCAAACATTTAAAGAACAATCAATTCCAACACTATATTAAATATTTGGAAAAACAGGTGAAGAAGGAGCCCTACCAAATTCCTTTTATGATACCAATATGGTGCTGATACCTAAACCAGGTAGAGCCAAAACTGAGAAAGAATATTATAGACAATTTCCTTAATGAATATTTTTTTTTAGGTTTTTGCAAGGCAAACGGGGTTAAGTGGCTTGCCCGAGGCCACACAGCTAGGTAATTATTAGGCGTCTGAGGCTGGATTTGAACCCAGGTACTCCTGACTTCAGAGGCGGTGCTTTATCCACTGCACCACTTAGCCACCCCATTCCTAAATGAATATTGATGCAAAAGTATTATATAAAATATTAGCAAAGAGACTATATAGCAAGTTCATACTCTATGACCAGGCAGTGGCCAAATACCAGGAGGTCAGGGCTCGTTAAATATTTGGAAAACTATCAGCATAATCAACCATATCAATAACAAAACTATCAGAAATCATATGATTACATCAATAGATGCTGATAAAACTTTAACAAAATAACACCCATTCCTATTTAAAACACTAAGAGAGCACAGGAATAAATGGATTTTTTTCTCTTGGGAAAGCCACTTAACCCCATTTGCCTTGCAAAAACCTAAAAAAAAATGATAAGCATAGGGGGTGGCTAGGTGGCACAGTGGATAAAGCACCGGACCTGGAGTCAGGAGTGCCTGAGTTCAAATCCAGCCTCAGACGCCTAATAATTACCTAGCTGTGTGGCCTCGGGCAAGCCACTTAACCCCGTTTGCCTTGCAAAAATAAAAATGATAAGCATAATCTGCCTACAACTATCAGCAAGCATCACATGCAATGAGAATTAGATCAATAAGATCAGGGGTAAGACAAAAATGTTTATTATCATCACTATTATTCAAAATTGTACTAGAAATGTGAGCTTTACCAATATGATGATGTTGCTCCTTCATTCTCAAAGATTATACCATGTGGGAGCTGATGCCATGACAGGCACATGAATTGGAATTGAGTTAGGTGGATGCTGTGCTAAGACACCAGCCTCAGTTTCTCCTCCAGAGCCAGTGGTCGTATATGAATCAGAATGACTGGAGATGGCCCTGGATGTGAAGTAGTCAGGGTTAAGTGACTTATCCAAGATCACACAGTGTCTTCCAGACTCAAAGGCCAGTGCTTTACCCACTGTGCCACCTAGACACTAATTAGCTTTTGCCAATTAGCTTTAGAAATTAGAGGAAAAAAAGAACTTAAAGGATTTAGAATAGACAATGAGGAAACAAAACTCTCTCTTTGCAGATGATATGATGGTATACTTAGAGAATGCTAGAGAATTCACCAAAAAACTATTTGAAATAATTGACTTTAGTGGTAGCAGGATATAAAATAAACTCACATAAATCATCAGCGTCTCTATATATGATCAACAAAGCCCCAAAGCAAGATATAGAATGAGAAACTCCATTTAAAGTAACTGTAACTGTAGACTCTCTTTCTCTCAACCCAGACAGCAGAAGCATGGGTAAGTTCCATGGTCTTCATACTGCTAGGAAGCTCCACAGCCACAGGAGAGACCAAAAGTGGCATGACAAACAATAATAAGAAAGTACATTTGGGCACTGCCTTGAAGGCCAACCCATTTGGAGGAGCATCTCATGCCAAAGGGATTGTCATGGGAAAAGTTGGTGTAGAAGCCAAGCAGCCCAATTGTGCCATCAGGAAGTGTGTGAGAGTCCAGCTGATTAAGAATGGCAAAAAAAAAAAAAAAATCACTGCCTTTGTTCCCAATGATGGCTGCTTGAATTTTATTGAGGAAAATAATGAAGTTTTAGTTGCTGGATTTGGTCAAAAAGGCTATGGGTGATATTCCTGGTGTCCGCTTCAAGGTTGTAAAAGTTGCAAATGTTTCTCTTCTGGTTTTGTACAAAGGCAAGAAAGAAAGACCAAGATCATAAAAATTGCATGATGTCTCTGTTATAGTAAAAAAAACTTTCATATAAAAAAATAAAGCACCTGTAGACAACAAAAAATATTTAGGAAAGTACTTGCCAAAACAAACTAAGGTACTATATGAATATAATTAGAAAACACTTTTCATATAATTAAAGTAAGATCTAAACAATTGGAAAACTATCAGTTGCTCAATGGTAGGCTAAGATAATATAATAAAAATGGCAATTTTACCTAAATTAATGTATTTGTTCAGTGTCATATTTATAGAGCCAGAAAAATAATAAAGTCATCTGGAAGAACAAAAGGGCAATAATATCAAGGGAATTAATGGAAAAAATGCAAAGGAAGATGGCCTTGCCATACCAGATCTAAAACTGCATTATAAAGCAGCAATTATCAAAACTATTTGATAAGGGGGCAGCTAGGTGGCGCAATGGATAGAGCACCCACCCTGGAGTCAGGAGGACCTGAGTTCAAATCCGACCTCAGACACTTAATACTTACTAGCTGTGTGACTCTGAGCAAGCCACTTAACTCCATTGCCCTGCAAAAACCTAACCAAAAAAAAAAAAAACTATTTGATAAGAAATAAATAGAATGGTGGATCAATGGAAGAAGTTAAGTTCACAAGACACAGTAGTAAATGACTATAGTAATCTACTGTGTGATAAGTCCAAAGACTCCAGTTTCTGGATAAGAAGTCACTATTTGAAAAGAAAAAACTGCTGAGCAATGTGGAAAATGGCAGAAATTAGGCATCTCCTACCCTAAATAAAAAAGATCAATATGGGTACAAGACTTGGACATAAAGGGTGATACCATATACCAATTAGAAGTAAAAGGAATTGTTTATCTGTCAAATCTATGGAGGGGAGAATTTATGACCAAATAAGAGATAGAGAGCATTATGAAATGTAGGATGGATAATTTTGATTATATTAAATTGAAAAGGTTTTGCACAAACAAAACCAATACATCCAAGATTAGAAGGAAAACAGAAAACTGAAAAACAATTTTGTAGCCAGTGTTTCTGATAAAGGTCTCATTTCTCAAATATATAGAGAACTGAGTCAAATTTCTAAGAAGACAAGTCATTTCCCCTGACTGATAAGAAGCAGTTTTCAGATGAAGAATTTAAAGCTATCGATATTCATATGAAAAAATGTCCTAAATCACTTTTAATTAGAAAAATGCAAATTAAAATAACTCTGAGGTATCACTGTCAGATTGACAAATGTGACAATAAAGGGAAATGATCAATATTGGAGGAGATATGGGAAAACTGAGGCTTTAATGCATTTGATGGTGTTGTGGACTGATATAACCATTGTGGAGAACAATTTGAAACTAAGTTCCAAGGCCAATAAAACTATGTATCCAGCTACTTTGATCCACACTACTGGTCTCTATACCAAAAAGATTAAAAAGGGGGAAAATGAACATGTACAAAAATATTTGCAGCAGCTCTTTTTTGTGATGGCAAAGTACTGGAAACTGAGGGGATGATGCCTATCAGTTGAGGAATGGCTCAACAGAGTTGTGGTATATGAATGGGATGGAATATGATTGTTTGGTAAGAAGCAATGAGCAGTTGGATTTCAGGATAACCAAGAGAACATCATACACAGTAACAGCAACATTGAGTGAGGATCAGCCACGATGGCCTTAGCTCTTCTCAGCAATACAACAATCATAGACAATTCTAAAAAAAACTTATGATGGAAACTCATCCACATCCAAAGAAAGAACTATATGGAATCTGAATGAATGTAGATCCAAGAATACTATTTTCACCTTTTAAAATTTGTTTTTTGCTTTTTCCTTTTTGTGGCTTTGCCCTTTCAGTTCTGATTCTTTTTTCCCCCCACAGCATGGCTAACATGGAAATAACAATTGTACAAATATAACATATCAGATTACTTGCTATCTTGGGGGGAGGAGAAGGGAAGCATAGGATGAAGAAAAGTTTTCAGAAATGAATGTTGAAAATTATCTTTACATAATTAGAAAAATAAATAAAGAAGTTTGAAAAGAAAGAAAATTGAGGGAAAGAGAGGTTATATGACTTGTCCATGGACACATTGCTAATGTCTGAGATGGAACTGGAACACAAATTCCAGATCTCTATGTACTGTCCCATTTAATTTAGGTGAACTGCCCAGTTATAAAATCAAGAAATATGGAGGCAACCAAAGGCGATGGAGTGGGGAGAAAGATGGAGCAGAAGAACTAGACACTGTGTGAAGACAATTGGTTTAAGAGGGCAGCAGAAGGGGAGAGGAAAGGTAGGAGGTAAGGACTGAAGAGAGAGGATTGAGAATTCTGGATGGTGAAAGGAGGATTGTTTTGGATCAAAAACATGTGGCTTGAGAGTTGTATTAGGAGAGCCAAGGAGGCCGAAGGTGAGGATAGTTGATGGAAGATCAACATATCAATAATCAAGTCCCCAAATATAAGGGCAGAGGAAGAGGTGGAAAGGAAATCTGAATAGGAACTGACCTCCTTGAGAAAGAAATGGGAAATGAGCTAGGACAGCCAGGATCTGCATTGTATCATACAGGAGGAGGCAAGACTGTTGGGGTGTTAGTAAGGGGGAGTCAGTGGAGCAGGAGAGGGGCTTAGGAGGGGTTGTCTGAGGGGGAGGGGATGACAACCAGACATTTGCCTGCCATGAACCAAAGGTATTCTGTTTGACTGCCACTGTCACGTTTTAGGGTTCTTTGAGGACAAGGGTAGCATCAGAGAGTTCTCTGTCCGTTACTCAAAAAGGAAAGGGGTCATCATATGAGTCTGTAAATACCTGGAGCCCAAGAGAACTCATCGGGTGGGCGATGATGCCCACTCCCTACCTATAGGACGTGGACTTGGATCTGGGTTGAACCTGGTACATGAGGCCCAACTGTTGGACAAGATCCTAGAAGGGAGATTCTTGGGATTTGAGGCTCCTGTCCTTTGTAGTCAGGGTCCAAGAAGGGAGTCCTCTGGGGTCTGATGACAACCTTGGGAGGTGTCCTCCAACTGAGGTTGAAGCTCTGGTCCTGGGAGAGATTTCTAGTTTTCTTCAGAGCGTACCTGGCTTATCAGACTCATAGACTCCCCAGAGAAACAAGGGTTCTGCAGGGATCACTGAGCACAGACACAGTGCCTGCCTCAGAGCATGTTGCTGGAACCAAGCCCCCATCTCGCCAATATAATTCATCCTACTCTTGGACAGATCAAATGTAATCTGCTTATCCTGGACTTTCACCCGCTGTGGGTGGATATGCACTCTGGGGCCAAGCAGATTGAGTCTAGTCTGTCTCCAGTCATCCTGATTCATATCTGGCCACTGGACTCAGATGGCTCTGGAGGAGAAAGTGAGGCCCCTCATTCAAATCCAGTTTACTTGCTTGTCATGCTATCATCTCCCTGATGTCCAGGTCTTCTTCTTCAAATACCAAGGACCAACTTTTGTAAGTCTTGAAAATACTTTAAGACAGGTCCAGTTCCCTTCATCTTTGCTTGTCCAGTCTAAACATTCCCATTGCTTTCAGCTTCTCATAGGATAGGATCTCTATGTATTTGATCCTGGTTCCCCACTAACTTCATTCAAAAATGAATATGACTTTCCTGATGGGAATTGACCAGGGTAGAGTACAGAGACTTCATGACCTCCCTCCTGCTGGAATGTGTACGTCTCTTGGAGAAGACCTCAGTTCCATGATTGATGTGCGTGATATATGACACTGTTGGAACACTAAGACCACCAGATTCTTCTCATTCTAACCACTGTTTAGCCACACATTCCTCAACAATTTTGAGGAGGGAATTGTTTATTTATGTCCTTTGTTTTCATATCACCTTCATTTTCCAGCCTATCCCTCTTCCATCCCTACCCAGCTAACCACACCTTATAACAAAACATAAGAGGAAAAAGTCTGTCAGCCAAACTAACACATGAACTGAGTCTGACAGTTGATGATCACCCACTTCTGAAAAGAAAAAGATGGAGGCACCAATTTTAAAGCATATACATATATAATATTTATGACATCATATATATGTGTATGTGTGTGTGTATATATATATATATATATATATATATGTAAGTATAGTGATTCCTCAAACAACCTTGCAAGGCAGGTACCGTTATTATTTCTAATTTACAAATGAGGAAACTGAGTTAGGCAGAGGTGAAGTGACTTGTGTCTGAGACTAGATTTGGACTCAGGTCTTTTTTTTTTGTAAGGCAATGGGGTTAAGTGACTTGCCCAGAGTCACACAGTAAGGCAATTATTAAGTGTCTGAGGTCGGATTTGAACTGAGGTCCTCCTGACCCTGTTTGTAGTGGCAAAGAATTGGAAATTAAGTGAATGTCCTTCAATTGGAGAATGTCCATTAACTGTGGTAAATGTATGTCATGGAACACTATTGTTCTATTAGAAACCAGGAGGGATGGGAATTCAGGGAAGCCTGGAAGGATTTGCATAAACTGATGCTGAGTGAGATGAGCAGAACCAGAAGAACACTGTACACCCTAACAGCAACATGGGGGTGGTGATCAACCTTAATGGACTTACACGTTCCATCAGTGCAACAATCAGTGACAATTTTGGGGTATCTGCCATGGAGAATACCAGCTGGATCCAGATAAAGAACTGTGGAGTTTGAACAAAGACCAAAGACCTTTAATTTAGGGGGAAAAAACCTGTTATCTTATTATGTAATTTTGCTATCTCTTATATTTTTGTTCCTTAAGGATGTGATTTCTCTCTCATCACATTCAACTGAGATCAATGTATACACTGGAAACAATGTAAAGACTAACAGACTTCCTTCTGTGGGGTGGGGGAAGGGAAGCAAGATTAGGGGAAAAATTTTAAAACTCAAAACAAATACAATCTTTTCTTAAAAAAAAAATAACGAAACCCAAAAGCAAGCTGTAGAAAAGAAAGTTCAAAATAAGCACAAAATTCATAAGCTATGTGGAGGTTAATCTACTGAGACACATTCACTATTTCTATAAATATGATTACAAAACTCTTTGACTTCAATAACTGGAGCTGAGGCCATGTTCATGCTTGGATGCTTGGGTTACAACCATAGAATGGGAATAACAACCCTATCTAAATTACTATACAGGGGGAGTACCATCCCAAGTAATCAAGGGATCAGTTTGTGGAGAGACATAAAGAACTAAGAAAAAATTGCTGGCAGGAAAACATCTAGATAAAGGGGTTATTTATTTATTCATACCAGATTTAAAAGTATATTATAAAATATTAATCACTAACATTATTCCATACTATTTACCAATATAGATCGATGGAATAGAAAAACAAGGAAGAATCAGTAACAAGTAAATTCAATAACCCAGGGTCTGGTAAACTCAGGAACATAAATTAATTAAGGAATAGAGATGGGAAAATTGGCATAAATATGATTTAAACCCAGAGCGTCAAACTCAAATAAGAAATGGAGTGATTCCTTGAGGGTCATATATTGAATTAGAAAACCACAAGTTAACATCATCTATTGTGTCATATTTTGGCTTATTGTTTTTAAAACATTTACCAATTACATTTTAATCTGCTTTAGGCTACACTCCAGAATTTTTCAAAAGTCATCTGACATCTCTAGTTTAGATCACTGTTGTTTTAATTGTTCAATCATTTTCAGTCATTACTCCTTTGAGGGTCTTCTTGGCATAGATACTAGAGTGGTTTGTCATTTATTTTTGTCTAAAATTCATTTTACAATTGAGGAAATTGCGGCAAATGGGGTTAAGTGACTAGTAAGTGTCTGAGGTTGGATTTTAACTGAATTGGTCCTGAATCCAGGGTTGGTATTTTATCCACTACAGTGCCACCTAGCTGCAACTATATATTATACACTATATATTAATTCATTTACTCATCAAGCATTTGTTCGTTCAGTCTTTTCAGACTCTTTGTAATACTATTGGGGATTTTCTTAGGAAAGATACTGGAGTTATTTGTCATTTCTCTTTTCAAGTTCATTTTATAAAATGAGAAAAATGAGGCAATGAGGTTAAGTGGCTTGGCCAAAGTCACACAGGTAGATAAGAGTCTGAGACCAGATTTGAACTCAAGAAAATGAGTTTTCTAGACTCTAGGCCTAGAGCTCTATCCTATATCATCTCCCACAACAAACTCAAAATGGATCTACACAATCTGAATATTAAAAAATAAAAAAAATTTGGATCATTAGGGAAGAATTCTTAGCCAAAAAGTGATAGAATGTTGATCCAAGATGAAATGGATAATTTCAATTACATGAAATTAGATTTTTGCAGGAGCAAAATCCACACGATAAGTTGCCAATTTGGAAAAAAAATCTTTGCATCAAATCTCTGATAATGGTCTGCCTGTTACCTTAGCTACATGAGTCACCAACATACATACAACCAAAGAACTATTTCCTAATGGATAAGTAGATAAATGAGTGAGTGAAAAGGTATTTATTCATTGTTTCATTTCCTCCGTGCCAAGCTTTGAGAATACAAATAGGAGAAGGAGGACACACTAATGGGAGAGTCAAGATGTGGACATTTCTGCTGTGTGGCCCATTGAAAGAGCCCAACACCCTGGTGAAGCAAATAGTAACACTTATCTTAAAAGCCATTTCTACTGAAAATTCTGAAACACTTGACAATATCAAGGATTTGATAGAGAGAATGGTCTTTCTTGGGTTGTTGGGGGCCAGAGGTGAGAGCTCTGGCACCCACAGAAGCTACAGCCAGGCTGAATCTCCACAGGGGCTACTGTCTAGGAGGATGGACCAGGTGGTAGCAGAATTGAGTAGTTCTTATGGCATGAGGGTTTACCTGCCCAGTAAGTAGCAGTCATATCAAAGCATATGAACAAGCAGTTCTCAGTAAGAGCCCTGTAAATTCTGAACAACCATGCTAAAGATTACCTCAAATCCCAACTCTGAAGGGTCATCTTATGTCCCATAACTTGGCAAAGAAGACAAGAGATGAACTCTCTGTCCTTTACCTCACTGTTAGTGAAGAAGAAATAGCCAATGAGACACTCCCCCACCCCCACCCCAGACAAGCTTAGGAAAGAAGCCAGCAATGAATGACTTCTTGGTCTAAAGGATCCAGTCCTAAGTGCACAAAATGTGGGTAGGAAGCAAAATGAACTAATGATTCCTAATGAAAGTAAGGAAAGGGGCAGCTAGGTGGCACAGTGGATAAAGCACCAGCCCTGGAGTCAGGAGGACCTGGGTTCAAATACAGTCTCAGACACTTAATAATGACCTAGCTGTGTGGCCTTGGGCAAGCCACTTAACCCCATTTGCCTTGCAAAAACCTAAAAAAAAAAGCAAGGAAAATTTGAAGGCCAAGGTCAACAGGAACAGGAAAAGTGATGCTCTCTTCAAAGTATCAGGATTGGTCAATCATCTGTATTAAAAATGGATCTAGGGGTGGCTAGGTAGTGCAGTGGATAGAGCACAGGCCCTGGAGTCAGGAGTCCCTGAGTTCAAATCCGGCCTCAAACACTTAATAATGACCTAGCTGGGTGGTCTTGCACTTAACCCCATTGCCTTGCAAAAAAAAAAAAAAAGAAAATGGATCTAGAGGTTGCTGTGGAGGCATGCTGTCAGATAGATAAGGGACTTCAATTATCTTTACATCTACTAAAGTCTCTTTCCCTCCCTCCCTCCCTTCTTTCTTTCTGCTCTCTCTCATTCTTTTTTTTAGCAAGGCAATAGGGTTTAAGTGGTTTGCCCAAGGCCACACAGCTAGGTCATTTTTAAGTGTCTGAGGCCGGATTTGAACTCAGGTCCTCCTGACTCCAGGGCTGGTGCTCCATTCACTGCGCCACCTAGCTGCCCCCTGTCTCTCTCATTCTTTCTCATCTCACTCCCCCCCTTTCTCTCTCCTCTCTCCCTCTCTCCCTCCTTCTCTTCCTCCTCCTCTCTCCCACCCTCCACTTTCCTATCTCTGTCTCTCCCTCTCCCTCCCCCCTTTCTCTCACTAAAAAAAAAGCAGTTAATATTTTCTTGTCTTCATAACATGTGAATCCTTGAAAAGGTGACGGAAGAGATGAGAGTTCTTTGCCCTAGGTATCATTCTTATCAACATGGAAGAATTTATGACTTTTTTGACCTCTGAGAATTTCTAAGACAAAAGAAGCAAAGCATCTATTAAGTAGGATACGGTAGGAGGTGCTTGGAATATCAAGTACAAACCCAAAACCTCAATACTTGTTCCAAATAGGGGTGGGATAGAATAAGGAAGATAGGTGAGGATCCCAAGGACTAAGGTTCTGCAAAGGAAGTGAGGATGGGAAGGTCTCCAAAATGAAATTCAGAAGACAGAAATGTAAGTGATGCTGATAAGGAGGATAAAGGGAGCTGTCTAAAAACCAGTCTAGTGGTGCCCAGGGAGCACATTAAACGAATGAATGAATAATTTCACAAATGCATGACTAATGTGAAAGTATTACAATTTCTTAAAACTATGCATCCTGGTAAATGACTGATTCCTTTAGAGTCACATATCAGTAGGTGGGAGATGGGAGGGGTCTGCTTTAGTTCACATGTTTCCCCCATCCATCTTCTGGATTTTCTAGATCTTAGTACGAGAGACAGCAAGGAGGACCTGGGGTGGGGGGGGGAATACCATAAAGACAAGCACCTTGTGTTGTTCTTGAAATGACCCTCTCCAGGGGCAGCTGCAGTGGGTAAAGCACTGGCTCTGGAGTCAGGAGTGCCTGGGTTCAAATCCAGTCTCAGACACTTAATGATTACCTAGCTGTGTGGCCTTGGGCAAGCCACTTAACCCCATTTGCCTTGCAAAAAAAAAAACAACAACAAAAAAGAAATGACCCTCTCCCTCTGGCTCCCTTGCTGCAAAGGCTGTGGCATATCTAGAAGAGATCTGGAAAAAGGTTGCCTGCCTGTTGGGGAAACTGGAAGTTTCTATATTGGATGAACAGGGACTGGGGTCCCTGATCAATGAGACCCTGCTAGGACTGCACTCACCTACAAAAAGCCTTTAGAGAACTCAACTCCCATGGCCCAGGCAAAGTCGGAGAAGCTGACAATTGGGTATGTGAAGCTGGAGATTGAACTTGACCATTGGAATATTTATTGGAAAACTGTTTTTAACACTGTGACAAAAGGCTTTGAACCAACACTGTGAGAGCTTGCCCCGAGAAGGGAAGGAACTGGGGAAGCCAGTGAGAAGTATGATCAGAGATGTTTAGGAGGTATGGCTAAAAATGAATACTTCCTCATATTCCATGACTTCATGGGATTCCTGATCATCTCATGGTGCAAAACAGCTATAGGGAGCCTCAAGATGCACCAAGACTTTGGGGACACTAGTTTTTTGCAGAAAAGGCCATGGCAGTTTCTGCAGAGGAGAAAATTAGATCAATTTTACAAAGAAATCAAATCACCTCGATTTGTTGTTCAGTTGTGTCCGACTCTTTGTGACCCTTTTTGGGGTTTTCTTGGCAGAGACACTGGAGTGATTTGCCATGTCCTTCTCCAGCTCATTTTACAGATAAAGAAACTGAGACAGGCAAGTTAAATGACTTACTCTGTTTTGTTTTGCAAGGCAATTGGGTTAAGTGACTTACCCAAGTCACACAGCTAAGTAATTATTAAGTGTCTGAGATCAGATTTGAACTGAGGTCCTCCTGACTCCAGAGTTGATGCTCTATCCACTGTGCCATGGAGCTGCCCCCAGGGTCTAGTCAGTGTTGAAGGTCGGGAGGGAGACTTGGACATCTTGGAGGGCCCCAGGAAGTGGGAAAGGTGGGACAATTAGAGAGGGATAGATGACAAAGGATAACTTGGCGGGGTCCAGAGGAAGAGAGATTGTTGGATCAGGGTGGGGGAATAGGAGGCAAGGGGGGCGCTGACATGAAGAGACTGAAACAAGAGAGTTCACATTCAGTGGATGCCATCTTCTCAGCATTTAGTAAGATCTCAGACCTGAGGAGGGCTATATGGGGGACTTGAGAAGGTCTCAAAGTACTTCCGTGGTAAGTCAGCTATAGTACAGGAGCCGGCCAACAAGTCAGAATGGTTGTAAGTGAAGGGGAGTAATGGGAAATAAGGACAGGCTGGAGTCAGGTGGTGAAAGGCTTCATACAACAGAGGAGGTTTTCTTCGATCCTAGAGGCAAGGGGGATCCCCCAAGAGTCTCCTGAGCAAGGGAGTGACTTTCCCAGACCCAGCATCTCTGAAGAGGGCAGATTGAAGAAGAGACTGAAAGCTGAGACCAATTAGTTGTAATCATAAAGAAATAACTAAGAATTAAAATAGAAGCAATGAAACTCAGAGTGAGGGCTGGTGGTAATTGCTACCAAAGCTTAATAAGTTAAAGGTTAAAAAATGTCTGATCTTACTACTATAAGTATGGAATGTTATTTCTCCATCTGTTAAACACAATCTCAAGAAGACAGTAATTAGAAAGGAAGAAACTTTGTTAGACATTAATCCAGGAAACAGCTAACTATGGATTCTTCTTTAGAGGCAATAACATTGTATTAGGATGACGCTCTTCGAGCAGCTGTCACCTAATAGATTGGTCTCCAAGGACATTTAATGATTCCCTTCTCTTTTTCTTATGTATGCATATCCCTGTTTCCCTTGGCTCAGGCTGGTGATTTACAAAATAGCAGCTCTACCTGCCTTTGACTAAGAAGCCCCAGAAAACTAAGTCTATGGTTCTGGCTTGTTTCACCTTCAATAGCTAAAACTAGAAAGTGGCTTCTGACCCATGACTTTTGTGTATGGGTGTTTGGGGAGGATGGGCAGCTCTGCCAGAAGGGCTCTGGCTGTGAGCTTCTTGGGGCTGCTCATCGACCTTTGGTGTCCACCTGTCACCCAGCTCTCACCTGTGGTAAACCATCTCCTAGATGGGTAACCACAAGTCCTCAAACTCAGCGGTGAGTTAGAGGGTGTCTACCCTAAGCATGTGAAGACTTCCCCAGTGGGAGGGGCCAATGGTTCCAATGGCCATGAAGGTGGTTGAAGCGGGTACTATGGAGTGCTTTCAGAGACTGAAGACACCAAGATCATGGCATCCTGGGCCATCCCAGTCAACCTAACCTTCGTCCTGTCATTGGACTTGGATGACTAGAAGAGTGAAGCTGAGGGCTCTGCAGCGCTGCCTCACTTAAATCCAATTCACAAGCAAGTTGAGACATCACTCATGAGGTCATCAGTCCTCTAAAACCCACCAAAACCATTCTTCATCTGCAATCTCTTAATGGCTAAATCCAACAGCTCCCCCCCCACACACACACACATCATTTTTCTGCTTATCAGCAGTTGACTGACCTCTACTCCTTCTGGGGCTTCCAACTTTCCTGGATCTCCAACCTTTTTGATGATTTCTCTCCAAGCTCTTTTTCCAGGTTATGCTCCAGTTCCCCCCTCCAAGCATGAACTTCCCTCTGAGGTTCTGTCCTGAGCCCTTTTCTCATCTCTCTTGATACTTTTTTTTTAGGATCATTCTTGATACTTTACAGGACCCCCGGGGCTCTCCTTTTCTTCCATGACCATCTCAATGAGGATGATTTCCAGATCTCTATCTTCAGCTCAAATCTCTCCCCTAACTCCAGGCTTGGTTCATAAACTTCTCAGACAGCCTAGATTGTCCCACTGATATCTCATATTCAACAAATTCAAAACCAGACTCTTCCAAACCCATCCATTCCTTCTCCAAACTTCCATATCTCTGTTGGCAATCCCATCTGAGTCATCTAGGTTCACAACCTTATTCCTGTACCACCATATTCGCCCCATGATGATGGGCAGGGAATGATCAGAGTGACCGTTGACTTCTAGAGGATTCCTCAATTTGATTTAAAAAGGACTGGTCAGCAAAAAAAATAAAAAAAATAAATAAAATAAATAAAAAGGACCAGTCAGGTCCATGCAGTTGGGAGGCCCCAAGGAACATGCCCCGAAGAGGTCAAGGGTCTTGGGCTAACTCCAAGAGGGTAGGAAACAGCACTTGGAAGATGGTCAGATGTTCTCCCCATGGTCCAAAAAACCAAGGCTGTTAAAAGTAATAATTAGACAATGGCCAATGTGAGAATTTGTTTTGCTTCACTCTATTTTTTTAGTTTTTTCTTTTTTTTTTTTTTTTGCAAGGCAAATGGGGTTAAGTGGCTTGCCCAAGGCCACACAGCTAGGTAATTATTAAGTGTCTGAACCCAGATTTGAACCCAGGTACTCCTGACTCCAAGGCTGGTGCTTTATCCACTATGCCACCTAGCCGACCCTCATTTTTTTTTATAAGGAGCTTAATTTTTCCTGTGTCCCTAATTGTGAGGTAGAGGTGGGGCAAGGGAGGGAGAGAGAGAGAGAGAGAGAGAGAGAGAGAGAGAGACAGAGACACTGACTACAGCAAAGTGGGGAGAGGATTTCTCCCTCCTCTAATCAAGAGCAGAAAATGGTAATTAGCTGTTGAGGCACAAGGTGAACTTCTCAAGTTTGCCCCAGTGACCCAAGAAAGAAGGCTCAAATACCTGGCTGCCTTCTGTTTCCTTCTTCAGGTCATAGGCCGGAGGTTAATGTCCCTCAGAATGGTATTTTTAAAAAAATATTACTCATATCTTTTGTTCTTAGAGACACCTGCTTCCCAATATCTACCTCCCCTCCTCAGCCAATAAGCCATACCCCAGAATAAAGAGAAAAAAATTCAGTCCAGTCAAACTCACCAACATATCGACCAAGTCTGAGGGCTTGCCATCTCCCGCACCATAACCCTTCACCTCTTCAAGGAGGGAGAGGAAGATTTTTTCATTTGTCCTCTAAGTCCAAGTTTGCTCTTTCTAACGCCAGAAAGGATTGACGTCGGATGGCAAATGGATGGATCACAAACTGCTTCAGTAAAGGGCAGGGAGACTGGTGAGAAAGCAGGATATATTTGGATGTCTGATGGTGTTACTCCCATATGGAATTGGCAGGCTGGTTTCCTATTCCCTGGGATCCTCTTGGCCATGACCAGATCTATACAGCCTCCGTAACATGAGGTGCTAGGGCCACCCTCTCCCTCACTTCTCTCCTCACCTGCCCTTCTCTGGGTGGTCTTCCTAGCCAAACTCTCCACCAGGAGAGCCATTTCCCATTGCCAGGTCTTTTCGCCATTCTCCTTCCTGTAAGGCTGTGGGCCTTCTCCATGCAGTCCACGCAACCAATTGTCAAGCCATGATGTCTCCAAGTAGCACCAGGACCCATCAGTCCAGTTGAGATGACAAGGTGGGAATTCTCCCCAGGTTCCTCCGGCCTTGAGAGTGGCAACCTTTCACCACCACAGGAAGGCCACACTCTTCTTCCCAGAGAGTCTACATTTGTAGCACCAGACTTCCCAATGTCCCAATACTGAGCTGAAAGTCTATTTTATTTTCCTAATTAAAATTCTTTGCATCCAAAGATGAGACTGCACTTTGTTGACTTCAGGAAACCTAAGAAACAAAACCAGACGGCTCCTCTGTTTGAACGCCTACTGTGGGCAGTGAGACATGCCCTTCCCGAGGACAGACTCCAGGAGGCCTGCTGACAGTTTTGCCCACATGAAGGCGTGTGTGCCCAATCTACAGCTGGCAAAACACTGGCAGGGGGAGCTACCGCATTGAGTCGATTCAAAGGGGAGCTTGGCAGACTGCCTCACTTCAAATCTTATACCAGAATTGAACAACTGCCACTTCCCAGACAGGCGGTGAGGGGGCAGATACGACTGGCACCAGCAGCTTTTCTTTTAAAATTCTGGACAGTTTGAGGAGTGTCCTTGGCCCCAAAAGACCTCCAGGAGCAGACCAGATGGATCTGAATCAGCCTCAAGAGGTAGCCCAAGGAATCCTGATTTGGTCCCTTTTAATTCCCAACAACCAGTGACTCGGCCCGGGCAGGAACAATGACTGAAACCCAGACTGGGCCAAGACTAAGGGGATGAGCGGTCCGCTCCCAGACAACTGCAGAAAAATGGACCCGAAGGTGTCGAGCCATCTGACATCCAACAAGTGGCACTCCCAACTACTTTGTGAAGTTACCTAAAAGAGGGCAGGTTAAGCCAGAGGCCACCCAAGGGCTATCTACGGTCATGGGTCAAGGCCAGACCTTCCAAGGCCACACCTTCTCCAGCCCCACCTCCCAAGTGTCACTGCCTCGAATGTGTCCACTGAGCCACCTCACTTTCAGTCAGACTTCAGAATTAGAAAGGACCTTAGTGACCAGGAGGGACCCTGACTGCATAAAACTGGAGCCATGATGTATGTAGCTTCATCTCGAGGCCCTTTCCTACCACTTGGCCTCCTCAGCTTGGTCCTTCTTCGACAAAGGAAAGCAGAACCTCACACATCATCCCAGATCCAAGACGCAAGACATCGGCGTCATTTCTGCCTCCCTTACTCTTAACAGAACCCTAGAATTACACAGGACTCCTTAACTGTCCCAAGATGGTACCACTCAATGAGTAAGCCAGCCCCTTCCAGGATGGTGCCATTTGACAACTGGCTAGGAGTGCTTTCCATACCTCCATCCAAGTCATCAATAAAAGAAAACGTTGAACACACACATATTGCCAAATTACCAAGAACGAGCAAGGCCCCAGAGATAGAAGACACCAATGCAATGAGGT
This sequence comes from Macrotis lagotis, assembly GCF_037893015.1. Lineage (NCBI taxonomy): Eukaryota > Metazoa > Chordata > Mammalia > Peramelemorphia > Peramelidae > Macrotis > Macrotis lagotis. The sequence goes on along the minus strand of NC_133658.1, from coordinate 915,808,612 downwards.
GTGGAGCATCACTTGGTTTCTTCAGGTTTCTTTAATGTATTGCTAGGTTTTGTTGATTGTTTACATTCTGTTTTGCATGAGATGGCTCTCTAGCGTTGGGGAGGTATAAGGGACACAAGGAGAAATTTAAGCAATGTTAAAAACAAAACATATCAATAAATTTTTTATTTAAAAAAATATTAAACAGCACAAGGCCACATACAGATCCCAGGGGCATCACACTGGAAACCTTCTGTGTTGACATCAAACTACGGGTGACTTTTGTTGAGGTCTGCTATAAAACCATTTCTAAACTGATTTAATACTACCATCATCTAGCCCTTGCCTCCCCATCTTGTCACAAGAATATATCCCATGACAAACACTCTGTTTTCCTACCTAATACCCAAGCTACATCGACAGCATTCCCAACTTGCCAGTCTATTAAAAATTAAAAAACAAAACAAAAAACAAAAACAAAAAACAAACTACTAAAGAAAGCTGGTCTGACACACCCTGCTCTGGACAAAGCTTCAGGGGCTCTAGGCGACAGCTTCCTTTTCTAAATGTTCAGCAACAATCTCTTGAATCTAAGTCAAGACCATCATCTTTGCCAACTTCATCCCCCTCCTCTTCCCCTTTTTGAAACTCTTCCTTTTCACGTGAATTATTTTGAAGAAGCTAAGTTCCTACCATCCTGTTGGGGGAGGGTGGGGAAGAACCCCAGAACAAGTCAGAGCCTTGAGGAGACCTTGGAGGGCAGGGTCTCACCTAATCCTTCCGATTTTATTAGCCTGGAAGACCTAAGGTCCTACAGGAAGACTTCAAGCTGAGTCTTCTGAGTCAAAGTCCAAGCTCCTGAGACCAAGGGTCAGCGGGGGAAGAGAGCTCCTCCAAAATACCACCCAAGCAGCCTCCGCAGGAAATCCATTTTATTGAGTAATCAGAAGGGTCTGGACAGAGGATGCCTTGGGGGGAGGGGGGAACAGGGATGGGGCAGAGACACATTCACGTGATTGGGAGAAAAAGGGGTGGTGGTCTTTGTTTAAATTTTTCAGCAGGGGAGGGGTGGTTGTCACTGCTCTCTCTTGCTCACTCAGGTGCTGGCTCCATCAGGTAGCCATTCTCAGGAGCCAGATAGCCATCACCAGCATCAGCCTCCATATAGAGGTCCCGCCCATCAGCCCCGAGCCCTTCGAGCCCGTTGTCCTGACCACCACTGCCACCGCCGCCTCCGCCGCTGCCGCCACCACCACCCCCGCCACGGGGGGCCTCATCCCGCCTTTCGCCGCGATCACCTCGCTTGTGCTCTCGATCTCTATCCCGGTCCCGCCGCCGTTCCCTCTCACCCCGGTGACTGCGGCGTCGGTCTCGATCCCGATCCCTCCCCTTCTCCTCAGGGGCATCAGGTCCATCAGGGCCGGGCTCCCCCAGGGGGCCATCATCAGGGGGTGCATCGCCGGCCTCCGGAGGTTCAGGGCCCTCCCCACCCCGAGGCTCCTCCTTGCGCTCCCGCTCTCTCCGAGCTCGTTCTCGGCTCCGACTGCTGCGGCGCTTCCGTTCACGGTCCTTGTCCTTGCTTCTCTCTCGTGAGCGTCTCCGTTCCTCCTTCTCTCGGCTTCTGGAGCGCCGTCGCCGGTCCCGGGACCTCGAACGCCTACGGTCCCGTTCCTTATCTCGCTCCCGGCTTCGCTCCCGGCGCTCCCGCTCACGTTCCCTGTCCCGGTCCCTTGGTGGACAAGGCCAAAAAAGAAAAAGCAGAAATGATCCTAAGAACGGTCGCTCCTTTGCTGGGACTCCCAAGACAAATATTTGGAAGCTCACAAGGAGTCGACAGCCAGGGTCCTCCAGCCCTCAAATGCCCTCACCTCTCATCGTAACGGGAAGTGTCGTCGCGGCCGGAGTGGCGAATGTTGACATCAGCCCCCCCTCGTCTGGTGCCCCCAAGGCCGCCCCCTGAGACAAGAGGCACACACAGGTCAGCACGTGGCCCAAGGCCACCCCCCCCCAACTCAAGGGAGAGCTCTGAAAAAGGCCCACCCCCCATGCTGATGACCCCCCCCCAAAACTCACCAAGCCTGCGGGGCCTCCAGCCCTTCACTGTGCGGCCTCTCTCCACATCAACCAGCACCCGCCTCCCATCGATCTTCTTACCATCTGCGTGTTTGTAAGCCGCTGTAACAGAGGAGGGGGCAGAGACGAGTCCCCGGGGGGAGGGGAGCCTCCTGTCAGTACCAAACTGGAGACCCTGGTATCCCATCCCTTCTGCCCTCCCCAACCAAGTCGCACAACCACGCACACATCCATACTTCCTTGCACACCGCCTACCAGCGAGCCAGGCAACTTGACAGCCGGACATTTACATCCACCCAGCCCCCAATCCGTGGGGTGGGAAGGGCCTGCTCCATCAGATTCCCTTCCTTCCACCCAGTCCCAATCCTCACCAAGGTAGGGGCAAGGATGCCCCTTCCCCTGCCCATCTTCCCCATCCCCTCGACGGAGCAGCCCCCTCCCAACCCTGCCAAGAAACACTGCTGCAAAGGAAAAAAAAGATTAAATGAGTGCTGGTCTCTTCGGGATGGGGGCCGGCCCACAGCCGGGCTGGCCCAAGACACAGAGAGGTTCCTGACATGCAACCTGAAGCAGGCAGCAAGGGCAAGATGCCCGGCTCAGCCCTGCCCCTCCTTTTCCCCCAGGTACAGCCATCAGTCTGTCAGGAGGGAACCGAGAACAGAGCCGACAGCGAGAAGAGGAGGGGAGAAGTCCCGAGCGTGGAAAGGCAGCTGGGGCCAAAGAGGAGAGCTACGGGCTCTGGGGGCCAGGGGGGCCCAGCCTAGGCCCCTCACAGATGGGAGGTGGGAGAAGACGTGCGATGGAGGCGATTCCACCCTACCTTACCTGGTGGCCCTCAAGCCTCTCAACAAGCCCCCCCCCCCCCAACAAGGAACCAGGGTTCTGGCTCCCAAACCTCATGGCTCCCCCGTGAGCGGGCATCTGCTGCTGCAGGGGGCCTGGGGGAGAGGGCGGCCCTGAGGCGCCCCATTCTCATCCCTCCCTGACCAGCCAGCCCTCCACCCCCCCAACTAGCTTCCCTACCCCTCCCTCACCCCCCACCCCCAAAAATAACAACAGAGGAAGAGAAAAGGTGAAATTTACCAATGCCGGCTTTGCGAGTGTCCGACCAAACCGAGCGGGATGGGGGGGGCTCGGTCCTCCTGAGGGGCCTGGCGAGGAGGAGGCTTCCCGGGGGGGGGACACAGGGCATCTTACCTGGAGCCCCCATGCTTACCTGCACCCTTAGCGCGCGCATGGTCCCCCCTTGCCACCCCCCGCCCACCAGGGCAGCTATGCTACGGGGGTGGGAGGGGGGGGGCAGAGAAGCAGAATGCCAAGCGCCTCACACCACCTGGAGACAGGGGGAGGCAGGGCTGGCCCTGAGGAGACCTGCTAGAGAGGAGAGTTTCTGAGGGGAGTAGGGGGAATCATACAGAGTCGTCCATGGCCAAAAGCCTGGAGACTGGGCCTCAAAAAATGTGCCCAGTCCTGACTACCCCCAAGTCACCACAAAACCAGGCACCCTGTCTCCTACACAGATGATTAGTTCTTTGCCCCCCCCCCCAACTATGATGCTAGGGAAGAGGGGAGGGGGAGGATCTAGTCAGTGGTTCCCATAGCTCTGGAGGGCAACAAAGGGACATTTGGCCCCTGGCCCCTGCCGGGGGGGGGGGGATAGGACAAACTCAGGACCCCCTCTCCTCAAAAGCCCCAAGGACCCAAGGCTAGCTCAGCGCACAAGAACCCAGAAAACCCCCGACCAGGGGAGATAGCGAAAACAAAGTGTGATGTGTATCTAGGCCGCTTCCTCCGCCTCTTTCTCTCTCTCTCTCTGTCTCAAACTCCACAAAGGGGCAGCATTTGAGTGAAGGTCACAACACAACTAACCTATTGGCCTCCCCCCCAACTCTGTGCAAGGGCAGAAAGCTAGGCACCCAAGGCCCAGGAGGGAGGACAGCAAGGGAAGCTCAGCCTGTACCCCCTAAGAAGCTCCCTAGACCCATGAGCTCTCTTCTTCCTGGGCAGGGAGGGGGCAGGAGCCTGCCTCTCTCCCAGACTTCCATTCCCACCACCCCTGAAAACAGCATCTCTAGACCCTGTGGGGTGGGCAGGGGCCCAGCCCCTAGCAGGAGAGATGGCCTAGAAACGCTGCCCGGGCTCACCCTGCCTCCTGACCTCTAGAGAGGCAGGGCAGGAGCCTGGAGAGGATGACAGAGGGAGGGGAAGGGTGAGGAAGCCCTTCCCCCAAGGCCCTTCCATGGGAAGTCTGCCTTTTTCCCGCCCCCCCTCCTCCAGCCTCCTCTGCCCCTGCCCAGCAATTGGGCACCTGGAGGCCAGGGAGAGGGGGGAGTGGGGCCAGGAGTTCGGGGGGGCTGGGGAATGGGGTCAGAGGATGGGGCCAGGGAGGGGAACTTTCTGCTCCTAAGCTGCCTGGCTAAACTAGGCTGGTGTGCTGTGGCGAGTGATCTTACCCATGATACAAACCCTTATACCAACCATAAAATGAGATGTTGTAAGGGGAGCGTTAGCATCAGCTGCAAGCCAGCTGCGTGGTGGCTGCAGTGACAATAATAAGAACATACAATTAATACGCCGGCCCCTCCACACGCCACACCCCCCTCACCGCCACCCCCACCCAGCTCTCACTTTGCACAGGACAAATCTCCATTTGGGGGCTTTTAAACCACGTCAGGCCGAAATCGAGGAGACACAGACAAAAACCACAGACACGGCCACTGAGCATGGCCCCCACCCACCCAAGGTATCCCTGCTGGGGGTCAGGGGAGGGGGTGGGAAGGAGGGAGAGGGAGGGAGAGGAGGGGTGACAACCGACCGAGGGCTCCCCGCCAAAGCTACGGGGAGATGAGGCAGAGAAGGCGAGGCTGACCAAGAATCCAAGCCCGGCCCTCAAAGCCCCTCTGGCCCCCTCCAGTCGAGCCCCCTTCCCTCCCTTCCCCTTCAACCTTTACCCAGCCCCACCACCGGGCTACCTCCATCCCCCTGAGAGTCAACGTGTGGCACTTACCTCTCCCGGCCCCCCGGGCTCACACACACACACGTTGAGGGGAGTTTTGGTTTTTTAAAAATATATATAAAAAAAGATATATAAGAGACAGAGGAAAAATAAGGAATGAGTGTTGATGTGAGGAAGTGAGGGGGGGTACGAAGGGCAGGGACGGGAGGGAAATGACGAGGAGGGAGACACTCACAGTGCATGTCTCGTTCATGCTCGTACTCGATGAAGGCGTAGCCCCGCGGCTTCCCCGATCGCTTGCTGTAGACCATGTGGATCTGCACACACCCAGGGGACCCCGGGTCAGCTCTCTCCTGGGAGTAGCCCAGGGGCCCTGCTCCCCAGCACCCAGACATAAGCCACTCACCCGCTTGATGGGGCCATACACCTCAAACTCTCTGCGGAGCTTCGATTCTGTCGTGTCATAGTTCTACGGGAGATAGGCAGTTAGGCCACCCGGTCAGGGGAGGAGGGACTTTTCTGCCCACACTCCCCTGACTCTCAGAAGAGGAACAAGACACAGCGGTTGTACAGCACGTTGAGGTCCACCACCAGGCTCATCTCAGGTCCCAGGGACTCCTGCCCAGCCCACCACCCACCCACCTGCCCCTAAGGAGGAGAGGTCACACTCACCACTCGGGCCACAAACAGAGTTTTGAAAGCATCGCCCTGAGCATTGGGGTCATTGTGAGGGTCCCCTGTGAGGCAAGAAAGAAAGAGCATTAGAGCCTGAGCCAGGGCTGTGCTTGGGCACAGGAGCTTAGGAAATGGCTCAACGCAGCCCAAGGACTCATAAGCAGCTGGATGCTGCTGTGTTGGGGTATGGGGGGGGGGGGGGGCGCAGGGATTGCAGACTTACACATTTTCAGTTCTGTCTCCACCTCTTGCTGTCGCCGCTCTATCTTTTCCCGCCTCTGTAGGAAGGGAAAGAGAATCAGATGTGGAGGAGAGCCGGCCTCCCACCCCCAACTTTCTCCCACTCTTCTTCCTAGGGACACAACTTTGCCTAGGTCCCCGTCCCCCACCAGCCTCCAGACCCTTGTTTCTCCTTCCCTCATCTAAAGTTCTTCTCTTGACCCCAAAGGTTCCAGAAGCTCAAGGTTCCGAGACCTGGTCTGAGCCTCCATCCTCCAGCGGACGTGGACATCTCCCTAGCCCCTCTACACAGACCTTCTTCCTCTATGGTCTTGTTCAGTTGGCTCCCAAGGCTCCAAGACTGACCCCCTCACTGACCCCACCTTTCTCTGCTGACCCCACAACTCCTTGAAGAATAACTCTCATTATTTCCTTCCTTCCTTCCTTCATGTCCAATTTCTGCTAGCCACCAGTTCCAAACAGGCAGATACCTTTCTTTCCATCCGCTCCTCCCTCGTCTCTGCTCGGGTTGGAGGAGGGGCATCACGGGGGTCCTGAGGACAACAAAAGGGGTTAAGAGGTAGCAGGCAGGACTAAATGGAGACACCACAGCTTGGTCCCGACCAATTCCCTTCCCCCGTTGGTTCATTTGCTCAGCTGTGGAGCAGAGTCTTCATCAGACTAGAATTCTAAGGTTCCTGCCAGCTTTGACATTCTATCTGGGTCACTGGGCATCACAGTGGAGAGAGTGCAAAACCTGGAGTCAAGAAGACTTGAATTCATCTGGCATCAGCCACTAGCCGTGTGACCTTGGGCAAGTCACTTAGCCTTTCATCACCCACCTCCCTGAGTTGTTGCGAGGATCAAATGAGATACGTTGTATAAAATGCTGTGCAGATGCCAGTGTTTGAAATCCTGGCAAAGTTTATGATTAAAAAGGAGCTTGGTGAAAGGGATGCCCACGATGACAGCCCCCAAGGGGCCATTTGGTCTCCAGAGGCCTCTCTCTTGCTCTGACCCAATGCTCTGGATTCTGTGCTATTAGCACCAACAACATACTCCCTTCTGCCTTGAAGGAGTCCTGCACATGCCTGAAGAAACCCACTCATTCTTGGATCTTCACTTCTCAAAGGAAAACATGCTCCTGATCACAAACTCAGGGAACCTTCCCAGGGACCCTTCCAAAACTGAAAGGGGGTCCAGAAGCAGAGTGCTGCAGACTGATCTGCACCCGAGACTCGGCCACCAAGCCACAGTGACACCCACCCTGTATGGAGGGGGGGCACCTCTCAAAATCCCTGGAAGTGGTGTTTTCCACAAGAATACTTCCCTCCCAGCTGGTGGCTTGAAAGCCAAGTGAAGACCTGCGACTGGTCCTCATAACAATTCATCTTATTTCAGTCACTGTGCTATTTAAACTTATCAAAGTGTTTTTTTGGTTGTCAACTCAGCCATCCAATGGTCCGTTATCCATTTAAAGAAGCCCTCTTGCCATCAGCAGATTCGAGGGCACTCTACCCACGACAGGGCAGGCAGGTTCCCCACGGCTTGTGGGTTGGGTGGTCTACCCTTCATAAAGGCTCTCTGCTCCCCACCCCCAGGGCCCTGCCCCTCCACAGCCCCTCCGGCCATAGCACAGGGTCAGGCACAAGTCCAACCCTCTCCCCCTGCCCCATCCCAAGATAAGACCCTTTCTTCCACTTCTCCTGGGGGGGTCACTCACCTCAAACTCCCGGATGTAGGGGGCAATGCCACAATACGGCTGATTGTGGTGTTTCTCATGGGGCAGCTTTTCCAGGGGGGGTAGGTATGGGATGGGGTCTCTGGGGGCAAAGAGGGCCAGGAGATTGGGAGGCAAGAACTGCGTCATGATGCCGGATGTGCAGGGTCTGCGGGGCGGAGGAGAAGCCAGTCACGGGCCTGAGGGGGCCGAGGCAGCCCCTGGGTCTCCCCCCTGCACACACCGTGCCCTGGGGGGGGGGGTCTCAAGGCCAGAGGTGGGTGGGGGCTGTAAAGGGGAGGGGGGCAACGGTACGGGGTGGGAGCCCCCGGGCTGGGGCTGGGGCTGAGGGAGGGGGCGGCCCGGAGCTGTGGGTGATGGGGGGCCCCGGGCGCAAAGCACTGTGGGTGAAGGAGGAGGGTCCCGGGGCAGGCAGGGAGAGGGTCCCGGGGAGGGGATTGTGGGTAAAGGAGGCGGCGGCGTCCTACCGGCGGGCCGGGGGGGGGGGTATGGGGAGAAGCGGGGTCCCCGCGGCCGCAGGGGGTTGTGGGTAAAGGGAGGGGGCACCGGCGGGCGCAGGGGCTTGTGGGTAGCAGCGGGGGCCGGCGGGAGGGCGCAGGGGCTTGTGGGTAGCCGGCGGAGGCCCGGGCCGGGCCGGAGGGGCCCCGGCACTCACCGGCCGCGCGGCGGCGGCGGCCCCCTCGGCCGGGCGGGGCTCCCGGGGCGGGCGGCGGCAACGGGAGCGGCAGCGGCGGCTCGTCGTCGTCCTTCCGGAGCTCGGGGGCCTCGTGGCGCGCCGGGGCCGAGGCCGGGGGCGGCGGCGGGGCCGGCGGAGCGGTCGGCTCCGGGGCGCTCGCTCCGTCACTCAGCCACTCGGTCCGTCCGAGCGGTCTCGGCTCCCACGGGCACCCGCGCGGCCAGGCGGCGAGAGGCGCACCGACCCAGGAAGGCGGGTCTCGCGAGAGCTCGGGGCGAGCGCGGGCCGCCGGGAGGTGGGGCCGCGCCGAAATCCCTGCGCGCCTGCGAATCACTGCGCACGCGCAGAGCCCAGCCGGGGGCGGGCCTTCCGCGAAGACCTCAGTGCGCAGGCGTCGATCGCCCTCCGCTCGCCCTTTCGCTTCCCGGTCCTAGCCGATGTTGTCAGGACGCACGCGCCTACTTCTTTCTCCGCCCCCTTTCGTGCTCGATCAACCGCCGCCTTCCGCGAGCCTGTCGAATCACACCTCTCTGCGGATCCATCTGTGTTCTTCCGCCGCGAAAAGAGTTCTCCACGTGACACGCTCCACCATTACAGTCCAGCCCCGCTTTACAGAAAGAAAGCAAGCGAGCAAGTGGCGTCACGTGGCCTGGAAGGCGGGGCCGAGCCCCTCGGGGAGGCGGCGCTGACGGGATCCTCGCGGGGCGCCCTCCTCTGGGGCTTTGGGGAGCCCAGGCCGGCCTGGGGGGAGGGGGCCGCTGCGCAGAGCCCCCCCAGCCCCAGGAGCGGGATGGCCCCGTCCTTCACACTGGGAAGATTGAAGGAGACAAAAACAGCACCTTTGCTCTTTTGTACTTTTTACACAGAGATCTTTATTTTCAAGTTAAAGCCAGACGCAAGTAGGAATCAGGCCCGGGCGTCCTCTACCCAAGGCCGCCGGGGCCCCCCGGAACGCGGGCTCCTCCTCAGAGTGTCCAGGGATGGCGGAGGCGGGGCAGGCCCAGCCCACCCGGACACCAGGCCCAGCGCCGCACTTGTATTGTGACACTATCATTTGGAAAGCACTTGACACGAAATAACTTACTCCGTCAGCGCCATTCTGCAAGGGGACCTTTTGTCCCAGTTTTACAGACTAGGAAACCAAGATCCTGGCAAATTAAATGTGTCGGGGTCGCTCAGTCAATATCTGCCGAGGCTTGCCGTGCTGGGGCGGGGGGGTGTTCTGGCGTTTTGCATTCCCGTCCAATCCTTCAGGATCCATTTTGGGGTTTTCGTGGCAAAGACACTGGAGCAGTTGGCCACTCACTTCTCCAGTTCATCTTACAGATGAGGAAACTGAGGCAAACAGGGTGAAGTGACTCACCCAGGGTCACATGGCTACTAAGTAATTGAGGTTCCATTGGAACTCAGGTCCCTAAGGATGGACTCCAGTCACTAAGACCACACCCAGCTTCACCTACCCTGAGCCAGACACAGTTAAAAGCTGTGGACAGAAAGGTTTTTTAAAAAGTCCCTATCCAGGATCTCACTGTCTAAAGGGGGGAGAAAACATGCAAGTATGTACAGTCTCCATAGAATATAAACCTGAGACAGACAACAGAATTAAGAGGGAATAGGAAGGCTTCTTGCGGAGGCAAGAATGAAGGGGAGTCAATGACAATGTCCAAAGTCTGGGGTGGGGGGTGTTAGTGTCTTATTAGAATGCAGCAGGGAGGCTGGTGTCTCTGCATGGAGGATGGGAGGTGGTGCTTCTGAGAGGCTTTAAATGAACCAGAAGATTGTATATTTGATCCAAGGGATAATAGCAAACCACAGAATTTATGTAGAAGGCAAGGAGTACAATCAGACTTCTTTTTAGGACTGGAGGGGGAAGAGATTTTGAAGCAAACAGACCAGCCAGCAGGCTATTTCGAAGTCCAGATATAAAATATGAATAGCTGTTCCTTTAGTGTTGGCAAGGAATTGAACACTGAGGAGATACACATCAATTGGGGAATGACTGAATAGAATACTATTGTACTATATGAAATGATGAAAAAGATGCTCAGAAAAGATGAACAGAAGCAAAATGAAATGAGCAGAACCAGGAGAAAATTGTACAGTTACAACAATATCGAATGATGATTAACTGTGAATGCCTTAGCTATTCTCAGTAACAAAATGATCCCAGATAATTTTAAAGGACTGATGATGGAAAATGCTAACCACTCTGGAAAAAGAACTGATGGAATCTGGCTGCAGAACAAAGATACTTTTCCTTTATTTTTCTTTTGTTTTGCTCTGCGTATTCTTCCACAAATGACTTACATAGCAATATGTTTCCCATAACATATCAAATTGCTTTGGTTCTCAATGGGATGAGAGGAGAAAAAATTGAAATTCAAATTTTTAAAACATGTTTTAAAAAATTAGATGTAATTGGGGGAAAATAAAATACTAAGTTAATAAAAAGAATCTATATTTAAAGGACTGAGGGCCTGTGGCTCTATTAAATGGAAAGGAAGCATGTACATACTAAAGAGATAAAATATGAAGGTATTGGGGAGCACATATTAAGATTGAGGAATTGCCAAAAACCTAAAAAAAAAAGATTGAGGAATTGAGAATGACATTGAAGTTGAAAATTTGGATGATTGGGAGGATGGTGGTGCCTAGAGAAGTTAGGAAGAGGAAAAGATTGAGAGAACTAATGAATTCCATTTTGGACATGTGTTTAAGATGACTCCAAGACTTCTGTTTTGAGATGTCCAATTGGCAGTTGAAATTGGGAGAGTGGAGGTCTGAATAAGGACATAGGAATAGGACTTGAATAAGTCAACTTGAAAATTATCAGCATGAAGATGATTGAATCTGTGAGATCTGATGAAGTCTCCAAGTGGAATAGTATAGTGTTTGTCCTTCATTCTTGAAGAAAACCACTACATCAGGGAGGTGGTGCCATGACAAGCATATGAATTGAATTTGAGTGGAAGGGTGCTGTGCTAAGTCACCAGCTCCACTTCCCAGAGTCACCTAGGTCCAGTGGCCAGGTATGAATCAGGATGACTGGAGATGACCCTAGATGTGAGGCAATCAGAGTTAAGGGACTTGCCCAAGGTCACATAGCTAGTAAGTGTCAGGGGTTGGATTCAAACTCCCATCCTTCTGATCCCAAGGCCAGCACTCTATCTACTGCACCATCTAGAAGAGAAGAGAACCTAGGACAGAGTCCTGTGGGAGACAAGTGGCTATTTCATGAATGAGGATCCAGCAAAATAAACTGAGGAGACTTTAGGTAGGAGCAGCAGGTTAGAGCAGGGTCAGGGGACTGATTAGCAATATCAAAACATTGTAGAGACATTCAGGAAGATAATATTTGAGTAAAGGTCCATTCCTTTGGATTAGGAAAGCATCTGATGAATCTCCATAAGGTTCCTGGAGCCTTCATAAAGCTGCCTATTCTATTTCTGTATGATTCAAACTGTTGGGATGGCTTTCCTGATGTTAAGTTAAAATTTGCATCTTTGAAATTTTTACCCATTGTTTCTCAAAGATCAAGCAACATAAGTCCAGTCCTTGTTGGAGAACTCACATTTGAAGAGTGATGCAAACACCATGTGCCAGCGGAATCTCCTCTGGGTTCAACATCCTGAATTTCTTTGACCAATGCTTACATTGGACTCAATATATATCCACTCAACAGTCCCAGTTACCCTCTATACCCTCTCCAGCCTATCCATAGCCTTGTTAAACCATGATATCCAGAACTAAACCTAATATCCAGTAAAGGATAGGTAGACAGACACAGGGACAAGGAAGGGGTGGGGGGAAGGGAGGAAGGGAAGAAGGAAGGAAGGAAGGAAGGAAGGAAGGAAGGAAGGAAGGAAGGAAGGAAGGAAGGAAGGAAGGAAGGAAGGAAAGGAAAGGAAAGGAAAGGAAAGGAAAGGAAAGGAAAGGAAAGGAAAGGAAAGGAGGGAGGAAGGAAGGAAGGGAAAGAGGGAGGGAGGGAAGGAGGAAGATAGGGAGGGAGGAGGGAGGGAGGGAAAGGAAGGGAGAGAGGGAGGAGGAAGGAGGAACGGAAGACAGAGAGGGAGGGGGAAGGAAAGGAGGGAGAAAGGAAGGACAAGAGGGAGGAAGGGCGAAGAAAGAAAGGAGGGAAGGAGGGGAGGGGAAAAGGAAGGGAGAGAAAGAGGGAGGGAGGAAGAAAGGAAGGAAGAAAGAAATAAGAATTAAACATCTCTTGTGTACCAGGCACTTTGTAAGCACTTTACAATAATAGCACTTGATCCTCAAAAAATCTGGGAGGATAAATACTATTGTTATCTCCACTTTGTAGCTGAAGAAACTGAGAAAGTCAGGGATTAAATTACTTCCCCAGGGACGAATTGGATTTGAGCTCGGGTCTGCCTAACTCTAGACCTAATACTGCACCACCTAGCTAGAAGTCTCTGATAAAGATGGAAAATTTCAGAGAGGCACAAGATCAGGCAGAGACCAAGAGACAGATCCAGAGAGACAGAAAACAGCAGACATCAGGCTGAAAAAAAAATAATAACCATATAGAACCAGAGAGACAGGCAAAGACATATCCAAACAAGGACAAACAGTTAGGCTCAGAGAGGCAGCCAAAGACAGAAAGAGGACCTGGAAAATTGTACCCAGGAAAAACTAAGAATCAGAGAGACCCAAAAAGGGACAAGCAGACAGAACCAGAAAATGACAGGGATATGCCTATAGAACGAAATACATTCTGCACATTAAAGATAGTCTCAGAGAAGGAGGCAATTAAGACTCTTGAGCATGGCAAATAGATCTAGAGTGGTCAAAAAAAATCGATCCAGAAAGAGTGTTTGCAAATCATATATACAAACCCAGGGTGAGAAAAAGGGAGGGAAAGAGAAGAGAAGAGGAGAAGGTACGAGAGAAGGAAAAAGAAGTAGAAGAAAAAGAAAAAGAAGAGGAGGAGAAGGAAGAAAAGAAAAAAAGTAGGAAGTAGAAGAGAAAAGGGGAGGAGAAGGAAGAAGAAAGAGAGAAGTAGAAGAAAGAAGAGGAAGGAGAAAAGAGGAAATAGGAGGGAGGGAGCTAGAGAGAGAGGAGAGAGAGAGAGAGAGAGAGAGAGAGGAGGGGGAGAGAGAGACAGAGAGGAGAGAGAGACAGAGAGACAGAGAGAGAGAGAGAGAGACAGAGAGAGAGAGAGAGAGAGAGAGAGAGAGAGAGAGAGAGAGAGAGAGACCCACAAAAAGATAGGTCTACCCGTGGAGATACATAAATTATGTATGGACAGCAGATGCAGGCAGCACCATGGTGGTCTCTTCCCTCTCTACATTGGAGTAGTGGAGATGAAGTGGAGGCAATCCACAGATAGGGTTTGTCAAGGGATGAGCTACAAAAAGATCAGGCACCAAGGTATTCAAGAGTAGACATGAAGACATGAACTGGTCAACTGTAAGGATGAGATCTGGGAGGAAAATGGGAACAGAGCAAGGGTGGTGGAATTGGAGAAGATCCGGGCTTGGAATGGCTCAGGATTGGGGAGAGATAGGAAGCAACAGAAGGATCCATGGTTCAGGATTCAGTGTCTTCCCCGTCTGTCAGCTAGTATTTATGCAGCGCCTACTGTGTCCCAAGCAGAAGGCTACAAGGAAAGGTGAGCCCCTGCTTTCGAGTAGATGAGACACTGACCTTGGGAACAACTCTATATAAACAGGTATCTATAAGATGAATTGGGAGTCATCTTTAAGGGAAGACACCAAGACTAAGAAAGGCAGGGAAAGGCTACCTGCGCCAGGGAAGATTTTAGCTGATACTTGAAGGATGTCAGGGAAGCCAGGAATCAGAAATGGGGAGGGACTACACTCCCCCCACGGAGGACAGGTCTGGAGTGGGGAGAGGACCGGGATTACTGGATTGTGAAGTGTGACTGGGGCTAGGGGGAGGGAAAGGAAAGGGAAAGGGGCCCATAAGGAATCAGAAAACTGGAAGCGGATTAACCTGAAGGCGTGATGACAGGAGAAAAGAGCATCCTAGACCCCTGGGAGGATAGAGCTGAAGTGGTAGGGACGGCATTTCAGGGAGGGCCATAAGGGAAGGGGGAGCTTGAGATCCGGGCATCTGGAGACTTGGGGTCTGAACAGGAGAGATCCAGAGAGGTTATGGACAAAACCACAGACTGACAGATCGATCCAGAAGGCAGTCGGAGTGACAGAAAGAGACAGAAAGACCCGGGGGGGGGGGGGGCTGGCACTCGGTGACAGACAAACCCAGGGAGAGATAGACACTTTTCTTAAAGAGTAACGTAGACTTCCGCCTTTGAAGTGATGGAGACCTCAGGAAGGGCAAAAGCATCCAGAGAGCCTGGGAGAGAGAGACGGAAGGACCCAAGAGAAGTGCAATCGGAAAGGACAGAAAGACCGAGAAAATTGGAGTTCCAGACTCACTCAGAGACCAGGGGGGAAAAAGACAGACCCTCGAGCCAGGAAACAAGCGATGGCGGGGAGTGGCAGCAGACCTGAGCCTGCAGCCCCAGGGACTCGGGCTGCTTCGGACAGGTCGGGGAGGACGCGAGACGGCGCTGGACTGAGCTGAAGAGGCGAGGAAGCCGGTCCGGCCGAGAGGCGGCCAGGGGGCGGCGGGAGGTCCCCCCCTCCCAGCAGAGGGCGCCCCGGGTCGCCCCCAGCCCCGGGCCAGCTGCCCCCACCCCTCGGGCCGCGGGGCCTGCCGTGTCTATTTATACCGGCGCGGGGAATCGGACACCGGGCTGGCTGGCCGCGGCGTCGGCGCCCGTCCTCTGCGCGTTCCCCGGCTGGCCGGCCAGCCCTCGGGGGCCATGGAGGCCGACCCGTGCGGCTGCTGCGAGCGCCTGGTGCTCAACGTGGCCGGGCTGCGCTTCGAGACGCGCGCTCGGACCCTGGGCCGCTACCCGGACACGCTGCTGGGCGACCCTGGCCGGCGGCGCGCCTTCTACGACCCGGCCCGCGGCGAATTCTTCCTGGACCGCCACCGGCCCAGCTTCGACGCCATCCTCCACTACTACCAGTCGGGCGGGCGCCTGCGGCGGCCGGCGCACGTCCCCCTGGACGTCTTCCTGGACGAGGTGGCCTTCTACGAGCTGGGCGCCGAGGCCCTCGCCAAACTCCGCGAGGACGAGGGCTTCGCGGCCGAGCCCGAGCGCCGGCTGCCCCGGCGGCCCTTCGCGCGCCAGCTCTGGCTGCTCTTCGAGTTTCCCGAGAGCTCGGCCGCGGCCCGCATCGTGGCCATCGTCTCGGTGCTCGTCATCCTCGTCTCCATCGTGATCTTCTGCCTGGAGACCCTCCCCGACTTCCGAGACGAGCGCGATGGCCAGCCCGGGGGCGGCCCGGGGCCGGTGAGCTGGGGGTCGGGGGGCGAGGGAGGGAGGTGAGCCAGGGCACCCGGGGGTGGTGGCCGGGAGAACCGAGAGGACCACAAGGGGCTGGGGGACTGGCTCGGAGGAGGAGAGGGGAAGCGAGTGGACGATGAGGCTGAGAAATGACAGAGGGGACTGGAGAAGGTCAGAATGGGGCAGGGGGTAGAGGCTGGGAGGAGGTAGAGGGAGGACAGGGCACCGAGAGCAGGCAGAAGTGGGGAGAAAGATAGCAAGGAGAAAATAGAGGAAGGTGGGGGGGGTGCAGAGAATCAGAGGAGATCAGACCAGGCTGGGAAAAGTGGAAGGGGGGAGGGGGCAGAGGACAAAAGGAATTGGAGAACGGTGGAGAGAAGGGACCTGGGGAGTTAAAAGTTGGGGGGGGTCAGGAGGGGTTGAGAAAGTTGGGGGTGAACAGAAGGAATTTGAGAAAGTCTGGGGTAAACAGAAGGGACTTGAAAAAGTCAAAGGGGGCCAGGGCCAAAGGGATGTAAAAGGCTTTGGAGAGCTCTGAGACAAAGAGACCTGGTTCAGAGTGTGAGACAGAGCTCAGGGCAGCTAGGATGCAGCCTAATGGGGTCAGAAACATGGGCGGGGGGGAGAATTCTCTGCCCTTCTCAGTCAGAGACAGTGAAAGAGGCACAGAGACCCAGTGTCTCCATCCTCAGTCTCCAAGTGGGGGAGGTGGGGGAACAAAATTTGCCTTGTTCCTGTGGGGGAAGTCCTTGAAACCCTTTGGAAATGTTCCCAATGCAGACTCAGTTCATTTCTTCAGTAGCCTTCCAACCCTGGTGTCTAACCTTCAACCACCAACTCCTGAGTTCCTCTGACATTATTTTCCCCCCAAGTCTACACTAACTAACCCAGGGATCTAGGTGTCTGGACCCCCAGTAGGCAAGCCGGAGACCTGACCTTCACTAGTACTAGAGGCTCCCCCAGAGCCCTAATTCACTCCCCAGTGACACCTTCTCATTGACCTGCTCCCTTTCACAGCTCCCACCAGTGCGGTCCAATGGCTCCCAGCCAGCACCACCTCTACCACCACTTCCGAGGCTGCCATTCGATGACCCCTTCTTCCTAGTGGAGACACTCTGCATCTTCTGGTTCTCCTTTGAGTTCCTGGTGCGTCTGGGTGCCAGTCCAAGCAAGACAGCCTTCTTCAAGAATGTCATGAACCTAATTGACTTTGTGGCCATCCTGCCCTACTTCGTGGCCCTGGGTACAGAGCTGGCCCGGCAGCGGGGTGTGGGTCAGCCTGCCATGTCCCTGGCCATTCTGAGAGTCATCCGCCTGGTGCGTGTATTTCGCATCTTTAAGCTGTCCCGCCACTCCAAGGGCTTGCAGATCCTGGGCCAGACACTGAGAGCATCTATGCGTGAGCTGGGCCTGCTCATTTTTTTTCTCTTCATCGGTGTTGTCCTCTTCTCCAGTGCAGTTTACTTTGCTGAGGTCGATGGGCCCCCCGATTCTGGCTTCACCAGCATCCCTGCCTCTTTCTGGTGGGCCGTAGTGACCATGACAACCGTGGGCTATGGGGACATGGCACCCACCACAATAGGTGGCAAGATTGTGGGCTCCCTCTGTGCCATTGCTGGCGTCCTCACCATCTCCCTGCCCGTGCCCGTCATTGTCTCCAATTTCAGCTATTTCTACCACCGGGAAACAGATGGAGAAGACACTGGGAGATATCGGCATGTGTCTACACAGCCCTGTTGCCCTCCTGAGACCCCAGAGGGCAAGGCTAATGGGCTTGTTGGGGGCAGTGGAAAGCACTTGGTCACAGAGGTGTGAGAGGTCCAGTCCAGTAGTGGGAAGAAATGTGCAGATACAAGAGTGATGGCGTTAGAGCTGGGTTGTTAGGTGGCATGGGAAGCCTGGCAAGTGTTTTAAGATCGTTTTGTGATGGTCCATGAATTCTAGGAGTCTGAAGGAGACATGAATTTCACTGAATTCTATTAAGTCAAATGGGTTTCTTTTGAGTTGGGATTGAGTCCTGTGAGTAGCTGTGGGGGCAATGGGATTGAAATAGATCGAGTTATGTTGAATCCAGTGAATCTTAAGGAGACAGGGATTTGTGGCTGGCTTAGTGTTTGGATCATGTGAATCTTTGGAGGCCACATGGTGGTGTGCCCATGGGCTTCTGGTCATGTGCCCATATGTGTCTGGGACCTTGTGCTTTTTTTGCATGGCATGAGTTCTCTGAGAACCAGGAGCTCGTGGTTCTGTTGGGTTTTCTCAGGCTCTGACTGGCTTTTGGTTCTTGTCTTGTATGTTTCTGAGAGCCTTGGAATTATGTGGGGTTGAGTTGGGTTATCGTCCAACTTCAGAACTTAAGGAGACCTCAGAAAGCATCTTGTCTACCTTGTATCTGAGCAGAAATTTCCTCTGTCATCCAAAGAAAAAAAAAGCATTCATCCATCCTCTTCTTGGAGATTTTGAGAGGTGGGGAACTCATACTACCTCACAAGGAAGCCATTCCACTTTTGAATAGCTCTCATGCCATCTTCCCACTACTCCCAGGTCTGCTTTCAGGGGACAATGTAAGTCTTTAAGAGTTTTTCAAGTGTTTCAAGATTGTCTCATGTCTGCTCAAAGGCTTCTCTTCTCCATGAGAAACAGTCCTCATCCCTTCAATTCATCTTGCTTTGATATGGGCTTCAACATTTCTCCTTGATAAGACTCCTCTGATGGGGGGAGTAGGGCAGAGGACAAGGCTGTCACCTCCCTTATCCTGGACCTTGCCCTTACTGATGCAGACCAAGATCTACTGAGCATAGGGGGCTATCACAGTGCCAGCTCGTTCCATTTGCAGTCCCTCCAAGACCCACAAAACATTTACCAAAATGACTTCATGAGCATATCTCCTCCATCCTGTATCTTGCTGATTTTTTTTTGACCCAAGTGTGGAATTTTAAATTTATTCTTGCTAAATTCCATCTTATTAGATCAGATTCAGAATTCCTGGATTTCTAATCTCAATTATTTAGTGGGGCCAAATGGGTTAAGCTATTTTACCTAGTTTCATTTCATCTGGAATTTGAGAGACTTTTATTTTCTTCTAAAAATTATTGATAAACACACACACATGCATACACAGAGTATGGGGCTGGGGAGAGATCCTTGGGACACTCTACTAGAGACCTTCCAGGTTGACATAGGTCTCATAAGCAGCACTCTTCCCCCCCCCCCCCAGCTAGCCATCAGTGTTTGAACCTCCCTAACCGAGCTATCAATTAGCACTGCCCACATTCTTCCACTCCATTCACAGCAATGGCAAAGAAACTTCTATATGACTTGGATTGAATTGGGATGAGTTGCATTGGTTGGGTGGCTTCATGGAATCTCTGGAGGGTCTTGTTGAATTGGATTAAAGAGTTGAGTCTTGAGCTTTGCGAAACCTGGATAGGTTGAGTCCTGTTGGTATGTGATGAGTCTGGAGGAGTTGGGAGCACTGTATGGTTGTACAAAGAAGCCTTTGGGCTGGGTGTCAGGAGAGCTTGGGTTCTAGGGCCATCTTCCCCATGCACTAGTCTCTTCTCTGTCCTTATTGGTCTCAGTGATATAGTGGTCATGGCCCTCTCCAGAGCCCTAATTCTCTATTCAGTTGTGTGGCTTTATTCTTTTCATTGCAGTTGTACAGCTCTGTGAAAAATATGGATGTAAATGTAGTTGTGTTTGTGTAAAGTCACAATTGACTGCCGCATGAGCTGCCTAGGCTGTGTGGATGGGGTCTGTTGGGGTGTGTATCACTTTTCTGGATGGTGCTGGCTGAATGGCATTGCTGAGTTGATTAGTAAGTTGTTGTGAACTTGTGTCTGAGTCTTTTAGATTCCAAACTGTGGGTCCCCCTTTTCTCACCCCTTTTACCTCCTCCTCAGCTATTCTAACCCTTAGCTGCCCCCTCCCCCAGGCAAAGAGCTTCCCAGTCTTCCATCCAAGTGACTCATGCATCTTGGTATTGACAGTACGCTGATCCTGAGCCCGGCCAGGAACAATGATGGGAGGTAGAGAGGAGATGACAGGAAAGGCCCATAGGTAGAAGGAGGCAGACAGAGAGAGATACAGATTGTGAGGGAGAGGGAGAGAGATACACAGAGATACACAGACAGACAGACAGAGAGACTCAGAAAAAAAAATCGGGGACAAGCAGAGATGCTTTCCCAAGTTCCCTTCTTCAGGTACTGGGACAGAGTAGACAAACTAAGGTTAGGGTTGGGGGAGAAGTCACGGAGGCATTAACTTGGAGCAAGAACAGTGGGCGTGAGTGGGCTGGGGCTGGGATGAACCCAATCCTCTAAATAAACAGCCTTAGCCTCCCCTGTATTGGCGTGATCCTCAGCTGAGCAGAGGAAGGGGGACCCAGACTGGGGGGGGGGGGCAGAGAATCACAACCTGGGGACACCCAGTCGCCTGCACTGGGCCTAAATTTAGGGCTGGGATGGCCCCCAGGCCAGGGTATCCGATGTCTGGCACCTAAAAATAGCCGGAGGGGGGAAGGGAGGAAAGGAGTCCCCAGCCTTCTGGGTCTCTGGTGTCCCTCCCTCCATCTCTCTCTGTCTCTCTGTTGTGTCTCGTCCTCATCTCTGTGTGTGTCTGGGTCTCTTATCTGTGCACAATGACATCTCTTGCCCTCCTCCCCAGGACTGCAAGTCCCTTGAGGACAGGCACCCGCCACCACATCCCCAGAGGCCGGCTCCCCAAGCTGGCCCTCAATAAACACTGACTGAATTGAAGCTCCCCGGCTCGCTGTGGCTCTGTTTCTGTGTAGCCCACTCACATTCTCCCTGTTGCCCTCCCTCCGCGTTTCCCAGAGCTTGGGGCCCTGGGGGAGGCTGACCCTGGGGCTGGGGCCTGGCCAGGGAAATGGGGCTCCTGTCTCCCCACTTCTGTCTCTGTCTAGACCCTTATCTTTCCCGGGGCGCCTGGTTTGTGTCTCCCTCTGGGAAAGGCCCGAAATGGGGGGGGGGGGACGAACTGCCCCCACTGACACATCCCTGGCACAGGAGAGGAGGAAGCTGGGCCAGGACGCCTGGGTCCAAGAAGGGGGGAGGGGCGGGAGGCGGGAGGCCGGATTCTCCTCTCGGAGCGGCCAAGGTGGACGGTGGGGGCGGGGTCGGCGGCCCCGCCCGGGCGGGAGGAGCCGCCCAGCGCCCGCCCCCTGTCCCGGAGCGGGCCGCGCCACGCGCGGAGCCGGGCGCCAGGGAGCAGCGGCCGCCGGAGCCCCGAGCCCAGGCGGGTGCCCCAAGTAAGGGCCGGGCCGCAGGTCCGGAAGGAGGGAGGACCGGTATTCGGGGCTTGGGGCCCGCCCTGGGTCCAGGGGGCGGGGCCTGCAGGAGCCCGGGGGCAGGAGCCGGTGGGGAAACTGAGGCAGGAGGCAGACGGGGCCCGGCCCAGGCGCCGGGCAGCCGGAGGGAAGCGGGGAGGGCTCAGCGGCGCTGCGAGCCCCGGCTCGGGATCCGCTTTGTTTCCCGTTAGCTGGGGGCCAGGCTGCCTGGCTCCCCGAGGGGGCGGGGGCCGAGCCCGGCCGCCCGGGTCCCCCCTTCCACCCTTCCCCTTCCTCCCGCCCCGACTCCTCGCCCGCCTCCGCCCGGGCGGCTGCTGCAGGTATGTGCAACTGAAGTCCTGGGCGGGTCCTGGCCTGTCCCAATTCGGAGGGAACATTCCTGGGAGACGCCTCGAGGACCCAGGAGTCCAGCCCCCTCCCCCTTGGGGTCCAGGCGGCCGACCCCCACCCCCCGCCCCCTTGGGGGTCTCAGGCGTCCCTGCCCCCCCCCCGAGGAACCTAGACTTCCTTGCCTCCCTCCGTCTCAGGAACCTTGGTGTCCCCCCCTCGCAGCTATCGCCCCTTGGGGACCCAGGCTTCCTGGCCCCCAGCCCCCTCCGCTGTCTGGGAGATGGATGGGCCGGGAGGGACATAATCTTTTCCAGCCCTTGAGCCTCATCTATCAGCCGCCTCCCCTCCCCGACATCTGCTTCCCATCCCGGCCAGGTTCCCGTCACCTGGGAAGGGGGCCTGCGCAGAGAGCCCCGGTCTGGGGGAGGGGATGCCTGGGTCCTTCGGGGGGACGTGGGGGAGACTCGCTCCCAAGCTTCTCTCCTTTTGTCTCCCAGGTGGTCGCCCCCCTCTCCCTCTCCCTCTCCTGGGATGGCCGGGAGGAGGGGGCCCCGGGAGACCCTAACAAGGGACGGTCAGAGCCCAGGGCCCAGGAGGATGTGGCCCTGAGCAGTCCGGTAAGCCGGAGACCCTCCGCTACTCCTACTCTCCCCCCCCCTACTGCTCTTGCTCCCCCTTTCCCTCTGGGCTCCCCATCAGAAATGAAAGGGGGCTTATCAATCCGAGTCCCACGTCTCCCTCTTGCAGATGGGGGGGGGTCTGGGGCCCTCCTAGAGACAGAGGCTTTCCCCGGGGAGTCCAGCCCTGCCTTCTGCTCCCCACCCCTCACCCCCATCCTCCCCCTTGGCTCTGACCGTCGGGCCTCTCTTTACCAGGTGGCCACAGAGATGCTTCTCCCATCCAACTCGCTCCACATCTGGCTCTTTCTTCTCTGGGTCCTCCCCAGCGTGGCCCCCCAGGAACTCCCACCATTGCCCCCATTCCCAGGGCCCGAGTGGGACCTGTTGTCCCCACGGGTGGCCCTGTCCCGGGGGGCCCCGTCGGGGCCCCCACTCCTCTTCCTCCTGGAGGCCTCCCTGGCAGCAGCCCCAGCCAACCGGAGCCGGCGGGAGGCTGGGGCGGGAGCGGAGGCTGGACGTCGGGGCGAGCTGGCTGTGTGTGACGCAGTCAGCGGCTGGGTGACGGACCGCAGGACGGCTGTGGACCTCCGGGGCCGCGAGGTGGAGGTCCTGGGGGAGGTGCCCGCAGCAGGGGGGGGGCCCCTGCGCCAGTACTTTTTTGAGACCCGATGCAAAACGGCGGGGGAGGCGGGAGGCGGGGCCGGCTGTCGAGGGGTGGACCGACGGCACTGGGTGTCTGAATGCAAAGCCAAGCAATCTTATGTCCGGGCGCTGACCGCAGACGGGCAGGGCCGAGTGGGCTGGAGGTGGATCCGCATAGACACGGCTTGTGTGTGCACTCTGCTCAGCCGGGCCACTGTGGGGGGGCGAGCCTAATTCCACACAGACTGGCTGTGTGACCTTGGGAAATGCCTCCCGCTCTCAGGGCTTCAGTATCTCTTCCTCCCGCTCTTGGCCCTCCCCAGGATGACGGGGGCTCACCGAAGCCGGTAGCTGAGAACTTCATTCCTATTCAAACTAGAGAGCACCGGGTCCCACCTGGCACATTTTGCACCTGGGAAGACTGAAGGGGAGGGGACTTAGCCAAGGTCACACTGCTTGATCTGGGAAGTTCCATTCTCTCAAGTGACCACCTGGTTGAACCGAAGGATTCTGAGTGCAATCACCATTTGAGGTCACTTTCTGGGAGCCCACAGAAGACTAGCAAGTCCCATGATCACAACCCTCAAAGTTCCAAGACAGAGGCACAGATCTGGAGCAGAGGGACTCTTCACTCGAGGGCAGAAGCCCCCCACACTCAGAGCCATCCCACCAGGGGCCCTGATGTTTGGAGAAGGGGTCCCTGTCCCTGGAAGTATTCAAGTAGAAACAGCAGCGGGGACTTTTCCTGGGCAAAGGGATCGTGAACTGGACCATGTCCAAGCTCCCATCCATTTGTAAGGGTCCCAATGGAGGAGCTGCTCTGTCCCTATCTGGGCCAGGCTGGTGGGAGACAGGCAGCTCCTAGCCCAGGGTCAGAGGAATCAAAGAAGATTGATGCTGAGAGCCACAGTTTTCATGCCCTCCATCCTCCCATTTAAGGGTTACTGGATTCTGCCTGCTTTGGGTCCACCAGGACCATGAGCCCGACAGTGGGCCATGCCCTCAATGGCCTTCAGGGTTGAGGAAGGGTGCCTGGGAGCTTACGCTCTGGCCCTGGGTCCCTGATTTCTCAGGTTTTTGTCCTTGTCTGTGTCACCCTCAGAGTTCATCTCTGGAATTTTCCCCAATGTTTTTGTGAGTTTTGTCTAATGTTCTCTAGAGGTGCCTGTTATTTGTGGTTCTTTCTCTTGTGAGCATATATATGAATCTACACATATATTTCTATGCTATCTGTCTTTCTGTCCCTCTGACTTGGGTCTCTCTTGCCTGTGGCCTCCTGTGTCCAAGTTTTAGGAAGTGCCTGCTCCTCTCCAGGTCTCTGACCTGCTAGCTCCCTCTCTCTGGGTATTTGTCCCTGCTGCCCCTCCCCCTTCCTTCTCTTAGGGGATCTTTCTCTCTCTCCTTCTGTATTTGCCAGCCCCTCCTCACGTTTATTGTTTTTTCTCTGTCTCTCCCCATCTCTCCCTCATGCTGTGATTCCAGTCCTTCACCTGGAGTCTTACTGAGCTTCTCTCCCACCTCCGCCCTCATCCCCACCCCCACCCCTACCCCACCCCCTCTTCCCCATAGGCTAGACCCAAGCTTCAGCAGGTTCTCTCTGTCTCCTGGGCAACGGCATCAACAGTGGGGGCGGTGGAGAGGGGCCGCCGAGGAGGAGGTCAGGCCTGGTTCGCCCATGGCAGGTCTCACTCGGCCATCTCCCTGTAACCTCCGGAGCACCCCCCGCAAGTGTCCTGGCGGGCCTAGGTTACCCCGGGCAGACTGGCAACGACTCAGCAGCGGTGTGGGCATCCCCCCTGGTTCAGACTTTCCCTTTCCCTCCATTAAAGTGCGGGTGAGCAGGCCCCTCCAGCTCCGAAGGGCATGAGGGCCAGAGGAGGGAACAGCTGGACCCCCGCAAGGGGCGGGGCTGGACTCCCAAGGGGGCGGACCTAGGGGAGGGGGTGCGGAATACAGCTATTGGGGAGGGGGAGGAATGCAGCGGCTGGGGAGGAGGGAGTTCACTGGGGGGGGGGGCAGTGGCAGGATGGGGGGAAGTGTACCAGTCGGGCGGGGGCCTCCGGTCTTCCTCTTTACCACAACCTTCCCCCCTCCTCCCCACTCAGAGCACTCTCCACGAAAGCCTCCCCCCAGCGGCCGAGCAAGACTCCCGGGTCCTGGACTTCGACGAGGTCTTGGGGCGCTGGGAGACGAGCACGGGGGCGGCGCACGGCCCCAAGACGCACGGGGGCATCTATGAGCAGCGCGCCTACTCGCTCACGGCCAGGGTCGGGAAAACGCTGGGGATCAAGAAGTCTGCGGAGGTGAGCAGCTGGGACTCGGGGGGACGGGTCTCGGGGGGGGGGGCGGGCCGAGGGCTCCAGCGTCCCTGTCTTTGGTCAGCTCCAGCTCCGGCCCTGTCGGAACCCTTTGACCATGGCGAACCAGACAAGTGAGATGAAGGAGAAGTACCAGGGCCATCCCCAGCCGCGCCCCGAGCCCGTCCGGTGGGAGCTGGCCCACCACCACAAGCAGGGGCCTAGCCTGGTAAGGCCGCCCCTCCCCCCCAGGGCTGGGGCTGGAGGGGGCTGAGGCTGGCCGCGTGCTGAGGCCCGCGCGCTCCCCCCACCCCCTAGACCAGGAACCCCTCCAGCAAGAGCCCCGCCGTCTCGGGAATGCCCTTCTACATCCCGGACCTGGGGGTGTTAGACCACCGCCAGCCCTCTCTGACGACCACCGCCCGGGACTTCGGCTACTGCAGCAGGTGAGCTCCCGGGCCCCTCGGAGCTCCCCCCACCCAGGGGGAAGGAGGGGCCCCTCTCCCGGAGCGGCCCCGCCCCTTCGGGGACCCCGAGTTCTGATCCAGGCCCTGCCGTCGGTTGCGCAGGAAGGAGCGGGCCGCCGGCTACCGGAAGATCGACAAGGTGTTCAAACAGCGTCGGCTCGAGCCGCCGGAGCCCCTGGCACGGGGGGCCCACCTGGGCCAGGCCTATCGCCGGGTCCCCCATCGGGGGGCCCTGAGCCAGACCCAAGAGTCCTACCCGCCCGGCCAGCACCCACTGCGCCTGGCTGACCGCTTCTGCCCGATAGATGTCCCCTGGGCCCAAGTAAAGCCCGTGCTGGCCCTGCAGACGGTACCCCACGTCTACCAGACGGAAAACGCTCGCTATGGCAGCTCCAAGCACACCTTCGTCTGAACTCGGGGCGCAGGCGGGGGGCGGGGTCCCCGGGGTCCCCCCCAGCAGGCACAGGGCCCGGGAGACCTTGGCTCCCCACCCCCACCCCACGGCAGCCCGGACTTTGGGCAGATAGATCTGTCTTGGGGGAGGGGCTGCTTGACCTCTGCCCCGCCCCTCCGGGAGAGGTTCCCTTTAGTTCCCCCTTGGGGGGGGCAGTTGGAAGTAACCCTCCCACCTTACTCTCGGTCGTCTAGGGAGGCTTGAGGTGAAGCTGCTAAGGCTGCTGTGCTGCCTCTGCTCCCCCCATCATCACCGGCACCTCCCCTCCTGAGGGATGGGGGCTTGCTTAGAGCTGGGGGGGGGGGGCCACACCTCTAGGAACCGCCTCATTCTTATCACATCAGAGGCTTGTGGTCCAGCCCCAGCCTGCCCACCTGAGACTAGAGGGAGGTGTGACATCCAATCTGGGTGGCCTTGGGCTAGCCTCCTGTCCTAATCCAGTATGGGGACAAGGCTCCCATGCCTGCCCACACCCCAGGGCTGTTTGGGAACCCTAAAGCCATTTAAAGCCTGGTTTGAGTGCAAGCCTTCCAGTGACCTCGGCTGGACCCGCCCCCGCCTGCCCTAGGGATTAGTGTCCAGGTTACCCAACCAAGAGTGAGGAGCCTGGTGGCCTTGCCGCCCCCACCACCTGGGACCTATAAGGTGCTGAGGCTTTGGCCAGAAAGGGGAGCACAGGATGGAGCGATACCAGGTCAGAGCCCAGGACCCGTGCAGCCAGGCACCGGGGCAGCCCAGAGGGGCCCTGGCAGGGCCTCCAGATCCCAGGATTAGGGCGATTTCTAGGCAACCCAAGAGGGAGGTGGGTGGGAGAGGGGTTTCCAGGACCTGGGAAGCCCATGGGGGCAGGAAAGGGACCCTCTAAGACCCTAGAGGCAGATGGGGACCCTAGCTAAGGGTACTCATGTCTATGGGAGGGCTGGAGGTTGGAGGGAGGTCTTGGGATCTCCAGTGCCAGGCTCCCTCCTCAGGAGGTTGAGCTGGGCTCTGCAACCCCCACCCCTCCACTCCCCCCAGAAGCTAACAGTGCTGCTGCTGCTGCTGCTACTAGAGGGAGGCTCCTGGGGAGCCAGCCTCCTTCGCCCCCTGTGTAGACCAACTAATGCCACCCTGGCTGCGGAGAGTGATGCCTGCCCAGTGTGCGTCACCTTCACCACCACCATCTGTGCCGGCTACTGTCCCAGCATGGTGAGGCTCCGGAGGGGCAGAGGGCTGGAGGGCTCTGGGGAAGGGTGGGGCACACCTCCGAGTAGCCACCTCAAGGGGTCCTGTCATCCCTTCCCTCCAGGCACGGGTGCTGCCAGCTGCTTTGCCTCCTGGCCCTCAGCTGGTCTGCACGTACAGGGAACTGAGTTTCTCCTCCATCCGGCTGCCCGGATGCCCCCCTGGCGTGGACCCCATCTTCTCCTTCCCTGTGGCCCTCAGCTGCAGCTGCGGATCCTGCCGCCTGAGCCACTCTGATTGTGGGGGCCCGAGAGCCCACCCCCACCTCTGCACCCGGCCCCACCTTAGCCTCCAACTCCTCTAGGGCCCAGGCCTGGGGCCCCAGCCTTTCCCTTCACCTCTAGGGTGGCACCTTCTAGTCCCTCCTCCCCCCCCAACCCTCAATAAAGGTTTCTCATCTCATCCCTGGTGTCCTGTCTGCCAGCATTCCTGACTAGCACTCTCCTGGCCCCTGGGGTCACCACCTCCTGGGCCCCCCTTCCCCCAGAAAAAAACAAACCTAAGGCATAAGTCATGAGATTTCAAAAAATCTTATACAAAGTCAGAATGTCACAACTCAGATACAAAAATGGGGGGGGGGGATGGTTAGTGCGAATCTGTCTGGGAGGCT
The DNA here is from genome assembly GCF_037893015.1 of Macrotis lagotis. Lineage (NCBI taxonomy): Eukaryota > Metazoa > Chordata > Mammalia > Peramelemorphia > Peramelidae > Macrotis > Macrotis lagotis. The sequence goes on along the minus strand of NC_133658.1, from coordinate 915,781,005 downwards.
CAGGAGGTGTCCATGGTCTCGCCTTCTGTAGGAAAGAGTACAAGGGAGTCAGCAGAAGTTGGCAGGGAGAGTGAGCCCCAGCCCAGAGGGAGGAAGGGAGGAAGCAGGGCTCAGAGCAGACACTCACTGAGCTCATTAAAGAGAAAAGCATCCTGATACTCCTTCATGTACTGGGTGGACCTCGATTCATCCAGGAAGAGAGAGTAGACCCGCTTAATGTCGTCCACCTGGACCTCAGTTCCCTGGGGGGAGGGAGGAGAGGGAGGAAGTGAGAGTCTTGGTGGAGGGGGAGTGAGAGCCCTCCTGAGTCTGGAGGGAGAGGAGGGGGGAAAGCGGAGAGCCCTAAATCTGGGGGTGGGGGGAAGACTGAGAGTCCTACTAAGTCTGGGGAAGCATCAAGAGCTCTCCTGAATCTTCAGGGGGAGGAGGGAGAAAGCTGAGAGACAACCTGAGTCTGGGAGTGGGGGGACAGACTAAGGGCAGGGCAGTGAGGAGGTTTCAGCAGCCCACCTTGCGCTTTCGGCACACCAGGCTGGCAGCTGTGATGAGCTGGATGGCATAGCGCAGAGAGGTTTCCAGCCCGATCCGTGTCAGCACTGTGTAAGCGTCTTCACTCATTTCCACGTCTTCTTCCTCACACCTAGAGTTCTCTCTCAAGTCAAGACCCCTGGCTTCATGCCAGACCCTGGGCAAGACCTCCCCCCACCCCAGCTTCTTCAGTTATGAGAAAGCTCAAGGGCTCTGAAGGGCAGGCACCAACCAAGACCCCACAGGATAGATCCAAGGGAAGCCGCATCCTGGGCCAGGAGCTCTCCAGGCCCTGTTGGAAGCAAGGCCAGGCTCGGCCTCAGGGCTTGCTGCAAGCCTAGCTGGCCCTCAGCAATGCCACACAATTAGCTCTTTGGAGCCCCTTCCCCAGAAGGGCAGTCAAAACCTGCCCTTTTGCTAGGAGCCCCTCTCTCACCGGATTCGGAGGATCTGCTTCGTGTCCTTCTCACTGTAGGGGGTGGTAGAGACGATGAGCAGCCGGTCCAGCAGATCAATGGGAATCCCATGAGGGCTCTGGTAGCTGGTCCCCCGGATTCTGGAGGGGGAGTGAGAAATCATGGTAACTAACTTCTCCCTAGACAAAGGTTGCCCTCCTCCCCAGCAGCCTCACTTCCCTGGCATCCCCCAAGCCCCCATCCCTTAGGGTCCCCATTCCCCTGACTGGGAACTCCCCCCTGACCTAGTGATGCCTCGGTTGGTGGCCATGATGAGCACAGGGGCCATGTCGCTCTCTAGAGCCCGGTTCAGGAAAGAGAAACTTTCGATATCAAGCATGTGGACTTCATCAATGAACAGCACCTGGGCAATGGGGGCGGGGCAGAGGGGGGATCAGAGTCAGCCATCAGCCCCTCCTTGCCCACCCCACCCCCACCTCCCCTGAGTCTCACCCCTGGGATGATCTCTGCTTTGCCTTCCTCTCGCCACTCAGCCACCTTGGCATTGATCTGCTCCCGCACCTCTGACTTGATCTCCCCTGTGTCACCTGCGAAGGACCTGGGGTGAGCGGGTGGGCATGGGTCCCACCCACAGGACAAGGACTGGTCCAGGGAGAGTGGGGAGGAGAGACATGGAGGGAACCCCCAGCCTGAGGCCCACCTGAGAAGAGAGCCAAGAAGCCCTGTGTGCGGGAGTTGATGACATCGATCTCATGGAGAGACACCGTGTGGACAACCTCCTTCCTCTTCTGGAGTTCCCCATCCGGGCACTGAACAAACTTGGTCTGTAGCCATGGGGAGGCGGTGTCGAGGGGAAATACCAATCAGAAGGACAGAGAAAGAGAAAGAGATGAGGAGTGGGGAAGAGGAGGGAGAGAGACAGAGACAGGCAGACAGGCAGATACAGACATGCTGATTCCCCCACCAGCCCAAAGCCAAATCTCAACCCTGCCTCAAGGAGTTCTCAAAGACCCAGGACAAAGATAAGAGATGGGGACATGGGGAGGAAGGCACCCCTGGGCTGGATGGAGACATAGGAGGGTGACCGAGTCGCCCAGGACCTATGAGATGTCTGAAGCCAAGTTATGCAGAGATGGGCTGCCTGAACAGGAGATGGAGCTGGGGGGGGGGGGGGGATCCGTGGGGTGGAGAGGTACCAGAGAAAATAGGAGTGAGATATGAGTAGGAGAGCTATGAGTGTTGGGGAGTGATGAAGGGAAAGACAGTGGTGAAACAGGCATGGGATGTGAAGGAAGGTGGAAGAACTGGAGGGGCCCAAAGACAAAGGGGAGAAGGGGGGAAGACGGCCTTGGGGAAGTCAGACAGTGAGCATTTATTAGGCACCTACTGCAAGCAATTGCTGGGCTAAACAATGGGCATATAAGGAAATGCAAAAAACCCAATCAAAGGGAATGTAACAACCAAACAAGCTCTCCAGATGAAGCAGAGGAAAGCCTCCCCAATTTAGCCCAGGAAAACAGACAGACAGGTGGGCAGGAGGATGGAGGGGACGTCCAGGCCTGTGAGAACCATAAAGGAGGTTGGCATCACTGCATGGGGGAACTTCGAGGAGTCAGTCAGGGTTCTGGAATTGATGGTAGATGGGCAAGGGCAGCTCCAGGCCTACAGAATGGAGTGGTGGGAACTCCAGAGAGGCCAGATTAAGGCAGAGTTTAGGCCCAAAGTCTGTCTAGTACCTGGGAGCCCATGGCATCATAGTCCCGGGCACGGGTAAAGGAGCGACCCAGCTTAGATATCTTCCCTGTGGCCTTATCGATGGTGATGACATCTCTGGAAGGAAAGGTGGATGTTAGAGGAGACTCCCCCAACCCTTCTCCCATTCCTTGGGCCTGAGCCACCCTCTGCTTACCCAGCTTGGACCTTCTCCTTGGTGAGGGACTCGATCATTTTGGTACCCAGATCGTAGATGGTCTCCATCTCTGTTGTCTTCAGTGTCAGCTTTCCCACCTTGGAACCCTGGGAGGGGAAAAGCAAGATGTCCTGAGCCCAGCCTGTTCCCAAAGTTCTTGCCCTGCAAGGGCAACACTTGGGACTCCATCTCCTCAAGTTTGGCCACCTCGTCCCTGCCCCCATCTCAGTGTATTTTTCTCTCTAAATTGTTGGAAGAGGATGGCCCGAATCTTGACAGATCTTGGAGTTATGGGATTCTGCAATCACCCAGGATCTCCTGTCCGGCCAAGACCCCCTCACACCTTCCCCAGGCTGAGACTCACGGTGCCTGTGGCAGGACGGTCAATCTGGATCTCTACCACTTCCCCTTCAATGATTTCTGTCTCTTCCCTGGTGGGCAAGAGGAGGGAAGGGTTCAGAAAAATTGAAGTCCCTCCTCCAGGCAACCCCTCCAAGCAGGCCCTGGTGCAGACTGACCCGGAGGTACCCCAAGTCATGAATGCACTTACTTTATCCGGACCCCAATAGACCTGCGGAAGGCCTGGGTCAGGGCCTCTGTCTTGCTCATCTCCAAAGAGAAGATTTCACTGCCAGCAATGGCAGTAAAAGGCGTGTCGGGACCCAGGGCCTGGGCCATGCCTCAGAGGACAGAGGAGAGAAGAGAACTTAGAAGAGTTGCCCCTGCTCCCTCCCACCTATCCTGATCCAGGAGATGCAGAAGCCCAGAGACCCAAGCCCAGAAGTCAATGGAAAGAGCCCTGGCCTGGGGCTCCCAGGATCCACAGCCTCTCAGCCTTCAGCCCCTCTCTGCCTGGCTCCCTCTTCCCTGCGGCCTCAAGTCCTTGCTCAACACAAGCGAGCTAAGGACCTTCCGCCTCTAGAAATGCTCCAAGATCGTCCAGACGCAGGCTCCGTCCCCCCTGACCCCATTCCTCCTCCCCACCCTGCCCAGCCCCAGTTACCCATGGCAATGGCCGTCTTCCCGGTGCCCGGCTGACCGGCAATGAGCACGGCCCGGCCGGCTATCTTGCCCTCCCGGATCATCTCCAGCACCACGCCAGCGGCCCGCCGGGCAGCCAGCTGCCCCACCATTCCCTGGGACACCTGAAGGGGAGGGGGAGGGGGGAAGATCACAGGGGGGCCTCTGGGGAGCACCCCTCGCCCAGGCCCTCGACCCCCTCCTCCTCCCTCCTCCTCTACCTGTCTCGGCTCCAAAGCATCGTCCAAACCCAGGCCTCGGATGTGGGAGTGAGCACCTAGTGGGCAGAGGAGAAACAGAGCACCCCACCGGTGGGCACCTGCACATCGCGGGCACAGCGGCCCTGGCCCTGCCCAGGGGACAGACGAGCACACGGACACGAGCCCCTTGTTGATGGGATGGGGCAGGAGAGTGAGGGGACCAGGGAAGGCTCCCTGGGGGCCACCCCCTCACACCAGGCCTCGGCTCTGCCCACTGGGGTGCAGGAAGGGGTGCCCGGGGGGTGAGGGGACACGCAAATAAGAGGCATCGAGGGGACTTTTAAGGAGATGCAAGGGGGGACACGGTCGGGGGCCAGTGCCGGGGGCCATCTGGCAGGGGCCCAAAGGGGAGCTGGGGGAGGGAAAGGGAGGAAAGGCGAGCTCAAAGCGGGGGCCCCGGCGTCAGCCCGACCGGAAGGGCCCCCACTCACCGATGCGCTCGATCCGCGTCACGTCGCGCACCTCGGGGACCTTGGTGGTGGGGGCCTGGGGGGGGGGGAGAGCGCTGAGCGCCGAGGCCGGGGGCCCCCGCTCCCGGGCCCCCCGCACGCACCCGCCCCCTCGCCCCCCCGCGCCCGCTCCCGCGCCCCCCTGCGCCCCGCCCCCTCGCCGGGCCGCCCCGGCTTCCCCCCCCGCGCCCCCCCTCGCCGGGCCGCCCCGGGTTCCCCCCCCGCGCCGGGCCGCCCCGGTTTCCCGCCGCGCAGCCCCCCGCTCCGGGGCCCGCCCGCGGAGGCAGCCGGGCGGGGCGGCCTAGGCGCCCCCGGCCCGCGCCGGCCCCGATCCCGCGGCCCCGGCTCACCGTGGTTGCCATGTCGCGCTCCAACCGCCGCTCGTCCGCCGCCGAACAGGAAGCGGAAGCGCCTGCTGGCCCCGCCCCCCGGCGGCCCGGCGGCTGCTCTAGGCCGCAGCGGGCCTCCGGCGCCTCTCGGTGGCACAGGCTGGGGGAGGGGGAGGCGGCCGGGTGCGCCGGAGGTCCGGGAAATGTCGACACTTCCCCTTTAAGATCCTCACGTCCCCCACGCGCCCTTGCGCCCCGTTTGGCTCCGGCGCGCCGCCTCGGCCCGCGGCCCGGAGACGGACGTGCCTCCTCGGCCAATCGGGAAACGGGACCGCGCGTCCGGCCCCGCCCCCCGGGCGCCGAGCCCGGCATCCGGACCAATCGGGTCAGTCGCTGCCTCGCGTCCCGCCCCCGCCGGCTCCCTCCCGCCCGGGACGGAGCGAAGGCCGCGGCGAGCCAATCAGGGGGCGCGGTCCGGGGGGGGCGGGGCGAGGCCCGGAGGGGCCGAGGGGGCCGGCTCCCGCAGCGGCCAGGGGCCCAGAGCCGCCGCCTCCGCCCCGGCCTGCGCCTCGGCCCGCGCCCCGGCCCGCGCCCCGGCCCGCGCCCCGGCCTCCGCCCCGGCGCCGGGGCCCCCGCAGCCATGCCGCTCAGCCGCAGCCTGTCCGTGTCCTCGCTGCCCGGCCTGGAGGACTGGGAGGAGGAGCTGGACCTGGACAACGCCGTGCTCTTCGAGGTGGCCTGGGAGGTGGCCAACAAGGGTGAGCGCCCCCGAGGGCCAGGGTGGCACCCCGGGACGGGGGCAGGGCAGGGTGGCACCCCGGGGAGGGGGCGGGGCAGGGGGACCTCCGGGGAGGGGGCAGGGCAGGGTGGCACCCCGGGACGGGGGCAGGGCAGGGTGGCACCCGGGGAGGGGGCGGGGCAGGGTGGCACCCGGGCAGGGGGACCCCCCCAGTAGAAGGGAGGGTCAAGGGGCTCGGGCAGAGTCCGGGGGCCCTAGGGGGAGAGGTGCCCCCGGCCCCCCACGTCTCTCTTCCCGGGCTGGGGGGAGGGGACGCCCCGTTGGGAGAAGGGGGTGGAGGGGAGGGGCGTCCGGAGCCGCGGGTCCCCGGGCTTGGGGGCCCCCAGGAGGAGCCTGGGAAACGCAGGAACGTGGAAGGGCGGGGCCTGGGGGGTCCTAGAACCCAGAAGGGGTGCTCCTGGAGGAGAGAGGGGAGAGAGGGGAGACGGGGGTCCTTAGCCTGCAGGGCAGGTCCCCAGTCTGGGGAGCTGGGTCTCTGGGGTCCCGAGGGCAGCCTGGGCCAGGCCTGGGGGGGGGGGGGCCTGCTCTGGAGCAGCCCCCTGGAAGCAGGGTGCCCCCCAGTGGAGGGGGCAGGGCAGAGTGAGCCCCCTCAGAAAGGGGGGCAGGGCAGGGTAGCACCGCCTGAGGGGAGGACAGAGTAGGCTGACCCCAGCTCTCTGGCAGTGGGGGGCATCTACACGGTGCTTCAGACCAAAGCCAAGGTGACTGGAGATGAGTGGGGGGACAATTACTACCTGGTGGGACCCTACACGGAGCAGGGTGTGCGGACCCAGGTGGAGCTCCTGGAGCCCCCCAGCCCGGCCCTGCAGAGGACCCTGGACTCCATGAACAGCAAGGGCTGCAAGGTAGGAGCAGCTCAAGGAAACTGAGGCCGGGAGTGCGGCGGGACTGACCCAAAACCCAGGGTCCTCTCTGGGCATGGCCCCCCACCGCATCTGGGCCCAATCACACTTGGGATCTCAGAGCCTGGGCCAGGAACCGGCAGATGGGGCCCCAGTGGCCAGGGTGGACCAGTGAGGGGCTGCCCCGGGCGTGGGCCTGTCCCCAGAGAACCCCAGGCAGGTGCTGACCATGTGATGGGAGGAGGGCAGGGTCACAGCCTAAGAATAGCCCCCCTCCCCCCTCGGTGGAAAGGGCAGCAAACAGCTGGGAGGGGGAAGGGCTACAGAGCTTCTCTGTTGGGGGCGGCCCAGATGGAGAGGGGGGTAGTGATGGGGGTGGCAGATGAGGGAGGGGGAGGTGGTGGACCCGAGGACTTCCCGAAGGGCCCCCATTGTTTGAACTGCCCTGATGGGAGGGGAAAGGACAGCCGGGAGGGTCCCACTCAGGTGCCGGCCTCTCCAGGTTTACTTTGGTCGCTGGCTGATTGAGGGCAGCCCCCCTGTGGTGCTGCTGGACGTCGGGGCGGCCGCCTGGGCCCTGGAGCGCTGGAAGGGGGAGCTCTGGGACACCTGCAGCATCGGGGTCCCCTGGTATGACCGTGAAGCCAACGACGCCGTCCTCTTTGGTTTTCTCACCACTTGGTTCCTGGGTGAGGTAGGGACCCCGGGGCCCAGAGCCCGGTCCTGTTTCCTCCCTACCCCTGACCCCCCCCCCTTGGGACCCCAGACCCAGGGCAGCAGAGGGCAGCAGGGCTCCTCTGTCTCTTCTGCAGTTTTGGGCTCAGTGTGAAGAGAAGCCGTTCATCGTGGGCCACTTCCACGAGTGGCTGGCGGGCGTGGGTCTCTGCCTGTGCAGGGCCCGCAAGCTGCCCGTGGCCACCATCTTCACCACCCACGCCACGCTGCTGGGCCGCTACCTCTGTGCAGGAGCTGTGGACTTCTACAACAACCTAGAGAATGTGAGGCGCTCCCCGAGGTTAGGGGGTGGTCTGGGAGAGGCTGGCCCCTGAGCTCCCTGCTCGTGAGGGGCACCCCAAAATGGAGGGGTTTAGGAGAGGTCAGGCCCCTAACTCCCCATTCCACCTGCAGTTCAACGTGGACAAGGAGGCTGGCGAGCGGCAGATCTATCACCGCTACTGTATGGAGAGGGCGGCCGCCCACTGTGCTCACGTCTTCACCACTGTGTCGCAGATCACAGCCATCGAGGCACAGCATCTGCTGAAGAGGAAGCCAGGTGAGGGGGTGGGCCTGATACCTTACCTTAGTGCTTTCTCCTGGAGGGGGCCCTGAACAAGTTCCCTAACCCTGCCTGTCTGCCTCAGTTTCCTCATCTGGAGAGCCAGGGGTCCCTGGCCTCTGCAGAGTGTTGTGAGACCCACTATATGTATAGGACGCCTAAACAAAGAGGAGTCGGCCCCCAGTCGATACTTGGTCAATTCGTGTTGGAAACTAGTGGATAGAACGTGGGTGACCTTGGGCAAGTCACTTAACTGCACTGCCTTGCCAAAAAAAAAATACTTAAAAACTAAAAAAAAAAAATTAGTCCCTGAGGCTTCCTGTGTCCCACCCCCATCCTGCCCTAGGGCCACACTGCCTTAGGGAGGGAGGGAGGCTCAGGCCTGGAACCCAGGGAGGGGCCCCAGTGCCTCAGCGCCTGCTGCCTCCACCACTCCAGATATCGTCACCCCCAATGGGCTCAACGTGAAGAAGTTCTCGGCCATGCATGAATTTCAGAACCTTCATGCCCAAAGCAAGGCCCGGATCCAGGAGTTTGTGAGGGGCCACTTCTATGGGTGAGGGACCCTTGGGGTAGGGGTAGGGCATGTGGGGCCTGGGAGCTGCCTGTGATTGGTCCGGGCTGGGTGCTCTGGGGGGCCTCATGGCTGGCAAGTGGGTTGATGGTGGCCATCCTCCCACCAGCCACCTGGACTTCAACCTGGACAAGACCCTGTACTTCTTCATCGCCGGCCGCTACGAGTTCTCCAACAAGGGCGCCGATGTCTTCCTGGAGGCCCTGGCCCGCCTCAACTACCTGCTCAGGGTCAGGCACCCATGAGATGCCGGTCAGGGAAGGGCAGAGAAGCAGTGGGAGGGAGATGGGGGCACCAGGCTCTGACCCCCCCCACCCCCACCTACAGGTGAATGGGAGTGAACAGACCGTGGTGGCCTTCTTCATCATGCCTGCGCGGACCAACAACTTCAACGTGGAGACCCTCAAGGGCCAGGCCGTGCGGAAGCAGCTCTGGTGAGGCCTGCCCCTACCCGCCTCCGGCCCGGCCACAGCTTTCTCTCTTCCTGCCTGGCCCTGCCAGGCTGGTTTCCCTCCCCTCCCACTTCCCTCTGTTTCCTGTCTCTCCCCTCCCCTGCAGGGACACAGCCAACACTGTGAAGGAGAAGTTTGGCAGAAAGCTCTATGAGTCCCTCCTGGTGTGAGTGATGGGGCCGATGGGGTGGGGGGTGGCGTCTCCTGTCTGCCCTTCCCCTCTGGCTGCTCCTCTGACCCCTAGCCCCTTGCCTCCCTCAGCGGCAGTCTCCCCGACATGAACAAGATGGTGGACAAGGAGGATTTCACCATTATGAAGAGAGCCATTTTTGCCACGCAGGTAGGGCCACCCAGCAGGTGCCTGGTACTGTGGGCCAGGGGGGTCTGGGCCTCCCGACCCCCTGACCAGCTCCCTGCTCCCCTCAGCGGCAGTCATTTCCCCCTGTGTGCACCCACAACATGTTGGATGACTCCTCGGACCCCATCCTCACCACCATCCGCCGCATCGGCCTCTTCAACAGCAGCGCTGATCGGGTCAAGGTGATGTCCTGCAGCCCTCTTGAGTGAGCCCCTTCGGAGGGGCTGCCTCACTACACCGCTGGGGTGGGGGGTGTCACCTGGGAAAAGCTTTCTAAGGGGCTGGCCCTTGACCTGTGTGCCAGGAATCCGGCCCTCTCTGGCCCTTGGCTTAACCAACCCCTCCCATCTCCCCTCTCCCCAACCCCAGGTGATCTTCCATCCCGAGTTCCTCTCCTCCACCAGCCCCCTGCTCCCCGTAGACTATGAAGAGTTTGTCCGGGGCTGCCACCTGGGAGTCTTCCCATCCTACTATGAGCCTTGGGGCTACACACCAGGTGTGGGGCTGGGGGGCCCCTGGGAGAGGATTGGGGGGGGCCTGGAGGGGGACAGCTGATAACCAGGCCCCTCTTCCAGCCGAGTGCACCGTCATGGGGATCCCCAGCGTCTCCACCAACCTGTCCGGCTTCGGCTGCTTCATGGAGGAGCATATCGCCGATCCCTCCGCCTACGGTGGGTACCCCGGGCAGGGACTCTGCTGGGAAGCCCCAGGCCCTCCCCTTGGCACCTGAGTGACCTCTCCCGTCTCTAGGCATCTACATCCTTGACCGGCGGTTCCGGAGCCTGGACGACTCGTGCACCCAGCTGACCTCCTTCCTCTATAGTTTCTGCCAGCAGAGCCGGAGGCAGCGCATCGTTCAACGCAACCGCACGGAGCGCCTCTCGGATCTGCTGGACTGGAAGTACCTGGGCCGGGTAGGACCCCTCCCTCTCCCGTTGCAGGGTGGGGGGACCTCCCCATCCCCTCGGCCCCAGCTGATCCAACTCTCTCCTTCCTCAGTATTACATGTTTGCCCGCCACATGGCCCTGGCCCGGGCCTTCCCAGACCACTTCACCTATGAGCCTCACGAGGCGGAGGCGGTGAGTAGCATAGGCTGGAGGGGGGGGGGCAGGCCTAAGGGAAGCCCAGGCCAGAGGCCCTCACTGCACCTGTTGCGCACCTTTGCTGCCCCAGACACAGGGCTTCCGGTACCCGCGGCCGGCCTCTGTGCCCCCATCGCCTTCACTGTCCCGCCACTCGAGCCCCCACCAGAGCGAGGGGGAAGAGGAGGAGGAAGGGGAGAACGGTCCCCATAGGCCCAGCTTGGAGGATGGGGAGCGTTACGACGAGGACGAGGAAGCCGAAAAAGACCGGAGGAACATCCGTGCCCCGGAGTGGTCACGGCGGGGCTCGATTCCGAAGCGGGGCTCGGTGGATACGGCCCCCTCCAGTTCTCCCAGCACCCCCAGTGAGCCCCTCAGCCCGGCCAGCTCCCTGAGCGAGGAGCGAAACTAAGCGGGGCTTCCTCTTCTCAGGAATCCAGGCCCTCCCTCCCCTCCTGGGGCCCCGGGCCCACCAGAGCCCGCAGTCTAAGGGACCCATGGAGGTTCCCCAGGGCCTCCCACCTTCCTACCAGTCTGTGCTCTAGAACGCCAGGGGTGCAAGTTCCCAGGACCAGTGTTCTAGAACCTAGGCACCTCCTCCACAAGCAAGGTCTGACTCCGCGGCTCCCAGGGTACACTCCGGGCCCCCACCCCAGGCTGGGCCCTCGCTCGGGGCAGCTTCACTCCTGGTTTCACTATGGTACACTCCCCCAGGTGGTACCCCGACTCTGCCTGTCCTTGGGGCACCCCCTCGAGCCTGGCTAAGCTCAAGACCAAGCGCCTTGGGTATGAGTGTGTGTGTGTGTGTCCCGTGTGCAAAGTCTGTGATGACCCCAGGGAGGGGCTGCTGTGGGGGTCAGTGGCCCCAGTGGTTGGGGGCCACCTGGCCAGACCTAGGTATTTAAAGAATAAAAGGTTTTTCATCACCCCCCCAGCCTCCACTGCCCTGCTTGCCCCGCCGAACCCTGGCAGTGCCCCTACCCCAAGGACTCGCACAGAGACCGGGCTGACGGAAGGAGCCATCTTTATTTGGGGTGCCCAGCGCCCCTCCCCGCCCGGGCGCTCCCTCAGGCGTGCTTCAGGCTCAGCCTCTCGAACAGGTACTCGCCCAGCCCGGCCTGGGGGTCGGCCTGCACGTGGCGCAGGGTGCTCAGGTGGTCGCCCAGGCGCTTGAGCAGCTTCACCTCCTCGTCCAGGTAGTGGCTCTCCAGGAAGTCGCAGAGCTGGGGGAGCGGGCAGGGTGAGGGCCGCCCCCCAGCCGCGCCCCCCAGCCGCACCCCCGCAGCCCCCCGGGCGGCTTACCTGCGGGTCCCCTTGGTCGGAGCCCAGGGCGTGCAGCTTCAGGAGGGCCTGGTTCAGGCCCTTCTCCAGGTCCAGGGCGGCCTCCATGGCCTCCAGGCTGCGGCCCCACTCATCGCGGGCAGGCTTCTGCGGAGGACAGCGGGCTTCAGCGCTTCCCAGGAGCCCTTGGGGCGGCCGAGGCTCCACCCAGCCTCGCCGCCGAGGCCTCTGGGAAATGTAGTTCCGCCCGCCCCCCTACCTGCACGGCCTGGAGGAGGACGCGGCCGCCGCGCTGGTTCTGCAGCCGCATGAGGCGCTCGGCGCCCTCGCGTTTGTCCTCCGCGAGCTCCCGGAAAAAATGCGACACGCGGGGCAGGGCGACGTCGTCCCGGTCGAAATAGAAAGCCTGAGGGGAGCGGACGGGAGAGGGAGCGCGGTTAGGGGAGGGGGCGAAGAGCACGCATGCGCGCCGAGAGCGGCCCGGCCCCCCCCCCCGTAGTTCAACAGGAACAAAGGGCGCGCGGCGGAGGGAAGGGAGCTCGGGGCCGGGGCGCGCGCGGGGCCCGAGCATGCGCGGGGCCGGGGGGCCGAGCCTCACCAGGGACAGGTAGCAGTAGGACGCCCGCAGGTGCAGGTTGGCCAGGCGGTTGACGGCGGCCTCGGCCTCGGCAGAGAAGTTTTGACGGATCTGGGAGGCGGAGCTCATGGCGGCTGGTCCCGGAGGCGGCTGGTCCCGGAGGGGGGTGCGGCGCAGAGGCGAGGGGAGCCGGGGGACCCCCGATCCGTTCCGTCCAAACACTGTTGAAGCAAGAACCAGAGCGGGGCGAAGCGGCGCGGGCCGCCCGGGCCAGACTTCTTATAGCCCGCCGGCGGGGGCGGGGCGGGGGCGGGGCCTGCGGGGCGCCGGCCAATGCGGCGGCGGACAGCCGGGGCCCGGGGAGCGGCCGGCCAATGGGGAGCGCGGGCCGCGGCCGGGCGCGGAGGCGGGAAGCGGGGGAGGGGCGGCGCCCCCGGAAGGTCACGTGCGGGTCCCGGGCCAAGTTCTAAGCCGAGGGGGGGGGTCGGGGTCCAGAGGGGCCCCGGGGGCCGGCCGGAGAGCAGCCTTGAGGGGCGACACTCCAGCCCCTTCCTGGGCCCAAAGCAGAGGCCGAGACCCCGGATCGGGGCAGGCAGGACGGGCCCAAGCGGCACTTGAACCCGGCTCTTGGGATTCGAGCCTCTGTCCATTCCTGGTCTCCCTGGACCGGAGGAACTGGGGGATTGGGGGATCATTGGGGAATCCACGGGGGGGGGGTCAAAGGGGCTCAGGGTGCAGACTTCGGGGGGAGTCGGGGCTGAGTCAGGCGAGGGGCCGCTGCTGAGTCACGCTGAGGCGGCTGGGGGGGTCACGGGGCCGGTCCTCAACCCTAGACTTCCTCTAGCTGGGCCGGGCCAGGCCCAAGGGGTGGCGTCTGCGGGGGCCCCGGGCCCCGGGCCCCGGGCGCCTGTGACTCACAGGAAGCCTCCCCGGCTCCCCCCCGGCCTGGGCCCGGGCGGGTGGGGAGGGCAGCAGAAGGCTTCCGTCCATGCCCAGTCCGGCCTTTGACCAGAGCCGGGCCCCACCTTCCTCCCCGGCTGCACCCGAGCCAACGAGGAAGTCGCCGGCTCCCTGCCACCGGTTTACAGAAGAGGAGACCGAGGGTCAGAGAGGGCTCCCTCGGGAGGCTGGCACGCCCTGAGGCGGCTCCCCATCCCCGGTCCCGCTGGGCGAGGCAGGGGGCTTCAGACCCTCACATCCTCAAGAACAGATGCTTGGCGGCAGGAGCTGCTCCAAAGCTGGTGTTTATTGGCCAAGGCTTTGAGGCAGAGAGACTCCCCAAAATAATTACAAAAGTAAGAAAAATGTGCCCCCCGTATTGGAAAACCCATAATTTATCCTAAAAACCGAGAGTCCAAGCAGAAGGGGAAGGAAGGTGGGGGCAGCCAGGCCCCCAAGCCCTCCCTAGGACATCTTCCAGATGGTGAGCGAGGCCGTCAGGACCCCGGCCACGAAGATGGTAACAGTCTGCCAGGTGGGGGTCCCGAAGTAAGAGAGGAGGCCGTCCTGTGGGGAGAGGCCAAAGACAGCCCGGAGTTAGGGCCCTCCGGGAGAGGCAGGGAGGTGGGGGGCCACGCCCCCGGAGGTCACGGGGAGGTCGGGGGGCGCTCACCCAGCCTCCCTGCTCCTGGATCCAGGCGAGCACCCGCTCCTTGAGGAAGTCCAGGGTCCAGCCCATGATGGTGCGGATCAGCTCGGGGACCTTGGTGCACAGCGCCTGGGGGGGAAGCCGGGGGCGCGGGAGGGCAGGGCCGGCGTGCCGCCCCCCGCGCCCCTGCCCCGCCCCCCGCCCGCCCGCCCCCGCTCGCCCACCTTGAGCACCAGCTTGCTGGCGAAGTAGAAGAGAGCCACGACCCGGCCCCAGTTGAAGTTGCCGTCGGAGAACATCTCGGCCGCCACTCGGAAGAAGACCTCCCGGGGGGAGTCGGTCTCCACGGCGGCGATCATCCTGCGGGGGGGTGGGGGGCGTTCAGGGGGCGCCGGGGGGGCGGCGCGGGGGGGCGGGGCGGGGGCGCGGGGGGGGGGGCTACCTCTGCAGCTCCATGTTGCTGTCCAGCTCGTCCCCGATCCTGCGCAGGCACTCGGTCAGCCGCTTGGTCCGGGGGTCCGAGGGCAGCGGGGCCATGTTCCCCAAGGAGTGCAGCTCCGGGGCGCCCCCCGCCACCCGGCTGGCGCGGTCCTGGATGAACCTGCGGGGAGAGCGGGGGCTGAGCGCGGCCGCGGCGGCCGCGGGCCCGGAGCCCCCCGCCCGGCCACAGGCTCACCCCTGCAGCAGCACGGCCCCGGTGCGCATGATCTGCTCGCTGCTCGTGGCCCCTGGGGAAAGGCAAGACGCGGGGGGTTGGGGCGCCCCTTCCCGCCCCCCCCGCGGGCCGGCCGCCCCGGGCGGCGGCAAGCCCGGGCAGGCCCGGCCGGCCGCGGCCCCCGTGGCCGCCCGCCCCCCGGCCTGGGCCCGGCCGCTCCCGCCGCCGCGCCCCGTACCCGGATCCCCCCCGCCTCGCGGCTGCTCCCCGGAGCCCTCCATCGCCCCGCGCCGCTCCGCTCTGCGCCGCCGCCGCCGCCGCCTCTCGCCCGGCGCGCCCGGGAGGCGGAGACGCGCCCCCGGCCCCGCCCGCGCCCCGCCCCGCGGCGTGACGCCGCCGTCACGTGACGCGCGTGCCCGCAGTAAGCAAAGTCCGCACGTGTCTGCGGGAGCCCCGCCCCCCGCGGCTCCCGCGCTTTCTCCTTAAAGGGGCCGCGCCGCAGGGGCCTGCCCTCCGCGGGGTGCCGGTCCTCAGCTCGCCTGTCCCAGGGGCTTCGTGTAGGGTCCCCCGCCCAGCGCCCCGCCTAACAACTGCGGGCCCGAGGAGGAGCCGGGCTGTGAGGGGCGCCCGAGGCCCGGGGCGGAAACCGGGGGGAGACCCCCCCAAGTCTGCCGTCGCGCAAACGCACTCGCAGCTTCAGAGAAAAGCCCCCAAAGCCCAAACCCAAGCTCTCCGGTTTGGAAATCCTGAGGAAGAGATGACTAGGGCTGCAAGCCGGGCCGCGCGCCGATGCAAGCCGGGCCGCGCGCCGATGCAAGCCGGGCCGCGCGCCGATGCAAGCCGGGCCGCGCGCCGAAGCAAGCCGGGCCGCGCGCCGAAGCAAACCGGGCCGCGCGCCGATGCAAGCCGGGCCGCGCGCCGATGCAAGCCGGGCCGCGCGCCGATGCAAGCCGGGCCGCACACAGATGCAAGCCGGGCCGCGCGCCGAAGCAAACCGGGCCGCGCGCCGATGCAAGCCGGGCCGCACACAGATGCAAGCCGGGCCGCGCGCCGATGCAAGCCGGGCCGCACACAGATGCAAGCCGGGCCGCGCGCCGAAGCAAGCCGGGCCGCACACAGATGCAAGCCGGGCCGCACACAGATGCAAGCCGGGCCGCGCGCCGATGCAAGCCGGGCCGCGCGCCGAAGCAAACCGGGCCGCACACAGATGCAAGCCGGGCCGCGCGCCGATGCAAGCCGGGCCGCACGCCGAAGCAAGCCGGGCCGCACACAGATGCAAGCCGGGCCGTGCGCCGATGCAAGCCGGGCCGCACGCTGCAAGCCGGGCCGCGCGCCGAAGCAAGCCGGGCCGCACGCTGAGCCGAAACTGAACGAAGCTGGTGGACCGGGGAATTAGAAGAAAAGCGTTGGTTAATGTGATTTAAGAAAAAGAGGAAAGCCAAATGACCAGTATCAAACAGAAAAAGGGCGAATTCACCATCAGTGCAGAGGAAATTAAAGCAATTGTTAAAAACTATTTTACCTAGTCACTGAAAAAAATACTAACAAAGAAATTACAGCAATGTATCATAAAGACTGTTCAACAGGACCCAGGTGGAATTTACACCGGGATGCGGGTGTAACTATCAACATAATTGGCCATATCAGGACTAAAAACGAAAGAAATCATGATCTGCTGGATAGATGCAGAAAAGGCTTTTAGCAAAATACCACACCCATTCTATCAAAAACACCAGAAAGCCTAGGAATAAATGGAAAGTAACAAGCACAATCTATTTAAAGCCATCAGGAAGTATGATCTGTGATGAGGATAAACTAGAAAGTTTCACAGTAAGAACAGAAGTGAGGCAAGGATGCCCCTTATCTCCACCACTATTTAATATCGTGCTAGAAACGCTAGCTGGATCAATAAGAGCCAAAAGAAGAAACTGAAGGAATTGGAATAGAAGATGAGGAAACAAAACTCTTTGCAAATGATATGATGTTCAACTCAGAGAAACAATTTTAAAAACTAGTTGATATAATTAACAACTTCAGCAAAGTTGCAAGGATACAAAATATACCCATACAAATCATTAGCACTTCTGTCTGGTATGAACAAAGTCCAGCAGCAAGAGACAGAAAAAGAAATTCCATATAAGAATAGCTGAAGGCAATAGAAAATACTTGGGAATCTACTTGCCAAGAAAAACCCAGGAACTTTATGAACTCAATTACAGAACACTCGTAATATAAATAAAGTCAGATCCAAACAATTGAACAAATATCACTCATGGGTAGGTTGAGACGATATCAGAAAAATGATACTACTACTTCCATTAATTTACTTATGCAATATCATTCCAATCAAACTATCAAAAATTATTTTATAGAGCTAGAAAATATAATCACAGAATTCATCTGGGAGAACAAAAAGTCAAGAATATAAAGGGAAACAATGGAGCAGGGGTGGAGTGGGTAAGGGAGGACATATAAAGGAAGGAAGCATAGCTGAACCAGATGTGATGTCTGTTGTTCACTCCTGAAGAAGACCACGACATCAGGGAAGTGATGCCATGATAAGCATGTGAGTTGGATTTGAGGGGGGAGGGAGGCTGGGCTAAGTCATCAGTCTCACTTTCTCCTCCAGAGTCATCTGAAGATGAATCAGGATATCTGATGCTGGCCCGTGATGTGAGGCAATCAGGGTGAACTGTCTTGCCCAAGGTCACAAAGCTAGCAAGTGTCCAGTGTCTGAGGCTGGATTTTAACCCAGGTCCTCCTGACTCCAGGATTGGTGCTCTGTCCACTGCACTACCAAGCTGCTTGCAAACCAGATCTAAAACTGTATTATGAAACAGTAATCATCAAAACAATCTGGTGCTATGGAAACAACGTAAAGATTAACAGACTGCCTTCTGTGGGGTGAGGGGAAGGGAAGCAAGATAAGGGGGAAAATTGTAAAATTCAAAATAAAATCTTTCTTTAAAAAAACAATCTGGGGGCAGCTACGTGGCACAGTGGATAGAGCACTGGCCCTGGAGTCAGGAGGACCTGAGTTCAAATGCAGCCTCAGACACTTAATAATTACCTAGCTATGTGGTCTTGGGCAAGTCACTTAACCCCATTGCCTTGCAAAAACTAAAAACACCAAAAAAGAAACCAATCTGGTACTGGCTAAGGAATAGATTGGTGGATCAGTAGAAAACATTGGATATAAAACACACAGTGATAAATGACCATAGTAATTTACTGTTTGATAAACTCAAAGATCTCAGTTTTCAGGAGAACTCACTATTGGACAAAACCTATGGATAAGGGAAGAATTTAGTACCAAACAAGTAATAGAGAGTATTATGAGAAGTAAAAATAGATCATTTCTATAACATTAAATTAAAATCCTGCTGCATAAATAAAACCAATGAAGCCAAGATTAGAAGGAAAGAAAAACCGGGGTGGGGAAGGGAGATTTTATAGCAACTTTCTCAGGTAAAGATAAAATGAAGTGAGTCAAATTCATAAGAATACAAGTCATTCCTCAATTGATAAATGGTCAAGGAATATAAACGGGTACTTTTCAGAAGAAAAATCAAAGCTATCTATAGTCATATGGAAAAACTAAATCACCCTAAGTCACTATTGATTAGAGAAATGCAAATAAAAACAGCTCTAAGATACCACCTCACACCTGTCAGATTGGCTAATATGACAAAAAACAAAAAGAAAATGACAGATATTGGAGGGGTATGGAAAAATCTGGATACTAATGCACTAGTGGTGGATCTGATCCAACCATTTTATTAAGCAATGTGAAGCTGCACCCATAGGGCTATAAAATTGTTCATATCCTTGGACACAGTAATCTAATTGGGTTTGTATACCAGAGACTTAAAAAAGGAAATGGATCTACATGTACCAAACTATTTATTGCAGCTCTCTTTGTGATAACAAAGAAATTGAGGGGATGCCATCCATTAAGAAATAGCTAAATAAGTTTTGGTTACATGAATGTGATTGAATACTTTTGTGTTCTGAGAAATGAGGAGGAGGATTCTTTCAGTAAAACCTAGAAAAATTCAGAAGTGAGACCATTGTACAGGAGTACACACACAATATTGTATGATGGCCTACTGTGATGACTTAATTGTTCTCAGCAATACAATGATTCAAGACAACTTCTAAGGACTATAATAAAAAATGCTATCCATCCGCAGAGAAGGAACTGATGACTATGAATGCAGGTCAAAGCATACTTTTTTTTTGTACTTTTTTCTTTCAATATATGGCTAATATGAAAATGTTTTTCATAACTGCTCATATATGATATATATATATATATATATATCAAAATTATTGCCTTCTCAAGGAAGAGGGAGAGAATTTGGAACTCAAAAATTTTTTTAAAATGAATGTTAACCTTGGCATCAATGGCAGCATCAGCTTGAGAAAAGAAGAAGGACATAGCATTCTTCAAGCAGCTGCACAGCAAAGTGGAGAAGCTGGTCCAGGGCAACATCAATAGGTACCAGAACCTGGCCATCCTGGAGCATTATTTGGAGACAAAGACCAAGAAAAATGCCCTATGACCCGGAAACCAGGCCTTCTTCTGGTCCAGATACTGCTGAAGGTCCTCACCCTGGACAAACACCTGATTGGTTCATCAAGGAAAGTAACCCATCAGACAGATCCTGTACTTGGAGGACAAACTGGAGACCTTTCATTTCCAAGCTTTCTGGCATACCCTGCTTAAGAACAAGGATCTCCTTAATGACATCATAGACTTTAAGACTCCATCCATTATGAGCATCACCTATCAACATATTGATGGCTGTCAGAGATGCTGGAAGATCTGTCAGACAACTAGCTGAAAGTATGGATGAGATTAACTAAAACTTTCAGTAGTTTCCACCAACTGCTTCTAGATGGGAAGACAGTCAGCTGGGAGAGGCCTTGGTCATCATGCATTCCAAACCTTCCCTCACCTTACCCCCATTTCACAGGAGGGTTAACTAAGACCTACAGTACAGAACTCTCAAGACCTCACAGCTACATTGGACATCAGAATCTAACCTTCACCCCAATTGGTGTGAAAAGTAAATAGAATCCCAAAGAAAAAGTATTTGTCCAGATTCTCACAGTAGAGACAGAATCACCCCTGCCCCTCTCCCCTGCTTCCCAATCTAGTCAGTCAAAGAGGGCCTCTTGGAAGAGGTGGGGAGGGGGGAGACAAATGGGAAAGAATAGCAAGGGAGATGATGAAAAAAATGTAAAGGAAGGTGGCCTAGCTCTATTGCTACACTATAAAGCAGCAGTCATCAAAACTGCCTGGTACTGTTTAAGAAAAAGAGGAATGGATCAGTGGATTAGGATGGGTTGAAAAGAAACCTCAGTAAATGACTCCAGCAATCTACTGTTTGACAAACCCAAAGACATCAGCTTCTTGGAAAAGAACTCACTATCTGACAAAAATTGTTGGGAAAACTGTAAAATTGTATGGTAAAGACACATCTCACACCCTATACCAAAATAAGGTCAAAATAGGTACAGGATTTAAAAATAAAGAGCAATACCATGGATAAATGAATAGATCAAAAAATACTCTATCTAATCTTTGGAAAAGGGATAAATTTATGACCAAACAAGAATTAATACATTACAAACTACAAAATGAATGATTTCGATTACACTAAATTTAAAAGCCTTTCTGCGCTGCCCAGAAGAGGGGTCCATACGGCGTTGTTCACGGTTTCCGTCGTAACTTTCAAGGGAAACTTTCACAATGTCCGGAGCCCTGGATGTCTTGCAGATGAAGGAGGAGGATGTCCTCAAATTCCTCACTGCAGGCACCCATTTGGGTGGCACCAATTTGGACTTCCAGATGGAACAGTATATCTACAAAAGGAAGAGTGACAGCATCTATATCATTAATTTGAAGAGAACTTGGGAAAAGCTTCTGCTGGCAGCTCGTGCCATCGTTGCCATTGAAAATCCAGCTGATGTTAGTGTCATCTCATCCAGGAACACTGGCCAGAGAGCTGTTCTGAAATTTGCTGCTGCCACTGGCGCCACACCTATTGCTGGACGCTTCACCCCGGGCACCTTCACTAACCAGATCCAGGCAGCTTTCAGGGAGCCTAGCCTCTTGGTGGTCACTGATCCTCGTGCAGATCATCAGCCTTTGACTGAAGCATCATATGTTAACCTTCCAACCATTGTACTGTGCAACACAGACTCCCCACTTCGCTATGTGGACATTGCCATTCCATGTAACAACAAGGGAGCTCACTCAGTGGATCGGATGTGGTGGATGCTGGCCCGAGAAGTCCTGCGGATGTGTGATACAATCTCCCGTGAGCACCCGTGGGAGGTCATGCCTGATCTTTACTTCTACAGAGATCCAGAGGAGATTGAAAAGGAAGAGCAGGCCACAGCTGAGAAGGCAGTGACAAAGGAGGAATTTCAGGGTGAATGGACTGCACCTGCCCCAGAATTCACTGCTGCTCAGCCAGAGGTGGCTGATTGGTTTGAGGGCATCTAGGTGCCATCTGTGCCCATTTAGCAGTTCCCTACTGAAGACTGGAGTGCTCAGCCAGTTACTGAGGACTGGTCTGCAGTTCCTACTGCTCAGGCCACTGAATGGGTAGGAACTACCACAGAGTGGTCCTAAGTTTTACCCAGATGCTCTAATAGTGTTGGAAAAATGCTGATGGAAAATAAACATTGGTTTCTTAACAAAAAATAAATAAATAAATTTAAAAGATTTTGTACTGATAAAATTAATGTTGCCAAAATTAAAAGAAAAGCAGCTGGGAAACAATCTTCACAACCAGGAGTTCTGATACAAGTCTCATTTCTAAAATATATAGAGAATTGCATCAAATTTATAAGATCACAAGGCATTCCCCAATTGATAAATGGTCAAAGAATATGAACAGACAGTGTTCAAATGAAATTAAAGCTATATATAATCATATGAAAAAATGTTCCAAATCACTATGATTAGAGAAATGCAAATTAAAACAACAATGCGGTATCATCCCACACCTATTAGATTAGCCCAGATGACAAAAAGGGAAGATGGTCAATGTTGGAGAGGTTGTGGGAGTATTGGGACATTGATGGAGTTGCTGGTGGAGTAGTGAATGGATCCAGATTTTCTGAAAAGCAATATGGAACTATGCCCAAAGAGCAATAAAACTGTTCATACCCTTTGACCCAGAAATTCCAATTCTAGGACTATATACAGAAGAAATTATAAAAAATGGGAAAAATCCTACATGTACCAAAATATTCATAGCAGTCCTTTTTTGTAGTGGCAAAGAATTGGAAATTGAGGGAATGTCCATCAATTGGGGAATGGATAAATAAATTATGGCACATGAATACTATGGAATAATATTGTTCTATAAGAAACCATAAAGAAACTGTAGAGAAGCATGGAATGACTTACCCGGTCTGATGTTGAGGGAAGGGAGTAGAATCAAGAGAACAATATACACATTAACACCAACACTGTGAAATGAACGACCTTGATGGAAGCAACTCCTCTGAACAGCCCAGAGAGCTAGGATCACTGTATTTGACTGGTTATGGACTATAATAACCCCAACCGGAGAAAGAAACACAAAATGAAACAAAACACGCGGGAAGAAAAGAACAACCCTTCTGAATCTGAATAAAAACTATCTCTTATGTATCTTTTTTTCCCTTAACCCTAATTCCTCATGCCAAAAATGACTAATTTGTAAATAAATTTAACAAAATGTGTATGTAAAATGCTAACCAAGCTATTCCCTGCTGAGGGAACGGGGGTGGGAAGGAAGGGTGGAGGGAAATTTTGTTACTTGAAAATATACATGTACAAATGGATGAAAATAAATAAATTAAAAAAAAAACAAGGGACCACCAGTGCAAATGGGATATGGGAAGAGAGAGGGGAGAGAGGGAGAGGTCCTGTCTTGGTTAAAAAAAAATTCCAGTCTCTTTTTTCTTTTTTATTTAGTCTACTTATCTTTAATTTTTTAAATTGACCTTTTTGAGTCAATAACAATTCATATTCTCTTCCTCCCCCCTCCTCCCCCTCCCCCCAATGAAAATGAAAGAAAAACAATAGAACCCCAGATCCATGTGAAGAAGGGGCGGGGCAAGAGAGAGGGAGGGAGAGAGACTGGGGGGGGAAGAAAAAGAGGGAGAGAGATGAAGAGTCAGAGACAGAAAGACAAAGAGGAGGGCTAAAGAGACAGAGAGACCCCCTTCCAGAGGGATAGACATGACCATAAGTCTCCCCACCATGGCCCTGGTCAGTAGCTGATGGGTTTAAGAAACATTCCCTCCTGCTCAGACTTTGACTCCGGACAACTTCAGGGATGCTAGACCCGGATTCTAATCCCAACCATAGTCTTATGGACCTGAGTGATTAGAGGAATAGAATAAAGGAAGGCCTCCTAGAACTCAAGACTGACAAATTGCCTTCTATGGGAGATGGGGGGGAGGGAAGTAAGATTAGGGGGGAAATGGTAAAACAAAATAAATAAAATCTTTATAATTCAAAAAAAAAAAGAAAATTCAAGCAGTGATAGGCCTTGTGTTCAATATGGTGAAGGGTCCCCCAGTGTTCTAATAATGATGGATTTGTACCAGAAATGATAACCATTGAGAGACATTGAGAGATTTCAGCAAGTCAATTTTAATAAGTGTCCAAAGCAAATTAAATCTTTGTCATAAGTCAGAATTACAAGATGAGCCCCAGATAACAAAATCACATAGAAAAACATTTCCACCACTAGGGGAGCAAAACCAATTTCCCCATGGCCTAAGACCACTAGAGAATCTTGTCTTCATCTGAACTCTGAGTCTGTCAGCTTGCTGTCTCCAAGTGGATGATAGGAAAGATGTGGGGAGTGGGGTTCCAGGTGAGGAGTCCTCTGGAATCAGGTTTGGTTATCCTCATGGAGTTCCTAAAACTTTGCAATAATGTTGTCTTTGTGTAAATTGTCTCCTTAACTCTTCTCCCGTCACTCAGAATGTTCCCTCAGGTAAGTCCCAGAATCTGAGGAGCAAGTCCCCAAACCCAGAAATAACAAGAATTCTATCCATGAACGCCCTCCATATGCATGTGACCAACATGTGAATCTTAGGGACTCTGAAAAATACCAATGTACCAACTGCTGACCACCTCCTAAGAGGCCAGTCCCCATATCCATCATCCCAGGAAGCAGCCCTAGTGAAGTTTGGACCTGCCTGCATCCTCAGCAGTCAAAGCCAGGAAAGACCTAGAAAAGTTTCTCCCTACTGGAGTTCTTGGCATTGTCCAATGATTAAACCTCTAAAAGGAGAGTTTTATCTGTAGATATGACACTGGAGAAGAGGAGTGACCATCTAGTTTTGCTGCTTCCTCCTAAGAACTTTGGGACCAGCGGCAGTGACCTGTGGTAGTGACCTGTGGTGAGGGGTGAGCAGGTGACGCAGAACTGAGCCTCACATCTGATTGCCTACACCTTCAGCACGACTTCACAATCAGATATATGACTCAGGTCTCCCTCACCTGCTGACCCCTCTACATGTCCCTGAGAGAGTACCTGCAACAGCCTCAAAGTGATGTCTCTTCCATTTGAATGGGAGCTTCCTGAAGGCAGAGAAGACTACTTTTCTGTTTCTGGCCCCAGAGCTTAGCACAGTGCTATGCGTAAGCATAGAGTAAGCACCTGATGAATTCATTCACTCATTCATCTATTCATCTATGGATTGTTGTTGTCGATGTTTAAGCTTTGTCAAGAGGATTTGGGATGGGACAGCTAGGTGGTGCAGTGGATGGAGCCCCTGCCCTGGAATCAGGAGGACCTTGAGTTCAAATCCAGCCTCAGACAATAATTATCTAGGTGTGTGACCTTGGGCAAGTCACTTAAACATACTGCCTTGTAAAAACATACCAAAAAAAAGAGGATTTGGGGGTCCTAGGAGTGGCTAGGGTCACTGACTGGTGCCCTAGTGTGTAGAGTACCAGCCCTGGAGGCAGGAAGATTCATCTTGCCTCAGACATCTTCTAACTATGTGATTAGACAAGTCCCTTAACCCTGTTGGCCTCAGTTTCCTCATCTGTAAAATGAGCTAGAGAAGGAAAAGAAAAACCATTATAATGTCTTTGCCATGAAAACCCCCAATAGAGTCATGAATAGTCAGACAAACGGAAAAGTAACTAAACCACAAAGCAGAGAGTGATCTCCTGAGAGTTGACATTAATTTAACTCCTTTTTGTTCTAAATTAGCCAATTCATTTGTGTATTAATTTAGCCTGGACTGAAGGTTGACTTCCTGGAATGTCTCCTCTCTGTCTCTGTTTGGAGGATTTTGATGATTCAAGGATGTCTATCCCTGTTTTGGGCTCTTTGGATCTGGTGTGAAGTGGTGTGTTAACAAGGACATGGGCCTGCTTTTGTAATAATAATAATAATACTAAGCATCCTTTCACTATGTATATGACTCAGGAAGATATTTCTTTACTTCATCGAAGAAATAGTTAATGCTAATTTTGTATGAATGGAATTTTTAAAATTTTATTTATTTATTTTTCATTCATATGCACATGTATATTTTTAAGTTACAAAATTTCCTTCCACCCTCCCAGCAAGCATGAATTGAACAGAATTGAAACAGACACAATTATGCATCACAATACTTGCAGAATGTGTCACGCTCTAAGGAAATAAGCTACAGTTTTTCCTATCTCCTATGCTGATACATTGGCAGTGATCAAATCAGGACCCCAAAGACTACACTGTCACTCTTTCCCCTTGACCCTGCTTATCACTTCTCCTTGACCTAAATCTTCATTGACAATTCCAGAGCATCCCCAGTTTCATGATGTCAGTGGTTGATGGATTTTGAGGTGTCTCCATGGCAACACCAGGCTACATTTCCTTTCATAAAAATAGTTTAGGGGCAGCTAGGTGGCACAGTGGATAGAGAGCACCAGCCCTGAAGTCAGGAGGACCTGAGTTTAAATCTGGCCTCAAGACACTAAATAATTACCTAGCTGTGTGACCTTGGGTAAATCATTTAATCCCCTATTGCCTTAACAATAACAATCTGTCCTTCCTGCCACCAGTCATTACAAAAATTTTAAACTACAAATCCCCACATTAGCCATATCTGAAAATGTGTGTTTCTTCCTAAATTTCCATGTAGCTGGAGCCTGAGAGCTGCTGGGCGGGGAGGGGCAGTGCAGTAGACCAGTGATCTCTTCCTCTTGCTGGCTTCTAGTACTAGCCTCTGGTTGCTACAGGGGAAAGCTGCTGGAGACAAGCCAGAGGCTGGCCTGGCCATAGGCATTGCTGTGGCCAGACAGACTAATGACTAGAAGCTGAAATGAGCCACAGCTATTGACCTCAGCTCAGACTCTGGGAAGACAGACTCCAACCACTGGGTGTTTCTTCTCCATTTTCTCCAGTTGTTTGCAGAGTTGATCCCTCGTATTTAGATTCCCTGAGAATTTTCTCAACTCACTCTCTTATCATCTCTTCCTGAGATCATCCTCCTTCCTGACTTTCTCAGGTCCCTGCTGAATTTCCACCTTTCATCTTAATGTAAGTACCTTCCCTCTGTGGGTTATTTCTAATATAACTTCTTGTTGGTCAACAAACATCTGTTAAATGACTTCTACTTGCTGTGCATCCCCTGCTCTCCAGGAGCCCCCAGCCTAATGGGGAAGACAGCATATACAAACACCATATATTGAGGATAAGTTGGGGACAATCAAGGAGGGAAGGTGTTAACACCAAAAGGGAGTTGAAAAGGGCTCCAACAGAATAAGATTTTAGTTGTGACTTGAGGAAGCCAGTGAAGCACAGAGGTAGAGATGAGGAAGAAGAGTATCCAAAGGGTGAGAAGGGAACAAGGAGATGGAGGGTTCAAGGAACAAGCAGGAGACCAATGTCACTGAATGGAAGATTTCTTCTTGGGGAGTATGGTGCAAGAAGTTGAGAAAGAGGGACTAGCTTATGAAGTGCTATGAGTGTCAGAGGAGTTTGTATTTGATCCAGGAGCTAAGAAGGAGCCACTAGAGTTGGCTGAGGGAGGTGCCATGGTCAGAAATAGTTCTTTGATAAATGAGCAGAGAATGAACTGGAAAAGAAAGAGACTTGAGGCAGGTAGATACCCTCCCCCCCCCCCCCAGCAGGTTGCTGCAATAGTCTAATTGAGAGATGATGGGGTTCTGCACCAGGATGGTGGCAGCATCAGAGGAAAGGGCCAAGGCAGGAGATATTAGTGCATCCATAGGCTTTGGCAAAAGACTGGATATGAGTGAGGAGAGAGCCTGAAGAGTCTAGGCTGACACTTAGGTTCTGAGTCTGGGGAGCCGATTGGGTGGCAGTACCTGCCAAGGAGAAAAGGGAGTTAGGAAGAGGGGAAGATTTTGGGGGAAAAGTCAATGAATTCAGTTTGAAACATGTTGGGTTTAAGATTTCCATTGGATATCCTGGTCAAGATATCTAATAGGTGGTTAAAGCTATGAAGCTGGAGGAGGAGGTCAGGAGAAAGTTTAGAGCTGGACAGAGAAAACTCAGTCATCAGCAGAGAGATGATTATTGACTTCATGGAAACTGATAAGGTCACCAGTGGAGACTATTTAGAGGGAGAAGAGAGCCCAGGTCAGAGCCTGGAGGGACCCCACTGTTAGTGGATGTGACCTGGGTAAAAATCCAGCAAATGAGACTAAGTGGACAAACCAAAGAACCCAGGAGAGAAGAGTGCTCAGAAAACCTAGAGAGAAGAGAGAAGCAAGGAAGAAAGGTTGATCTGGCCCTGACAAAGACTGTAGAGAGGTCACAAAGGATGAGAGTAGAGAAAAAATCATTGGGTTGGCAATGCGAGTCACAAGCAGTTTGGGCTGAATGATGAGGTCAGGGACAAGAACAGAGGGAGCTGAGTGAAGATGGACCAAGGCACCTCCTGCAGATGGCCTTCTCCAAGAGTTTGACCTCAAATGAGAAGAGAGGTGAGGGATGATAGCCATGAGAGTGTTTTTTGACAATGGGGAGACATGACTGCAGCAAATTGCCGATGTCAAGAACAGCCCCTTTGTAGCCGGCATGTGGGTCTTGTTCTACGCTGAGTATTTAAAGTCTTTCCTGACCTCCCATTTTTCTTTCTAAACATATTAAGAACCTCCAATCCCCCATAGGCTACCTCCCATGCTTGATTTACACTCCCTCCTCACCTTCCTCCCCCCCCCACAGCAGCTGTGTGACCTTAAGCAAGTCAATTAACCTCTCAGGGTCTCAATTATAAAATGGAGAAAATGGGACCCACCTTGAAGGATTGTTGTGATGAAATAACATAATCACTTTTCAAACAATAAATCATTTTATAAATACATTTTTACATTTACATGCCTTTTGTTTAACCATTCTCCAATTGACTGGAACTTAGTTTGCCTCAAGATTGTCTTTCGCGCTATGAAGAGCTGCTATAAATATTTTTTTATTTATTATGCCTCTGTCTTTGATCTCCTTGAGGGTATTGTCTATCAAAGCTTATTACCTCTGGTCAAAAGGTCATTACAGGGGCGATGAGGTGGTGCAGTGAATAGAGCACCTGGCCTTGGAGTCAGGGGTACCTGAGTTCAAATCTGGCCTCAGACACTTAATAATTACCTGGCCCTGTGGCCTTGGGCAAGCCACTTAATCCCATTGCCTTGCAAAAAAAAAAAAGGTCATTACAACAGAAGAATGATTTGAGTAGAATTCTAAAATGTCTCCCAGAATGACTACATCAATTCAGCGCTCCACCAACAATGCATTAGTGTACCTATCTTCTCCGAGACATTTCAATTGTTATCCTTTTTGGTGTCACCTTTTGCCAAATTGATAAATTTGAGGTGAAAGATGAAGAGTTGCCTCCATGTGTATTTCTTGTTTTCAGTGATTTGGAGGGTGGATTGTCAATTGCTTGGAGTGAATTTTGAAAAAATGTCCTATTCACACTCTCTGTCTACTTAATCTACTGGGGAATGACACTTGCTCTCATGCATTTATTTATATCACAAAATCACAGAATCTGGCAACATCAGCCACCATCTTCTAATTCAATTCTTACAGGAAAAGAATCAACTCTTATGTTTGTTTTCTCAGAGATACGTGAGGCAGATTTCTTCCCACAGTTAATGCTTTATTTTTTTACTTTAATCAAACTGATAATTTTCATTCAAAAGTGTTTTGATTTAACATAATGTATTTTGACGATTTTATCTTTTATGAAATCTACCATTTGCTGGTGTGCTGATAAACATTTAACAAAAGGCTATCCTGGAAAACAAGACGTCAGCACACTTTAAAGTTTGATCTGCATTAACAATATTTTCTTCATCACTTTCAGACTATGCAATCAGCCAAACCATAACTCAGGCCCTGATATTTAGTGTTTCCATATTTCCAAAGTGCCCAGGCTGCAATCCCCTGATCTTATTTTTTCTTTAATTAAGAATTCTAACCACAGCCAAATCACCTCACAGTTGAAGAAACAGGCCCATAAGGGTGGGGAGGGGAAGGAACTGCTCATTGAAAGTGGCAGAGCGGAGCCTCAAACTCCAGGTGCTCACCCCACCCACTCCACTGAGCTGCCCCCATTCTGTAGTGCAGAACTGGAAGAGGGGTGGAAGGGTCTCCCCTCGTGTCTCCCCTGTGTAAAGTGATGACTCTACACCGAGGCCCAGTGGGGGTGGGATTCTCTCTATTCCAGAACATCTAGGCTGGGGACTCACAACACATACAGACTCGGGCAGAAGCGGGACTCAGACGCGGGCAAGGAACTGGAGCCTGGGTGGAAGCCTAGGGGCCGTCCTGGAGGAACCTGAGCCCAATCTGCTTCCTGATCTCCTCCAGGATGTCTGCCAGGAGCTCGCTCTCTGCCAGGGGAATCTCGGGGCTCTCCTTCAGGCCTGGGGGAGGGGAGTCATCAGCCGGGCAGCCTGGCTGGGCCGGGGGTGCCCGACCGCCCCGGGCTTGGCAGCTCACCCTGCAGCAGACACTGGCGCACGTGCTGGGCCTCGTAGACCATGCCCACGGAATGGAGGAAGTGGAACTTCTCCCCGGCGGGCGCGGCGGGCAGCGGGAAGTCGGTCTTCTGGCCGTTCACCACCAGCGCCGTGGGGCACCACATGGTGGCCGGGATCTGGGAGGAGAGGCCGGGTCAGCACCGGCCCAGGCCGGGCTGGGGGGGGGGGTCCCCGGTACCGACCCCCTCACCTGGGCCGAGCCTGCGGTCCCGAACACCCCGAGCGAGTTGGGCAGCTCCAGGGTGATGCTGCAGCTGAAGGAGGCCTGGAGGCCGTCGGGATACTGCAGGACGGCGGTCACCGTGTCGTCCACACCTGGGGGGCGGCCCGGGTCAGGCGGGGCGCCCCCGCCCCCGCCCCCCGCGCCCCGCCCGGCCTCGGGAGCCCCTACCCTTCTCGTGCAGCCGCCCCACGGCCCGGACCCGCTCGGGCCGCCGCCCGCCGGCCACCAGCGAGATGAACTGGACGCAGTAGATGCCCAGGTCCAGCAGGCCGCCCCCCGCCTGCGCCCAGTCGGTGACGCGCGCCGCGCCCTCCAGGGCCTGGCCGAAGTCGGCGCGGACCAGGCGCAGCTCCCCGAGGTCGCCCCACGACAGCAGCTCCCGCAGCGCCCGGACGGCCGGGAAGAAGCGCGTCCACAGGGCCTGCGGGGCGGAGCGGGCTAGGGGAGGGGCGGCCGGGCGGGGCGGCTCCTCCCGCTGCCAGCGCCGCCCCGCCCCTCCCCGCCCCGCCCCGCCCCTCACCTCCATCAGGAAGAGCCCGCGGGCCCGCGCCGCCGCCACCATCTCCCGGACCTCGGCCGCCGTGACCCCCAGGGGCTTCTCACACAGGACCGGCTTGCCCGCCGCCAGGCTCTGCAGGACCGCGCGCGAGTGCTGCGGGTGCTGGGCGCCCACGTACACCACGTCTGCGGGCAGGCCGAGGCTGGGCGGGGCTCCGCTGGGGGAAGGCCCCGCCCGCCCTCCCAGCGGCCCCGCCCGCCCTCCCAGCGGCCCCGCCCGCCCTCCCAGCGGCCCCGCCCTCCCAGCGGCCCCGCCCTCCCAGCGGCCCCGCCCCAGGCCCGCCCTCCCAGAGGCCCCGCCCCAGAGGCCCCGCCCCAGGCCCGCCCTCCCAGCGGCCCCGCCCGCCCTCCCATCGACCCCGCCCTTCCAGCGACCCCGCCCTTCCAGCGGTCCCGCCCCCCCATCGACCCCGCCCTCCCAGCGGCCCCGCCCCAGGCCCGCCCTCCCAGAGGCCCCGCCCCAGAGGCCCCGCCCCAGACCCACCCTCCCAGAGGCCCCGCCCGCCACGCCTCCCCCCTCCCGGCCCCGCCCCGGGGCCGCCTGGGCCTGGGGGGGGGCGCTCCCCTCCCCCCTCCCGGCCTCGCTGCCCCGCTGGCGGGGCGCCGCGGGCTCACCCACGTCGGGGTCCCGCATCAGCTCCTCATAAGTGCCGTAGGCCTTGGGGATCTCGTGCCTCCTGGCGAAGTCCTGGGCCCGGCCCAGGTCCCGGGCGGCCACGGCCACTAGCTGGGGCCAGAGAGGCTGGTCAGCCCGGGCCCCGCACCCCGGCCCGCACCCCCGCCCCCGGTCCACACCTGATGCTCGGAGCGGGGCAGGGTCCTCAGGGCGGTGGCGAAGTCGTGGGAGATGAGGCCGGCGGCCAGGAGGCCCCAGCGCAGCGGCCCCGCCACGCTCCCCGCCATGCTCCCCGCGGCTCCCCGGGGCGCTGCTCCCCAGGCGGGCGGGGCGGGGAGGAGGGGCCGCCAGGCCCCCCTGCGGGCCCCGCCCCCGCAGCTCCATTCCGACCCTCCCAGGACCTTGGACCTTGGACCTCGGCCGCCCCTCTCCAGGCCGGCTCGGCCCGCTCCGCCTGCCCTCCTGGGAGGCGACTCCTCTCCGGGCCCTTCCCAGGGGCACAGGAGTGGCAGTAGGCCCACCACCTGTGGGGGGGAGGGCGCCCCAAGGACCCCCGGCTGCTGGGTGGGTGCCAGGGGAGAGGGGCGGCTTGAAATGCTTGGAAAAAAGGACCCCGGAGACCCCAGCGTGCTGGATGGACCCCATCCCTGAAGCCCACCATTGGGACAAATGGCTTCTCTGGCCCAAGGGCCCTGGGTTCAGGCCCCTGGGACTACACCAGGCCCCGGCCCTCCTCCACTTGGCCAGCTCCCCAACCCTCTTGTCCCCCGAGGCTGCTCTTTCCACAGCATGAGCCTCAGCAGGGCCTTCCTATCTGGGGACCCAGCTCTGGGCGCTTTCTGGACCCTCAAGGTCTACATGATGCCAAGAACCAAGGCTGAGCAGCAAAGGTGGCAGAGACCCACGCTGCCTTCTTCAACTGAAGAGAACAGAGTCAGGGCAGCCAAGCCCAGCAACCCTCCCTGGTTCTTGAGGCCCAGCCTTCCTGGTCCCAGGTTGTCCCCTTTCCTGCACTCCTCCAAGCTGGAAACGGCCTAAGGCTTCTTGTTCAGAATTCAAGGAAGGGGGGTGGCTGGGGGGCGGCTAGGTGGCACAGTGCATAGAGCACCGGCCCTGGAGTCAGGAGGACCTGAGTTCAAATCCAGCCTCAGACACTTAATAATGACCTAGCTGTGTGGCCTTGGGCAAGCCACTTAATCCCACTGCCTTGCAAAAAAAAAAAAACTCAAAACAAAACAAAAAAAAAAACAGACTTCAGGGAAGCCTCCAACCTATGGACCACCAGAGACAGAGCTAGAGGGAGATGGAGAACCAGTTAGTCAGCCAGAGAACCAACCAGCCAGAGAGAAACAGGGACAGAGAGGGAGAGCCAAGTCAGCCAGAGAGAAATAGAGAGCCAGTCAAACAGAGACAGGGGAAGGGGCAGAAAAAGCACCCCAAGGCAGTTTGGCAAGGGGCCAATCCTAGCCCCAGAAGCATCATCTTCCTGACAGGTGAAACAGAGAGAGACAGGTGTGACTGTGGTTCCCAGAAAGTCTTTATTGGGTGGCCTTGGAGATCACTAGTGCTGGGAATCAGGTACAGGGGAAACTGGGCCTGGAGCTGGTCCCTCCTTTTCCACCGCCGGCTCTGCTTGGGCTCCCGTCTCTATACAAGGAGACAGAGAAAATGAGGACCCAGCCATTTTGGCCCCCAGTCTCCACCCTCTCTGGAGTTCAGATTATCAGAAATCACAATTCCCATCAGGCAGTGGGCCAGAATAGCAGTGGACCAGTGTCTTCACCACCCACCCTGTAGCATTCCCTCTCAGATACAAGGTCAGTGAGGCATGGGGAGGTCAGGAGGAAGGGAAGGGAGGGGCCCAGCCAGGGGTCAGGATGCACCTGGTTGGGGCTGGAAAAGGAGCCGGCCATCAGGACCTGGAGCTGGCGGGTCTGGGGGCTGCTGCTGCTTCCTCTGCTCCATGTGAAGGACAGCCTAGAGGGGTGTGGAGAGAAGAGAGGAAGTGAGGGGACCCAGGGGCCCTACCTCCCTATCCCACTCAGGCACCTCTAGGGAAATGGCCAGAAGCTGGAAGGAGCTGCTCCCCCCAGCCCAGGCACCTGCTTCAGTTCCTTCTTCTGGGCTTCCAGCAACCCCTGGGAGTGGTCCAGAGCCCTGCTCTCCTGGTTCAGCCGCTGGGCCTGGGCAGCCAGCTCAGCCTCTCGGGCTGCCAATTCCGCCTCAAAGCGTCGCAACTCCTCCTCCGTGTAAGCCGGGTGCTCCTCCAGCGTCTGGGGCGGGGGGGGGCAGAGTCAAGCTGAGCAGGTTCTCCCTTGGGCTCCTAATCTACCCTCCAGGTAGGGGAGCTCAGGAGCAGACCCAAGTCCTGATGCTC
Organism: Macrotis lagotis; assembly: GCF_037893015.1. NCBI lineage: Eukaryota > Metazoa > Chordata > Mammalia > Peramelemorphia > Peramelidae > Macrotis > Macrotis lagotis. Next base: position 915,747,804 of record NC_133658.1, on the reverse strand, counting down.
ATGACAAGGATGAATGCCAGGGAGAGAGGACAGAGGCTCCCAGGGCAGGGGAGCCAGCAAGGCCACAAGTTAGCCCCCCAAGGGATGGTCAACAAACTGGGAGCCAGGAAGGAGGCCACAGGTCCCCTTCTAGTTACCTCCCAGCCCTTCGGGGCAGCCTCTTCAAACTCCTTCCTCTGCGTGGCCAGGAGGAATTCCTCGAGGGTCACCAGGCGGTCCTGGTTTGTGTCCACCTAAAGGGTGGGGCCAGACATGAGTGGAGGCCGGAGCACTGCAGCCCCTCTCCCCACCCCCCAGGGCTCCCAGTCTCACAGTCTTCATCACATGCTCACGCATCCTCAGCCTTTCTTCCTCCATCTCCCGCATGTCATCGTCCTCATTTTTGGGGTCATACACCTTCTCCAGCTACACAGGGATGGGGGCAAGGAGGACTCGATCAATCAACATTTATTATGGGGTCACAACTTGCCAGGGACTGTGGGCAGAAATCACGCACCTCCTTGGTGAAGAGAGCTTCCAGCTCCTGCTCATCCAGGACACCATCGCTGTTTGTGTCTGGGGAAAGCAGGATTCAGGGAAACCTGAGGCTGGGGAGGCTGGCAACTCAGGCCCCTTCCCTACGAAGGCCCTGGCACAGGTGGGCTGGGGGCTCCTTATGTATACAAAGGGGTCCAGATTTCTTATGGAGGAGGCTTAGGTGGAAGGCAGGAGACTACAGGAGGCCTGCAAATGTAGGGGGAGCCAGCCTCTCCAAAGAAGTCAAGGCCTAGGGCTTGGTTTCTAGCCTATTGCCAGGAAGAGAGTGGTGGGTGGCTGAGGACCAGGCACTACTAAAGCCAACGGAAGGCAATGACCTCATCCTTCACAGCTTCCAGGGCATCCTTAGGCCCAGATATGCCCTGCCTGCCCCCCTCCCCAGAAACTCACCATGTAATCTGAAAAAGGTCTTGGGGTTGAACTCGGTGGGATCCAGCCCATCTGTCTCCTCCCATACCTCCTTCAGCTGGGCCTGGCTTCCCTGTGGAGAGGAGGAGAACAGGGGCTGGGGACCCATGGGTTGATGGGAAGCCCAGATTCCCCACCCAGAGATGCATCGGGGCAGCTCTTTCCCACTGGCCCGGCCCTCACTGGCACATTGAGTCGAGGGTGCTGCCGGTGTCTCTGCTTCTGTTCCTCCAGCCTCCGCTCCTCGGCCAGCCGCTGCTCCTCTCCCAGGGAGTCCAGGTAACGCCGCCGCTCATGCTCCTTCAGCATCTCATAGCGTTTGAACTCCTCGTGGTGTGCTGCGTCGTACTGGGCCAGGTCCCGAGTGGCCTGGGAACCCACCCAGAAGGTCAATGGGGCTCTGTCACCTCCCACACCTGTCCTACCTGCCTAGGATCTGCGGCCTAGTCCAGCCTCACGTTCCAAATCACTTCTCAGCCTGCTCTGGCCATGGCTGCTATCAGAAAGGGCAGAAGGGCTGAACTGGGCAGAGGGCCAGCCTGACTTTTTCTCAAATGTTCCGGCCCTGCCTCATCATCTTATTAGAAATGGAGAAATACCCCTAGGGCTCCAGGTGATCCAGTGAGGCTGGAAGCCCAGAGCCTGGGCTCCCCATGAGCCTCACCGTCTGGATCAGCAGCTCCAGGTCTCGGGCCTCGAACGTGTGCTGGTTCTGAGGGTCCAGGTGTTCAAACTGCTTCAGAAGGCTCAGGTGGTCAACCTGTACCTCTGGGAGCAGGGAGAGAGGGACATTCTCAGGCTAAGCCTGCAAGAACTTCGACTCCAGTATCCCCTCCCGCAGGGGACCAGGCCTCACCGGGCTCCTGGGCTGCGTCCATCTTGGCCTTGAGCAGCATCCTTAGACGAGACACCTCCTGCCGCTTCAGCTCATCCAGTTTGGTGCGGATGTGGTGACTGACAAAGTCAAGCTCCCGACTCAGTTTCCCACTCTGAACCCAAGGGAGAAGACACGGAGAGGCCCAGTTAACACAACAGGGAGACAAGCAAGCACCTAGAGGGAGGAGGACAAGCATGGCAGGAGGAAAGGGTCCCAGAGGGTAAGGTGGGCCCCCTCTCCCCAAGGCCTTGCCCCTCCTACCTTGATGTCCTCTGCATTGGCAGCCTGCAGCTTCTCTCGGAAATGTCCATCTGTCTCCAAGACCTGGATCACCTCTTGTAGGTAGCGATGGTAATAGAGCCCCGTGTCCTGGGAAGACACACCAGATTCCTCAGACCACGGCTGCTCCAGTCCCTGCTCTGCTCTGGAACCTTACCAGCTGCCTCCAAGCTCCGGTGTTTGGCTTCAAACCTTTCAGGAGCCGTTCCCAGGTAGCCTTTTCAGTCATGTCCAACCCTTCATGCTCCTTCACAGACTCGAGGTCCGCCCCACACTTTCTCCAGGACTTTGCATAAGCCCCTGCAATAGCCTCTTTCAAGGTCTCTGCCCCTCTCCCGAGGCAGCATTTCAGGAACCCTCCCAACCCCCAAACTCCAATGATCCTTTAATTTCTGCTCCCCAAATTCAATGACTCCGGACTAGGCCAGGTCCCAAATGACCCGGGGACCCATTCGGAAGGTCAAGGGGGCTCTGTCAACCCACACATCTGTCCCACCTGCCTAGGATCTGTGATGGGTCCTGGGTCCCCAAGACAAACGGTTCCTTCTTGGAGAAAAGCGTAGTTATGGGAAACGTCGAGTCCGCGACTGAGAGTGGGGGATACCGGGGGATACCGGGGGAGGGGGGGGCTTGGCCAGGCTGGAGGGAGCGAACCCGGCCCCAAGAAGGGGAAGGATGACAGGGCCCAGAAGGCCCTGGGGCCCGGGAGCTCTCTGGCCAGTCCAAAGGTAGGAAGATGCCAAGCGACAGGTCGGCCCCTGCTCCCAGCAGGGTAGGGGCCAAGTCGCTGCCGTGGCCGTGATCTTCGAGGCCCCCCGCTGGGGGGTGCATGAGCATGGTGACCCTGGCCCTGGGTTTCCCTTAGAGCACCCTCTCAGAATGACTCCAACTCCCAGAAGACGCTGCGAGAATAGGACATCCAGGAGGCCTGCAGGCTTCACAAAGACTGCTGGGAGTTGTAGTTCCAACCCTTCCCAGAAACGAAGGCATTGGGGCAATGGCTCTCACCGGGGTCTCTGGAGGAGAAGGCGGCACCTCGTCCTTCTTGGGCTCAGGCAGGTCCAGAGGCGCTGCCTGGGCAGGCGCGGGCAGCCACAACAGCAGGAAGGCGGCCAACAGCCCCCGGGACAGCATGCTGGAGGCTGCCCGAGACAAGTGGCCGGAATCAGTGAAGGCTGGGCCCGCGGTCAAAGCCCCTTCTCCTTTCCCCTGGCCTCGGCCTCAGTAGCTCCGCGCCCCACGAGCCTCCACAAAGCCGGCCAAGCTGATGGAAAGGCTAAAACTACAAGTCCCACGAAGCCTCGAGGGCAGGGTCGCAGCCGGGATCCGCCAAAGTGTCCCGGAGCTTGCTGGGAGATGTAGTTCCGTCCCAGCAGCACTCCGCCGTGCCCGAAGCAGGCGGTGGGGGGGGTCGCCTCCCTGGAGCTCCCCCAGCCCTCCCTCCGCGGCGCCCCTGCCCCTGCCCCCTCCCCAGCTGCTTACGTCTCTCCGCACGAGCCGGGGGATGGGGTCGGCCAGGCGATCTCTGAGCCCGGATGCTGCCTGGGATCGGCCTCCCCCTCCTCCGTGGGCTCCAGACTTGCAATTCGTTCCGCCCCGCCCCCAACGAACCGATGTGGGCGTGGCGGCGGTGTCACGTGGCCGGGCACCGCCCATCGGGAAACGAGCCCAGCTTTTCCCACACTCTCGCGGCTAGCCCCGCCCCCGTCTCCTTAGTAGGACAAAGCTGGCGGAAGGCGCGGAAATGGCCATGCAACTACAACTCCCATGAGCCTGCACGTTGGATGCGCCGCTCTTCCAGCCGTTGCTCCGCCGCTTGCCCTTCTGGGAAGTGTAGTACCTTCGGCTTCCCGACCTGGGCTGCACCAGGCGGGGACAGGCGCCCTTTAAGGAACTTCGGCGTCCCGATTGCAACTGGAACGTTGAGACAGTTGCCAGGCAACGGATAGGCGCGGGAGCTCAGTGGCTACCGAGGAGCTGGGTAGTGGGAGCCAAGAGATGGAGGAGGAGGAGTAGGCAGGGGTGGGGGGCGGGGCCGGGCCGGGGGGGATTCCCCCCCACTGGGGTTTGGGAAAGCCTGCTAGCATTTCACCCCCTCACCCAGGGACCCGCCCGACCTTGGGAGAGAAAACAAGCCAGGTATGGGGGAAGAAGGCCCCAAGAGAAACAACGACATGTCCTTTTCTGTCAGGGACCCTGAAATTTTCTTCCTCCCCATTCCCACTCTCAGTGGCACTCAGATGCTCAAGCCCAAAAGCTTTCTGGGGGTTGGGGACCCAGGAGGCTGAGACCCCCAGACTAACTCACGAGGATTCACCTGTCATGACTGCTAAGCCTTAGCTCCTTTAGAAATTCCAGAGCTGGGGGACAGAGTTCCCAGATCTCAGAAGTTCCAGCCTAGAGTTCAATGTAGGGACCCATGAGTTTGCCCCTAGGACAGCCCCCCAGTCTCTCATGTCTCATGGAGCATCCTTTCCCCTTCCAGGGCAGAAGTGAAGGGCATATTGACTGAGAAATAGAGGAAAAGAAAAAAGGGGGGGGGAGAGTTTGGGGTAAGAAACTGGGGAAATTGAAACTGAAAACCAAAGCTTTCCCATCAAACTGCTGAAGCAGAAGGCACGACTTTACTGTCCTCAGTCCCTAATCACAGCACAGGGTCAGAGGAGAAATTGAGATAGGGGATCAATTGAGAGCAGACAGAAAACAAAGTCAAGGCCAGGGCCCTCTTAGAGAAGGCAGAGGGTCTGATGCCAACACACTCCTGGGTCCTAAAGAGGGCTGAGACTTCAAGACCATGCTCTTGGGTCCTGGCATGGGGGGAGGGGGAGAC